>NC_081419.1:133916812-134216812 GCF_949786415.1 Peromyscus eremicus | reverse complement strand
TGAAGTTGCTAGTCTTAGAAAGCACTACAGTTATTTTTTCCTATGTTACCACATCTCTTTTAGTTTAAATTTTGATGTGAGAACAAGAAACAGATTGTGTTCAGCCCAAGGAATGTCTATAATATCAAATGATTGTTTTTTCACAGGCTTTGCCAAAAACATTTAAGAAAACATTTTTTTTTCTTTTTTTTGGTTTTTCGAGACAGGGTTTCTCTGTGTAGCTTTGCGCCTTTTCCTGGAACTCACTTGGTAGCCCAGGCTGGCCTCGAACTCACAGAGATCCGCCTGGCTCTGCCTCCCGAGTGCTGGGATTAAAGGCGTGCGCCACCACCGCCCGGCAAGAAAACATTTTTTTATAGAGCCTTTCTTTGAGCTGAAGACATAGCTCAGAGGTTAAAAACACTCGTTTGCTCTTGCAGAGGACCTGGGTTTGGTTCCTAGCACCCACATCAGGAAGCTCAAAACAGCCTATAATTCCAGTTGCAGGGGATCCAATGTACATGTGTGCATACATGCACAGAGATACACATACATTTGCATAAGTATAAATAAAATAAATCTTTTTTTAAAAAGTCTTTCTTAGTCACAGACATTGTGGTTGCCTGCATCATAAGATCTGCACAAAATCAAGCCAGTCAGCATTCTAGCATAGAATTGGGAGGAGTTCATAACTCTCCAACTGAGGAGCTACACTGACAGTTGACTTGTAGGGGAGTCAGTTTTCTTTAAAGGTATGGCTCTTGGTAGATCGTCAATGATCCAGTGGATGGCTCCACCCTGTGAGTTTTCACCAGCACAAATTGGACTTCATGGGTCATTACAAATAAGCAAGATAAGCTGGGTGTAGTGGTGCATGCCTTTAATCCCAGCACTCAGGAGGCAGAGGCAGGAGGATCTCTGTGAGTTCAAAGCCATCCTGCAAATCATGTTCCACAAAGAAACCCTGTCTTGAAAACAAAAACAAAAAAGCAAGATGAATGTGGATCTGAGAGGAGTTGGAATAGCAGGGTGTATGAATATGATCAAAATGCATTACAATGAAGTTCTTAAAGAATTAATGAAAATGTTATAAAAAAACAGGTTTCATAATTGAAATACTGAAATACAAACTCTTCACACACATACACACACTATCCTTATTAATCAGAGAAGTAAGAGTCTAATGTTTTAGAGCTAGAAATGATTTTTTATTATTGATTAAATTTATTATTTGACAATTAGAGAAAAAATCCTCCCTGGGGCCAGAGAGGTGGCCCAGTAGTTAAAAGTGCTAGTGGTGCAAGCTGGTCTGTGAGTTTCAAGTTCCATTCATTTGTGTGGAATTGCAGAGAGCCTTGAGTAGTTAAAACAATCTTGAAAATTTTAGTTGGAAGACTTGCATGTCCCTGTTTCAGCTTTCACTATGAAGCTGTAATAAACAGTGTGGTACTGACATAACAAGCATGTAGATAAGTAGAATAAAACTGAGAATCCATAAATAACCCATGTGTGTGTGGCCAATTGGTTTTTGAAAATCATGTTAAGACCGTTCAACAGTGAAAGGATAATGTCTTCAATGAATGATGTAGAGACAATTCATTATCTTTATGTAAAACAGTGAAGTTGCATCCAAACACTATAAAAGGTTAAATGAATCAAAGACCCAGTTATGAGAGCAGACTATGACACTCTCTCAAGTAAACATAAAGCAATTCTCTTAAAAAGACTTTATTTTATATATATGAGTGTTTTGTCTGCATATATGTACATGTATCACATGTATGTATGGTACCCATGGAGGCCAGAAGAGGACATCAGATCCCCTGGAACTGGAGTTATGGATGGCTGTGAGCCACCATGTGGGTGTTAAGAACCAAAAACAGGTCTTCTGCAAGAGTAACAAATGCTCGTAAGTGCTGAACCAAAGGCTAATCTTTAAAAATTTTAAACTATTATTTGTATGTGTATATGAGGGTAAACACCTGTGTGTCATGACAAAAGTGTAGAGATCAGAGGACAATTAGGATTCTGTTCTGTCTTTCCACTGTAGGTTCTATGGCTTGAACTCAGTTTGTCAGGATTTGGTGACAAGTACTGTTGTTACCTTCTGAGTTATTTTAATGGTCATTGGACCCAAACAGTAAACAAAAAAATTTGGTAAATTGGAGTACATCAAAGTTTAATACTTTTGTGGACCAAGGGATACTATCAAGTAAATGGAAATAACTTGCAGAACAAGAGAAAAATTAAAATCTCTTAAGGGCCTAACTATCTGTAATCTTAAAACTGAAGAACAAAACAACACAATCAAAATATGAGTAAAGGACTTGAGTACATTTTTTTTCCAAAGAAGATGCATGAATGTTTCTACACATGGAAAAATATTCAGCCCCATTAGTCATTAAGGAAATGCAAAACAAAACCACAGTGACATACCACTTCATATCCATAGGATGACTGTAACCTTGAGAGCAAAGCAGAACAAAAGTATGGAAAGTTCTAAGTATTGGCGAGGATGTGAAGAGTCCCCACCACATACTTCGCTGGTAGGAATGTAAAATAGTGTAGCTTCTGTTGAAAACAGTTTGGTAGCTCCCTAAAAAATTGAATGCAGAATTATCATGTGACCCAGCAATTTCACCCCTAGGTATTTTATGTCCCAGTAAATGGAAACATGTTTTCAAATATTTAATATATTTGATATATTTAATATAATATAACATATATTTATATATAAAATATAATAAATATATACTCATATTTAATTTAATATATTTAATAAATATTTAGTGTTTATAGTAGTTTTATTAACAGCAATACTATTAACAGTGGTCAAAAGATGGAAACAATCTGGTATTCATCAATACCTGAATCAATAAATTGTGATTCATACAAGTTGGATTTTTTTTGACATAAAAAGAAATGTAGTGACACATAATACAATTTAGATGAAACTCGGAGTTAAGTGAAAGAAGGCAGACATGGGAGGTCACGTGGCATGATAGCATTTATAAGAATTATTCTGAAGAAGTTGGGCGTGGTGGCTCACACCTTATAATCTCAGCACTTAGGAGAATGAGGCAGAAGGATCTACATGAGTTTAAAACTAGTCTGGTGAGTTCCAGAGCAATGTACAAAAAGAAATAACCCAAAGAAATAAATTATTAAAGTAACAAAGCAAATTAGTGATTTCTAGGGGTTAAAGAGGGGTACTAAAACTGCTTGAGTGCCAGGCTTCATTTTGAATTCTTGAAAATATAGGGGTTGGGGATTTAGCTCAGTGATAGAGCACTTGCCCAGCAAGCACCAAGGCCCTGGGTTCGGTCCTCAGCTCCGGAAAAAAAAAAATTGTGATTAGGTAGAGTAATTGTTGCTCAATACTGTGAATGGTCTAAATGCCACTCAGTTATGCATTTAAAAACGATTAATACTACATTATGCAAATTTTGCTTCAATTAAAAATTATGTCATATACTTTCTATGATCTCACAAATAACTATGGCTTTGCTGTCACAGTTACCTTGTGACTATTGGAATCCATGTAATTTTTTAGTAGTGCTCCATTGGGATATTCTCGCTAGCTGTGGGTGGTTAATCTTGAAGACAGATGGTCCAAAGTGGGTTTCTTCCTGTAATAACAAAACAATTAGTTTTGATATATCATTTTTATTTTCTTAACTTTGGAAAGCTTCTACCTTGGACTGAGTGATTTAAAATATAGTCTGGTCTGACATTGATCATCTCTTTTATTTAACTTGGAAAGGCATGTTGAAAACAACTTTGTATTGTTTGGAAATGCAGCAAATTTTGATTTTTTGAAAATGTATAGAAATTTTTAAAGACTTAGTAAGAAATGCAGTTGCAGTGAAGTTTTTGTGCTCTTTTTCTGCTATGCTAGTAGAAATGTTAGTTTTACTCTACAGCCACTGTGAATGCTTGTTGTTACCAGTTGAATTGGTGCTGGGAATATGAAAGCCTATTTTCAGTTCAGCAAAGCAGAGTTTATGCAGAACTTGCATACATTGATTTCTTTATCTTCCACCTGCTTTGTGGTTTTGAAGAATGGAGTTTAACTTGCATTCTGTCAATAGAGTTGAGGATGAGAAGAGCTTCTCACACAGTAGACATGTGTCAGTCATGAAGCTTTTCTTCATGAAGGAGGCCAATGGCTTCTGGCTCATAGTCACTGCTGTGTTTTTTGTCCTTGTCTTTTCAGATGTGTTTACATTAGTGTCTTATGTACTCCCACCTGATGGTCATTATGACCCAAACACACCATCCAGGCTAAGATTCTAAGAGTTATGAAGCAAATAGTATTCAATTGGTCTGTAATGAATTAAGACAGCTGAACTAGAGAGTAAAGAAATTTCTTGCTTATTTTGTGACTTTAAAGTTAGAGGTGATTTGGTAAACATAACAAAATAGCTAAAATAAATAGAATAAATCATAGAGGTGAGTGAGTGTAATAGCTTAAGATTAATTATTGCTTCAGATTTTCACATCATTGGATTTTCTTTTTTTTAATTACTTATTTTTATTTTATATGTCTGAGTGTCTTGTGTGCCTGCATGTATGTGTGTGCACCACATGTGTGCCTGGTGCCCACAGGAAAAGATGCTAGATCCCTTGGAACTGGAACTACAGATGGCTGTGAGCTGCCCTGTGGGTTCTGGGAACTGAACCCAGGATATCTGCAAGAGTAACCAGTGCTCTTAGTCACTGATCCATCTCTCCAGCCCCCGGATTTTCTTTTTCTGATGTTCGTAGGATAATTTTTTAAAATAAGAAAAAATTGGAGAATTATCAATTAGGTTTTTAATAAGTTGTAAATTGGGAAAAATCTGGTGACAATTACTTTAACAAAACATACCAGCAGAGCAAGGAAACAAAAGTAAATAGGGATGAAACTTAAACCTAATGGAAAATTCAAATTATATTTTCTCAGAAAGGTCTGCCTGTGAAAAGCAGCATAGCACACACTAAATGGCTTAAATAATTTACTGAACTTCTGCTGAGTTTCATCAACTGGATAATTAGAACAATAGAATTTACATGCTAAGATCATGGTAAAGATTGTATGTGCTAACATAGCTGAAGCTCCTTGAGCAGGGCTTGGTGCAATGGGAAAGGCATATGTGCATGTTAAGGATGAAAGAATGCTGATAATAACTTGTAACTTGTAGCTACTTTGGTTAGTGATTTGTTTGTGAGGGTCACACCTGCTCATATTCACAGATGTTCAACAGTCCTGACCACCTGTAGTGTAGCTAAGTGTGAATGTTAGCAATTTCAAGCCCTTCTACTAGTATTCTCACTTTGGGTCTGTTTTACTGCTAATTGACATTTTAACCAAGGAGAATGCTTTGGAAAATGAATATAGAACTCAAGAGCACTGTTTTTTAAGACTTTTCAAGACCTTATAAAGCATCTTTGGTGGTTTTTGTTGAAAAGAGTTTGTTTTTATTCATTCACTAACAATTACCATGTGCCTAGCATTGCTCCTGGGCAAAATGGAATGATGTAGATACAAGGATCAGAGGGGAGGAGAAAGAGAAAATAGTTGCTTGGCATAGAAGTGAAGAATATGAATGCACGTGTGTGTGTGTGTGTGTGTGTGTGTGTGTGTGTGTGTGTGTGTGTGTATGTGACTCGAGTCCATTCCAGGAAAACCCTAGGGCTTTGAAGGAAGAACATAAAACATTAGCACATCCTTGGGGTGTACATCCTGGAAGTTGTAAGGCCACGTGCTCATCAGCTGATGATTGCTGCCAAGCCATCTGAAGCTTAGCTAAATGGAGATGCAGAGATTTATATGAATCATCTTGTTTTTATGGCTAAGCTCACTAACCTGTGTTTGTATGCTCCTGTCTCTGCTTTAAGAGGTCAGAGCTCACATCATTGCTTGAGCAGCACTTGTAGTAGCTGTAAATCACCATGTGCATTTTGATAACCTCACTTTTCTCTGTGTATGTGGTATATGTGCAGAGCTATGAAAATGAATTAGCAAAGATTAATGATAATAGATAACTGGGCTTCCTAGAATGTGATTTCTTTTCTCATGAGGTGATGGCATGATACTTCTTTTACAGGACTGAATTACAACTGCCAAGGCAATAAGTGACTCTTTAAATATACCACAGGACTGCAGCAATTGAAGGGGGTCCTGGAGAGGATGATGAAGTGAGAATGTTTGGCCCAAGGACAAGAAGTATGTCTCTATTTTAACAAAATTCTTGCTGTATCCATTACAAGACTGTAACGCCTGAGGTATTATAGTCATATTTAGTTTTCATTACTGTCTAACGTTTTTTTTTAATTAAAATGGTTTTTTTTCATGGTGGAGTAGTGGTGTTGGTGTTGAGATAAGTCTCATGTAGCTTTGGTCTCCATCTCCAAATACAGCACACACAGCTATTGGTTGTTGGTGGTCTTTTTTATTTCATTTTTATTTTTTAATTTTTTTAAATTTTTATTTATTTATTTGTTTGTTTGTTTGTTTATTTTTTCAAGACAGGGTTTCTCTGTGTAGCTTTGTGCCTTTCCTGGAACTCACTTTGTAGACCAGGCTGGCCTTGAACTCACAGAGATCTGCCTGCCTCTGCCTCCCAAGTGCTGGGATTAAAGGCGTGCGCCAACACCACCCGGCCCATTTTTATTTTTTAAAATTTTTATTCTTCTGTCTTATATTACATCCCAACTGCAGTTTCTGCTCCCCCAAGTCTCTCCCTCCCACCTCCCCTCTCCCCCATATCCACCCCCCCCATTCCCCTTTCCCTCAGAAAAGAGCAAGCCTCCCAGGGACATCAACCAAACACAGCATAACAAGCTGCAATAAGATCAGACACATACCATCACATCAAGGCTGGATGAGACAACCCAGTAGGGGGATAAGGTCCCACAAGCAGGTAAAAGAGTCAGAGACAGCCCCTGATCCCACTGTTAGGAATCCCATAAGAACATCAAACTACTTAGCTATAACATATATGCAGAGGACCTAAGTTAGACCCCTACAAGGCACCCTGATCTCTGGGAGCCCCCATGAGTCCTGGTCAGTTGATTCTGTGGGCCCTGTTCTTGTGGTGTTCCTGACCCTTCTGGTTCCTACGATCCTTCCTCCCCCTCCTCTGCAGGTTTCCCAGACCTCCTCCTACTGTTTGGCTGTGGGACTCTGCATCTGCTTCTATCAGTTGCTGGATGAAGTCTCTTTGGACTCTTTGATGATGATTCTGCTAGGCTCTGGTCCCAGAACGCTCTGCAGGCAGGACAAAGTGTCGGTCAAAGGTTTTGTAGCTGGGTTGGTGTTCCAATATCTCCACTTGAAGCCTTGCCTGGTTACAGAAGATGGCCAGTTCAGGCTTCATGTCCCCCATTACTAGGAGTCTTTGCTAGGATTACTCTGGTAGATTCCATAGAGTTTCCATTACACTAGGTTTCTACCTCACCCCCAAGTGCCCCCCCCCAGTTCCAGTTGTTTCTCCCAGTATTTTCTCCCACCCCAACCTGATCCCTCCTGCTGAACCCCACCTGCCCCTAGTCTACCCTGAACATCTATTCTATTTCCCCTTCCCAGAGATATCCTTGCATCACTGGTAAGCTCTCCTTGTTACTTAGCCTCTCTGGGTCTATGGATTGTAGCATAATTATCTTTTACTTTACAGCTAATATATACTTATAAGTGAGAACATACCATGTTTGTCTTTCTGGGTCTGGATTACCTCACTCAGGATGATTTTTTTTCTTGTTTTATCCATTTGCCTGCAGATTTCATGATGCTATTATTTTTAACAGATGAGTAATATGCCATAGTGTAAATGTGCCACATTTTCTTCATCCGTTTTTTCTTTGAAGGCTGTAGCTGGAGTTTTTCTCTCCAGGTCCTGCCAAGCCCTGGCAGTCCTGTAGCCCACTTATAAAGTAAACATACTATTTTCAGTTTCTGGCTATTATGAATAAAGCAGCTAGGAACATAGTTGAGTAATTGTTTTTGTGGTATAATGGAGCATCCTTTAGGTATATGTCCAGGAGTAGTATAGCTGGGTCTTGAGGTAGATCAATTCCAAATTTTCTGAGAAACCACCAGTTTGCATTCCCACCAGCAATGGAGGAGTGTTCCCCTTGCTCCACATCCTCACTAGTGTGAGCTTTTACTTTTTTTTTTTATCTTAGACATCCTTACAGATATTAAGATGGAATCTCAAAGCCATTTTGATTTGCATTTCTCTGATAGCTAAGGATGTTGGACATTTAAGTGTTTTGTGGCCAATTGAGATTCCTCTGCTGAGAATTCTCTGTTTAGATCTGTACCCCATTTTTAAATTTTATTATTTAGTTTGTTGATGTATAGTTTCTTGAGTTCTTTATATTTTTTGGATATTAGCCCTATGTCAGATGTGGAGTTGGTGAAAATTTTCCCATTCTGTAGGCTGCCATTTTGTCGTATTGACAGTGTCCTTTGCCTTACAGAATCTTTCTGTAAGTTTCATGAGTTCCCATTTATTGATTGTGGATCTTAGTGCCTGTACTATTGGTGTCCTATTCTGGAAGTTGTCTCCTGTGTGTTCAAGGCTATTCCCCACTTTCTCTTTTATCAGGTTCAATGTTTCTGGTTTTATGTTGAGGTTTTTGATCCACTTGGACTTGAGTTTTGTGCAGGGTGATAGATATGGATCTGTTTGCATTCTTCTACATACCAACATCCAGTTTGACCCATACTATTTGTTTAAGATGCTTTTTTCCCATTGTATATTTCTGGCTTCTTTATAAAAAATCAAGTGTCTGTAGGTGTGTCAACTTACATCTGGGACTTTGTTTCAATTCCATTGATCAACATGTCTGTTATAATGCCAGTACCATGTGGTTTTTATTACTGCAGGTCTGTAGTACAGCATGAAATCAGGGATGGTAATACCTCCAGAAGTTCTTTTATTATATTGATTATTTCAGCTATCCTGAGTTTTTTTGTTTTTCCATATGAAGTTGAGTATTGTTCTTTCAAGGATTGTAAAGAATTGTGTTGGAATTTCGATGGAGATTGTGTTGACTCTATAGATTGCTTTGGTAGGATGGCCATTTTTACTATGTTAATCCTACCCATCCATGATCATGGGAGATATTTCCAACTTCTGATATCTTCTCCAATTTCTTTCTTCAAAAACTTGAAGTTCTTGTAATACAGGTCTTTCACTTGCTTGATTAGAATTACTCCAAGTTATTTTATATTATTTGTGGCTATTGTGAAGGGTATTGTTTCCCTGGTTTCTTTCTCAGCCCTTGTGTTATTTGTATATCAGAAGGCTACTGATTTTTGGGAGTTAATCTTGTATCCAGCCACTTTGCTGATGGTGTTATCAGCTATAAGAATTTCCTGGTAGAATTTTTGGGGTCGTTTATATTTACAATCATATCATCTGCAAATAGCAGTACATTGACTTTTTCCTTTCCAGTTTGTATCCCCTTGATCTCCTTTAGTTGTCTTATTGCTCTAGCTAGAACTTCAAGTACTATATTGAATAGATATGGAGAGAGTGGACAGCCTTGTCTTGTTAATGATTTTAGTGGAATTGCTTTGAGCTTCTCTCTATTTAATTTGATGTTGGCTGTAGACCTGTTTTATATTGCTTTTATTATGTTTAGGTATGTTTCTTGTATTGATAATCTCTCCAAGACTTTTAGCATGAAAAAGAAAGCATGTGAAAGACTTTTTCATTATCTAATGAGGTGATCATATTTTTGTTTTTTCTTTCAGCTTGTTTATATAGTGAATTACATTGACAGATTTTCATATATTGAACCATCCTTGCATCTCTGGGATGACACCTGCTTGATCATGGTAGATCATCTTTTTGATGTGTTCTTAGATTCAGTTTGCAAATATTTGAGTATTTTTGCATCATTGTCCATGAAGGAAATTGGTATGTATGTAATTCTCTTTCTTTTTTTGAATCTTTATGTGGTCTGACAATCAGGGTGACTGTGACCTCATAAAATGAATTTGGCAATGTTCCTTCTGTTTTTACTTTGTAGAATAGTTTGAGGAGGATTGGTATTAGATCTTCTTTGAAAGTCTGGTAGAATTCTGTGCTAGAACTGTCTGGCCCTGAGTCCTTTTTTGGTTGGGAAAATTTTAATGACTGCTTCTATTTTCTTAGAGGTTATAAATCTATTTAAATTGTTTAATCTGATCTTGATTTAACTTTGGTATGTGGTATATATTGAGAAAATTGTCCATTTCTTTTAGGTTTTCCAGTTTTGTAGAGTACTGGTTTTTGAAGTATGACCCCAATGATCCTCTGGATTTCCTCAGTGTCTGTTGTTATGTCCCCATTTTCATTTCTCATTTTGTTAATTTGGATATTCTGTCTGCCTTTTGGTTAGTTTGGATAAGAGTTTGTCTATCTTGTTGGTTTTTCTCAAAGAAACAATTCTTTATTTCATTGATCCCTTGTATTTTCTTTCTATTTTATTGATTTCAGTTCTCAGTTTGATTATTTCCTGCCATCTACTCCTCTTGTGTGTGTTTGCTTTTTTATGTTCTAGAGCTTTCAGGTGTGCTGTGAAGTTGCTAGTATGAGATCTCATCAATTTCTTCATGAAGGCACTTAGTGCTGTGAACTTTGTCTTAGCACCAATTTCATTGTGTCCCATAAGTTTGGGTATGCT
Source organism: Peromyscus eremicus (assembly GCF_949786415.1). NCBI lineage: Eukaryota > Metazoa > Chordata > Mammalia > Rodentia > Cricetidae > Peromyscus > Peromyscus eremicus. The sequence goes on along the minus strand of NC_081419.1, from coordinate 134,206,174 downwards.
GTGTATTCATTTTCATTGAAGTCTAGGAAGTTTTTAATTTCTTTATCTCTGCCTTGACCTAGTAGTAGTTCACTAGGGAGTTTTTAAGTTTCCATGAGTTTGTAGACTTTCTGTTGTTGTTGCAATATGGCTTTAATCCATGCTGATCTGATAGGATACAGGAGATTATTTCAATTTTCTTGTGTTTGTTGAGACTTGCTTTGGGATTGAGTATGTGGTCAGTTTTGGAGAATATTCCATGAAGTGCTGAGAAGAAAGTATGTTCTTTTGTGTTTTCATGGGTGTAGTTAACCTCCTTAGGTTGGAGTTTCCCTTTTAGTACCTTTTTGAGGGTTGAGTTTGTGGACAGATACTGTTTAAATTTGACTTTGTCATGAAATGTCTTATTTTCTCCATCTATGGTGATTGAAAGTTTTACTGGGTTTAGTACTCTGGGCTGGCATCCATGGACTCTTAGAGTCTGCAAGACGTCTGTCCGGGCCCTTCTGGCTTTTAGAGTCCCCGTTGAGAAGTCAGATATAATTCTAATTACTTGGCTTTTTTTCCTTGCAATTTTTAGTATTCTTTCTTTGTTCAGTATGCTTAGTATTTTGATTATTATGTGATGTGGGGATTTTTTTGGTTCAATCTATTTGGTGTTCTGTAAGCTTCTTGTACCTTTATAGGCATGTCCTTTAGGTTAGGAAATTTTTCATGTATGATTTTGTTGAACATATTTTCTGGGTTTTTGATATGGAATTCTCATCCTTCTATTCCTATTATTCTTATGCTTGATCTTTTCAGAGTTTCCTGGATGTTTTGTGTTAGGAATTTTTTAGATTTAACATTTTCTTTGACTGATGAATCTTTTTTTGTTTGTTTGGTTTTTTTTGTTTGTTTGTTTGGTTTTTTGTTTTTGATATCTTCACCATCTGAGATTCTTTCTTCCATCTCTTGTATTCTGTTGGTGGTGCTTGTGTCTGTAGTTCCTTTTCACTTACCTAGATTTTCCATTTCCGGAATTACCTCAGTTTGTATTTCCTGTATTCCTTCTATTTCCATTTTCAGGTCTTAAACACTTTCCTTCACCTGTTTGTTTGGTTTTTCTTGGCTTTCTTGGCATTCTTTAAGGGATTTATTGATTTTCTCCAATTTTTGTTAGTCTTTTTCTCAACGTCTTTAAGGGACTTTTTTCCTCTTTAAGGACCTCTATCATCTTCATGAAGTTGATTTTAAGGTCTTTTTTTGTGCTACAGTTGTGTTGGAATATTCAGGTCTTGCTGTTGTAGGATAGCTAGGCTCTGGTGGTACCATATTGCCTTTTCTGTTGTTTGTGTTCTTACACTGGCATTTAGGCATCTGGGTTTGGGATGATTATGGGTCTAGGTGCTGATTTCTGAATTTGCTTTTGTGTAATGAGTGTTTTGTTCGTTGGTTTCTGTTTCTTCTTTGGTCTTTTGGTCTTTGTGGCCTGGATTTCTGGCAGTCAACATGACCTCTGATCCAGTAGGAAGTCTCTGTCCAAGTTGGTGGCTGGACTTCTAGTGGCTAGCTTGGCCTTTGGTACAGCAAAGGTCTCTGCCTGAGTTGGGGGGGGGGGTTAGAATATGGTGGTCTAGCAGGGAGTCTCTGCCTGAGTTCACCTATCTGTTTTTCTGGCTTGTTTTGCCTATACCTGTTTTTTGGACTCTCATGGCCTATACCAGTTCTTCTGACTGATGTGGCCTGCACTTAGGAAGTGGAAGTCTGCATGAGTTGGGGACAAGGGCATGGCAGCCGGACACAGCTATTTGGTTTGAACCCACACTTAACAATGCATGGAAATTATCTCTTTTCAATATTTTGTTTCTTTTTTGAGTGCGATTTTCTCAAGTTTATTCTTCTTTTCTAATCACATTTACTAGTAGTATCACTTTTAGTTTATTCACAGCTATTCCTATTTGAAATAGTCAACTTTTCCTGGGTGGTGGTTTGCACCTTTAATCCCAGCACTCAGGAGGCAGAGTCAGGCAGATCTCTGAGTTTGAGGCCAGCCTGGTTTACAGAGTCAGTTCCAGAACAGCCAGGCCTACACAGAGAAACCCTGTCTTGAAAAAACAACAATCAACAACAACAACAACAAAAAAATAGAAAGTAATATTAAACTTTCCTGGGTTTTTTTTTCTTTAAGTCAGAGTTTGCTATAAAGCTCATGATACTCTTGAATGTAAAATTCTGCCTTAGCTTCCAAAGGAGTATTAGGATTGTATATGTGCCATCATACCTGGCTTTGAAACAAAACCTAAAAAATAAAAGGAAAGATATTTCTTAAAATAGAAAATGATGTAGTGAAGTAAGCTGTTCCTTAGCCAGTTTCTCCCTGAGGCAGCAGCTCCTGCAACTCCCACAGTGACTCCTGTCAAAGTAGTTGTGTTGTTTCTTTTTTTTAATTTTTATTTTTTTTTCTATTATCATCTTAATACAGTACAAATTCTTATCCTAATAGTGAAATGTCTCATTAAGGCTTACCCAGTAATTGAGTAAAACCAAAACTTATTATAAGCCACAGTCATCCTAGGGTCCCTCCTACTATATAGCCTCCCTGGTTCTGTGGGTTGCAGTCTGATTATTCTTTGCTTTATATCTAGTCTCCATTTATGAGTGAGTACATACCATGTTTGTCATTCTGGGTTTGGGTTACCTCACTCAGGATGATATTTTCTAGTTCCATCCATTTGTCTGCAAATTTCATGCTGTCATTGTTTTTCTCTGCTGAGTAGTACTCCATTGTGTATATGTACCACATTTTCTTACTCTATTCTTCAGTTGACGGGCATCTAGGTTGTTTCCAGGTTCTGGCTATTATGAATAGTGCTGATATGAACATAGCTGAGCATATATCTTTGTGGTATGATTGAGCATTCCTTGGGTATATGCCCAAGAGTGGTATGGCTGGATCTTGAGGTAGATCGATTCCCAATTTTTTGAGAAACCGCCATACTGATTTCCACAGTGGTTGTACAAGTTTGCATTCCCACCAACAGTGGAGGAGTGTTCCCTTTGCTCTGCATCCTCTCCAACATAGACTGTCATTAGTGTTTTTGATCATAGCCATTCTGACAGGTGTAAGGTGATATCTCAGAGTGTTGTTTCTTAGAAGTGGGCATGACACATATGTGTAATAACCAGCACTCTGCAAGGCAGGAGAATTACTTCCAGTTTGAGAATAGCCTTGGCTACATAAACAAAAGTCTGTCTCAAAAACAAAACAAAATGTAATTCCTTTTAAATTCCTTGAAATTCCTTTGTTTGTGTCTTAGTTTGTATTCAGATTTTTCTTTGGGCCTCCAGCTCACAAATAACAACATGCAGACTTATTAATTATAAAAGCTTGGCCTTAGCTTAGGTTTGTTCTTAACTAGCTCTTATAACCTACGTTCTTCTACAAGGCTCATTACCTCATCTCTCTTCTGCCCATCCTGTCTTCCTCCTTATTTGGCTGGTGACTTCGTGCCCTTTTTCTTCCCAGAAAAAAGTTTTCTCTGTGCCCAGGAGTCCCCCCTATATCTCCTGCCTAGCTATTGGCCAAACAGCTTTTTATTACACCAATCACAGCAATACATCTTAACACAGTGTACAAATATCCCACAATATTTTCCCCCTTTTTTGTCTAAATAAAAAAGAAAGGTCTTAACTATAAAGCAATAAAACTATATATAGTAAGAACTATTATCAGGTAAGAATTACATTTACAGTGTCCAGTGCATTTGCATTTGGCCAATTCAGAGAAAATACTCCATTATCTATCGTATCTTGATGAGTCCAAAGTTTTCTACCTAACTCACTCTCTATCCCAACATGTATTACCAACCCAAAACTGTCTTTTTAGACCTCAAAACATTTTCTTAGATAAGGAATTTAAGTTTTTATGTCTCTCAACTTCATATACTTTACACCTCTTTTGTGAGTTTCTTTTCTGAATTTCATGACAAGGAAAACTGTAACTATAACTGTCTAGTCTTCAACCCCATCAAAGACCCGAGAAAGATATATTACCTGAGTAAACAGGAAGTGTAGAGCAAACGACTTACAAAACTATAGAAATGACAGAAATATCTGGCTGCCTGGATAGTCACCCAAGGTTCCTCTGCAACATTGGGGCATCCATCATTGGTCTACAGGCCTAAAATATCTGACAGACTTTTTTGTGAAGTAGGAATTTTGAAGGACTGTCTTACCTTGTCTTGGTAAAATTTGGCAGTTGTGGGAGCTCAGGGAAGTTTCCTCTAGAGACCTGAGTTTGCCTGACACAGTAGAGCTGCATAAGGGGATAATTTGACCATGGGGCAAGGCTGCAAGGTGGTTGGAAGGGTCTATACTTGGCTGTGCCTGGGGGGAGGTTTTTTGCTCCTCCCCTTGGCATTCCTTTAAAAGCCCTTTGGCAGAGACAGTCAGGGCCCAATTGGATAAGGATCTAGGCCCTCCTGAGGCTATTCTGTGTTTCTCTATCTCTATCTATCTATCTATCTATCTATCTATCTATCTATCTATCTATATGTTTCTATCTAATATTTCTTGCTGCTTCTACTCAAGAGTACCCTGGGGAAATGTAGGGGTGGGATGGCCCTCCACAGTGACAGTGAACATGGGACAAAGATAAAAAAGAAAAAATTCCAGGGTACTTGGCGAAAGTAGGAGCTGGGTTTTGCCAGTAAGCAGTTGGTACGGTCAGGTTTTGTAGTGAAAAAAGAAAAGCAGGGCAAAGGGTTTTATCCTTGACAGAAAAAGAAACAAAAAAGGGAGGGGTACTGAAAGGATGTCCAAGAGAAGGCTGCAGTGTAGAATTTTCTCTGTTAAGGTTTCTTTCTTTTTCTCTCCACTCTATCTATCTTAAGGGAAAAATGTAAGGTAGTGTAGGAAAAATTTAGAAAAAATCATGTGGGAATATAGGATAAGATTAAACTGGGTCATGAAATTTTTTTTTTTTTTTTGGTTTTTCGAGACAGGGTTTCTCTGTGTAGCTTTGCGCCTTTCCTGCAACTCGCTTGGAGACCAGGCTGGCCTCGAACTCACAGAGATCTGCCTGCCTCTGCCTCCCGAGTGTGGGGCATGAAATTTAAGGAAAGTAGAGTGTAGTAATATAATGTAGAAAAAACTTAGAAAAGTAGAATGTAGGAATGTAATTTAAGAAAGAAAAAACTTAGGATATAGTAGAATAAGATAAGCAGCAAGACAGGAACCATGTTCTTAATTTTCCAACTATGGGGCTAGGAATGCAAGCTTGAAAAAATCAGAGGAAATATCTATCAAAGAAGAGCTTAATGGGGAGAAAATATTCCTGTGGGAAGCCTTTGGTCCGAACCAGCAGAGGAGAGAATTTCCCCTGAAGCAGATGAGGATGAAACAAAGACTCTCCGCTCTGTCAGCAGTGCCTGAGAAAACTTGTACAATATGCTACCATCAGAATTAGTTTTCTCTTGGTCATTGAAGCCAAAGTTTAGAGAATAGAAATTTTTGGAAATCTTGGTGGTCTTTCCCTCTCAAAAACTGAAAGCTTTCTTGGGAAAAATTAATCTCTCTCTAAAAAACTAAAAAGCCTTTCAGAACTTTGTTTCTTAGATTTTTCTCTTTCTGTAAGAGCAAAATTAGATTCACCTGGACCTCTATGGGAAAAATCACCTGTGATTCACTCTAAGAAAAAAATAACAAAACTCTTGGAACAGGGCAAAACCTCTCTGCTAAGTTCTGTCTTTCTTTCAAACCAGGAAAAACAGCAGTCAGAATCCCCTGAGGCTAGATAGAACTTAGCCATAGAGCTCGGGAGAGTGCAGGCAGAAAGCCACAGAGAACCCAGTGAGGCAGGAAACTGCTGCCTGGGAGGAAGCAATGAAGATGAGCCTTTAGGCTGTGGCTGCAGCTGTGGCATCAGGGACTTTGTTTCTGGGTGGGCATCTATCAGAATGAAAAGGTCGCTCATAATCTCTCTAGCACAAAGATACCCTGAAGCAATGCAAACCCTCTCTATTAGCATTGTATCTCCTTAGCAAGGGGCCAGAAAGCCAGCACCTCCAAGTTTGAGTGCGTTCCGGGGATACTAAGATTCCTGCAGTGGTCAGACAGCTTCAAGAAAAGCAGTGCCAAACCCGAAAAAGCTGAAGCAGAATTAGGACAGAAGCCCCTACCTTCAGAAGCAGTTAGCAGAGAAAGCTGCCACTGTGGCATCAGGGACTGTTTCTGGGGAAAGGCATGAGCCATGACCAAGCTGGTAGCTGTCTGAGAGGGTCTCTCTGAAGGAGCTGTGGGAAATGGTTGTTTTGAGTGCTTTCATTCTTTCTCAATGATTGTCTGGGGCAGATGAGCAATCCCCGAGGGAATTTTGGTATTTGGGGTACCTGCCTCTATGTGCCCTAATGGGTGGGTGCAACTCTGATCCAGGATTAGGATCCAGGCGCTCTCTCTCTCTCTCTCTCTCTCTCTCTCTCTCTCTCTCTCTCTGTCTCTTTCTGTCTCTCTGTCTCTGTCTCTCTCTCTCTCTCCAGCTATCTTTCTATCTAATATTTCACGTTGCTCCTGCTCAAGAGTACCCTGGGAAAATGATGTGGGGGTAGGATGGCCCCCCACAGGCAGTCTCCTTCTTTCGTGTCTTACTTGTCCAATTTGGACAGCATATTTTTAGCAGTCAAGGCAAGGGCAGTTTCTTGCCCAGTGGCTGACTTTGCCACAATGAAAGCAAACTCCATATGGAGGTTCTTTGGTGACCATTATCCTTTTTTGAAGTAGATTGGTGCTGCCAGGAGCAGACATGTTTCACTGTCATGAAAAGCCTTATATTATGAAAACATTTTAAATGCCATATTCTGTAGTTCTCTGAAGTTTTTAAAGATCATCTGTCTATCTAAAATATATCTCTGTTTGACCTTGAAAACATGCCTAACATGGCACAAATTTGATTGTTATAGATGACTACTAACCTACATTTCTTTTTCTTTCTTTTTTTTTTTTTTTTTTTTTTTTTTTTTTTTTTTTTTTTTTTTTTGGTTTTTTGAGACAGGGTTTCTCTGTGTAGCTTTGTGCCTTTCCTGGATCTCGCTCTGTAGACCAGGCTGGCCTCAAACTCACAGAGATCCGCCTGCCTCAGCCTCCTGAGTGCTGGGATTAAAGGCGTGCGCCACCACTGCCCGGCTAACCTACATTTCTTAATTATCTTAAACAGTTTTTAATAATATCCTTTAAGGACTAGAACTTTACATTAAAATGAGCTACATAGGTGCAATACCTTAAACAATAGTAGAAACATATATACATTATGTTAAAACAAGAATAACCTTAAATTTATATCAATATACACAAATCCATACCAGTGTAAGTATTTGAGACTAGTAATGTTATTTTAGCTTAAAGTAGATTCAATAATCTACCCTTTTCCCTATCATTTTTATACTAGATCCCCCCCTTTTCCTTTCAGAAAGAGATCCCTGAATCTAATCTCCTTTGCTCTGCTTTCTTACTAACCATGACCAACAACAGCTTGCAACCAACCCCCCTAAAGGACGATAAACGTCCACAATCCATTGAATGAGCAAAAAACATTCACCCACCTCTTGGAAATGTGGGCATCATGTTCTCTAGACTTCTTCCTGTTGTCTAGGGGTGATAGCATCTCTAGGAGACCCTTAGAAAATTGGGATAATGGTCAAGTCCTTGGAGAGCTAGTTGTATTATTATTTTTTTTTGTTTAGTCTCTGTATGGTGGGAAGGTGTAGAACTTATCTAAAGTCTTGGCTGGAGTATGTAGATGTAACCAACCTTCTTATTAAATAAGAAACAGAACTAATGCAAAGAAGAAAGCCAAGAGGTCAGAGCTAAGAGCTAAAACCTTACCCTTCCTCCTGCAGTGGTCCTACCTCTCTGAACTGAACTACCCCTGTGTTAAAGTCTTTATATAATGTTCCTGTTCTGCCTTCTCATTGGTTGTAAACCCAACCACATGACCGCCTCGTCATGGCCGGCCTGTCTGTATAGGCCTCCAGGTTTTCCTTGCTTGGTATTGAGATTAAAGGCATGTGTGTCCAATAATGGCCGTATCCCTGAACACACAGAGACTTACCCAGCTCTGCCTACCAAGTGCTGGGATTACAAGTGTACGCCACCACTGCCCTGCTTTCCTATGGCTCGCTAATAGCTCTGACCCCCGGGCAACTTTATTTATTAACATACAAATAACATTTTAATACAAATAAAATATCACCATAGGAGTAGCCTGTGAGGCTGGACCATCTCAGCTAGCAGCTTTGAAGTTGTTCTGCATGCAGAATTTTGAAGAAACTGCAATAGAGGCATTCTGAGAGGCTGGATCACCTGGGCTACTTGTCTTTGGCATCTGGTCCATTTTTTCTGAAAACACATAAACTTTTAAAGGTATCATATATATATATATATATATATATATATATATATATATATCTGTATTAACAAAAGTATGGAATGTGTGGTGTGCACAAGACGGCTAAAGATGATTTTCTTGTTCTACGTTTGAGTAGGTAAAAGGCATCTGTCAATTTTATAAGTCCATTTGGATTGCATATCCAAACTGTAACATAACAAGTCATGAGGACTCTGTAACCAAGAAGATTTCTCATGTTTCATCCAGTCTCAGAGCTGTTCCCATGTTGAGGGATCTGCATACACATTACCTGTCCTATAGTATTTCTTGGCTTTCCCCTTCATATCTGTAGCCAAGATCCTCAAGAGGTCTTCCCTGGTCAAATTTGATTTTTATTAACTTTGAAGGAATCCATAGTTTTTCATTTCCTTTGAAAAAAGCATGGTCTCTCCCACAACACAACACATTTTCCAACTTCCATTCTGAAGCCAAGACATCTCTAAAGTATATAGGCTGGTTTAATTTAGCAGTCCCTTTCATAATCCAATGTGTCTCAGCAATGGTTGTTCTTTGTTCATTAGCATTCAAAAAATTCAGAATTAGGACTGGAGAGATGGCTCAGAGGTTAAGAGCACCGACTACTCTTCCAGAGGTCCTGAGTTCAATTCCCAGCACCCACATGGTGGCTCACAACCATCTGTAATGAGATCTGGCACCCTCTTCTGTATACGTAATAAATAAATAAATCTTTTAAAAAAACTGTTTAAAAAAATTCAAAATTAATAAAGTACCATGTAAGGTCCAAACTCCCTGTATTGTAATATTTCCCATCCTTACATCCTTATGTTTTTTATATTACTTTACTCTTTCTTTAAAGATTTTATTATTTTTAAAGTACTTTTTAATGACTGTGTCTGGACCTGGTTTTTTGCAGGTGTGCTTGTAGGATTCTCTTTCCATACGAGACAAATCTTAAACTGCTAAGCTACCACCACGAAGTGGCACTGGTGGCTGGCTCTGCCGCCCCCCCCCCCCCCCCCCCCCGGTTCTGTGAGAGCCTAGTCTCATGCCTGCGAGTACCTGGCCCTGGAGCCACATTACCTGCCCCAGCTCTGGGAATGTGTTGCGTCTGCCTGAAACAGGAGTTTGTACCCAGTGTCAGTTGCTCAAGTGCTCAGCTGCACAGCAGTGCCTCTTAAAAGGGTGGAGCCTACCTGAGAGACTGCTTTCTCAGGCCCTGTGTAGATATTTGAGTCTCCATGTTGGATTTTTCTTTGTGCAGCCAGCTCACAAATAATGACACGGAGACTTATTGATTATACAAGCTTGGCTTTAGCTTAGGCTTATTGTTTCTAACTAGCTCTTATAACTTAAATTAACCCATATTTTTTTCATCTGCATTCTTTTAAGAGGCTTGTTACCTCATCTCTGTTCTGCCCATCCTGCTTCCTCTGTGTCTGGCTGGCAACTCCTCCCTTCTTCCCAGAGTTCTCTCTCTGCCTGGAAGTCCCACCTATACCTCCTGCTTAGCTTTTGGCTGTTCAGCTCTTTATTACATCAATCACAGCAATATATCTTCACACAGTGCACAAATATCCCATAACTTTAGTTGTATAATTAATTTTTATTTTGTATTACTGAAAGGGATACTTGTTCTGTTTCTTTCTCTCTCTCTTACTTTTTCTTTTCTTTTTTTCTTTCTTTCTTTTTTTCTTTTGGAACTCATTATGTTTACCAGCTTGGCTTTGAACCCAAGAGATCTGCCTGCCTCTGCCTCCTGAGTTCTGCAATTATAGTGGGCTCTGTTTCCTTGTTAAGATTTATTTTTATTTTAATACACGTGTGTGTGTGTGTGTGTGTGTGTGTGTGTGTGTGTGTGTGTGTACACACGTGCGCACGCGCGCATTTTGTGGGTACCCATGGAGGCCAGAAGAGGGTGTTTGATCCCCCTGGAGCTGGAGTTGTGCGAGGCCCATCATGGGTGCTAGGAAACAAATTTGGGTCTTCTGCAGGAACAGTAAGCACTATTAATTTCTGAGCCATCTCTCCAGGCTCTATTTTTAAAATAGTCTACAGTATGATTTCTTTTGCAGTGATTTTGTAACATTTCCTAGGCTCACTAATACTTTAGAGATTTTTTTCTCTAGCAAGCAGAATATTGTTGGGTTTCACCTTTGTGTTAATCTTTCTTGGAGATTTTGTGTCTGATGTAGATATTTATGCTTTCTGTTTTTAGGCTAGCTATTGCATTTTCTTCTGTTTTCTGAATTTATTTCTTCATTTTAATATTAGTTCCTTTTCATAGAGTATTATTTGCTTTCTTTAGCCTTGAAATGAATTTTAAAGGTGAATTGAATTCTGCTAGTGCTAAAAAGAATGTTTGTATCTTTGCGTACATTCATCAGAGCAGAAGCAGGAATGTACCATTCCATCCATATTCAGAAACTCAATTTCTCCCTTTCTTGGCATCTTTTCTTCCTAATCTTTGTCTGTATTTCCTCTTGTCTACCATTTTTCCTTTTCCTTTACATTCTCTATATAGTCTCTAAAGTGTATATATTCTTCTGAGCTTTCGTTATGTCTTCTGATTTTATTTTTAATTTCTGATCAATTTAGTTTATGACTACTGAGGTCTTGTCTAGAATTGATAGACAATGAGTGAGGGCAGAAGATACAGAGAGAAACATAGCTCTGCCCTTGCCTTCAAGATGCTCAGTCTAGCTGAAGTTGTTACAGGTGATACAAACCTACCAACAGTTGCAAAAGTTATGATATGTCAGATGTATTTGAGACAGGGAGTGGGAAGAGAATGTGTTTTGTTTGTTGGCATAGAAATTGTGTGAGCTGAGAGTTGCTTTGACAGTGGGGTGGTGGTGGTGGTAGTAGCAGTGGTGTTGTGAAACAGAGAAAAAGGGAAGTCACCTTGTTCTTGGAAGAGTGGCTAGGGATAAAATGGGACAAAGGGGAGATTGAGACCAGTTGTAAGCAGTTGAGTGCCTGCCCAGCAAGTTTAAGTCTGTATCCTGTGGGCTGCACATCTGAATTCTTATAGGAGGGAAGTTGTGCTTGGAGTTCGTTCTTAGAAGGGTGACTCTGTGAAGCTAACTTCAGGAAGAGAAGTCATCTAAGCTTCTAAGATGACTTCATCTAAGACAACTGTGGTTGTCTCTAGATGAGAGGTGAAGGCTGTCAGTGTAAGGAGTCCACAGTGGGAATGGAGAAGATAGATTGTTTGAGGTATCTGTATAGGTAATTAAAGGATGTCGCCAAAGGCTTGCTTTGTTAGTTTTGTAGAAGGCAATGATAGATAGAATTGTTGACCAACTGGGATTGAGTGTATGAGGAGAGGACAAACAAATTTGGAGATAGGCAGAAGAGATTTATTTTTGAACTTGCTGATATCTAGGGAAACAACTAGAAGCTGAAATGGCCCATTAGGGCCTGGAGATAAGGTGTAGTACTCACTTGCTTCAAGGAAAATGTGATGTCCTAACGGTAGGTATGAGCCCCTTCAAGTAGACTATGTAGGCAGAAAATAAACAAACTCTTGGAAAAGGCCAAACTCTGTCTGCAGGAAATCAAAACATAATGAGCACTTTAATGTCCAGCATGTAGTGGCTAAGGCTCTTCAGATGGCTTTCTTGATCTCCTCAAGAACCCTGTGCATGGAAATTATTACTCTGCTTTGTGAGCCAGGAAACTAAGGCTCCAAGGCAAGCTAGTGGGATTGCAAGCCAGGACCTAATGCCAAGTCCATGCTTTTCTGCTAGAAGCAAAGAAATGGTGTGGAAGAGATGATTGCCTACAAGGGGCAGTGGTTAGTGGGGACACATACTCAGAGACAATAGGATAAGGGCACACTAAGCCACTGGATTCTCAGAAAACTAAAAGCTATGCCTGCATGCTCAGATCCCACACAGCACCCAAACTAGCCTGTCCTGGATTCAGTGAGGCCTTGGGAAAACTTGGTGGCAGAGAAATGACAAGGGTACCTAGTCTGGGGAGCTGTGGCTTCATGCTTGATTATTCACATATGACAGCTGTATCCTGCTCAAACTTGACAGCGGTGTTCTAATTTGTTCAGGTTTTAAAACACTTTGAGGTCTGTACCTCTTAGATTTCCTTGTCTTTAGACTTTAGATATTATAAAAATAAGGGCCTGATCCCTTTTGTGCTATCTGCTTGTTTAACTTGTTTACTTGAAAGTCTTTTTGTTTTGTTTTCTTTCTACATTGTTTTCAGATGTTTCTAGGCTGTACACATTCTGTGGTGACTCTTTTGATTACTAATTATATATGAGCCCTGGGGGGCTTCTGGTTTCTTCTTTTAGCTCTTTCTACTCTTGAAGTCATTTCCTTCTGCCATTTCAGTCTTGTTCAATTCTATTTTCTCCAGAACTCTAATTCACAGGTTGTGAATTAGACTCTCCTCTAGAAAACAGTTCTTTAACAACAGGAGGCAGTAGTGCTAAGAGCCAGGTTCTAGAGCCACACTGCCCAGGTTGAAATCTTGGCTATGACCAAAAGCCAAGTTATTACTTCATAGTGTCTCAATTTGCTCATCTGTTAAATTGGAGTCAATAATAATATTGACTACCACAGGCTGTGATGAGGGTTAAAAGAGGTACCGTGTGTAAAGTATTTAGAATGAATGACATCTAGTATGTCATGTGCTACACCACTGTTAATTTAGCTTTCTAAGGGGGAAACAGTAGGAGATATGAACTCTTCCTGATTGCCGTTTGGTCCATACAAATAAGCAATACATTCACAGACCATTGAATCCTTACTTGATGAGTGAAAAATAGGCTACCAGGTAGTGTCCTCTTATATTTTTAAGGAGTTTAGCAATGAACAGTTTTTAGCTTTGGCCAAATGTAGCATCTGGAGGTATAGATGTCCACTGTGTGACCTCACTTTCCCTATCTCAGTGTTCAACTGATGTTCCTTAAAAATAAGCCATAAAATTATTTCTATTCTCTAGGGTACATATGCAAAGTTATATGTATGTATGAAGGGTAGCTCTCCCAAATTAAAAAAAAAACCTCTTCTAGCTCTTTCATTTGCAAACAACACTTTGGGGATGGTTAATCTTCATTGTCAATTTGACTGGATTTGGAAGTACCTAAGAAACGTGTGTGTGTGTATGTGTGTGTGTGTGTGTGTGTGTGTGTGTGTGTGTGTGTGTGTGTGTTGGATGTGTGAGGTTACTTCTAGACTAACTGGAGAGAGAAGGCCCACCCTGAGTGTGGGTAGCACTATCCCTTGGAATGGGGCTCTAAAATGAAAAGGAGTGTTGGGGAAAGGAGGAAACGAGCTGAGTACCAGGATGTCTCTCTACGTCCTGACTGTGAACACAGAGCCACTTCTTTCTTCTGCTGCCATGTTCCCTGCCTCGATGAATTGTTTCTTCTCAAACTCCAAGCCAAAACAAATGAACCAAAAAGTTCCTTGTGTCAACTATTTACTCACAATGACAAGAACATTAATTCATCCTATTTTTAACTGTCCACACAATTTGTATATTGATCTTATTTTAGTCTTTTTATTTCTTTAGCAAGAATTTTTAAAATATTCAAGGTAGTCATTGTCTTAGTTCCTTCTCTATTGCCTTGGTAAAATACAATGACCAAGGCAGCTCATTTAAAAAAAAAATATTTATTTGGGCTTATCATTTCAGAGGGTTAGAATCCATGATGGTGGAGCAAAAACATGACAGCACCAACAGCTGAGAACTCATATCTCAAACCCACAAGCAGAAAGCAGGGAGTATACTGGGAATGTCTTTTGAAACCTCCAAGCCCATACCCAGTGACACATCTCCAACAAGGCCACACCTCCTAATCCTTTCCAAACAGTTCCACCAACTGGGGACCAAGTTTCAAAAATATGAGACATTGGGACCATTCTTATTCAAACCACTGTCACAGTGGTCTACATCCCACTTTTGGATTTGTCTTAGAAATGAATTATATTCCCTGTCTTGCGTATGTGCTTCTGTTCCCCTTTGTTGCCTTTTTTTGGTCTTAGAATTTTCATTAGGAATGAATATTAGCAAATGATCTGCTGGTATCTATTGAAAAGACTCATTTGTTTTTTCTCATTTAACTTTCTGGTTTTGTACCATGTTTATCTTGAGATATCATTCCCCTGTGAGCCAATTCCTATCCATTTGGTTGTTCTTTTATCATTTAATTATTTTTGCCAATGAGAAAACCTTAAGTCTATATTGAATCAGAGATGTTGTCTCTGACAAAGTTCCTTTTTGGAAATTTTTTTTATGTTTACTCTAATTATGGAGAAAAAGTATCATCTGTCATATTGCTTAATAGTTTAATAAGATCTGAATATTTCCATGTGCTTGATAAAGAATAATGCAGTTAAGCAAGATCCTAATATAGATTTTGCTGCTGTGTGGTCACTTTCATTCCCACATTATATTAGTTTTATCTAGGTTAACAACAGAGCAAGGTCCTTTATCTTTCCACTGTGGCACTTTAAAGAAAATAATTATATAGCTAGTTGGGAACAGATTGCTTTTCACAGCTTAATAAACTAACTTGAGGAACACTTGAGGTCTTGACAAAAATGTCCAAGTCAGGAAACCTCACCTTTAATGCTTGTACAGAAGGAAGATGAAGGAGTATTTCCCAGAATCTTAAAGAAGGGGCGGGGTGCGTGGGTTTGAAGAGCAGGGGAGGGGCTTCGGACTCAGGAATATGAGTTCTAATCCAGTTTCTTCAGAGGTGTGATGGATGAGAAGGAGAAATCACTTAGAGATTTGCTGTTTTTACCAAGAAAAGTGTCTGTTTCCGAAGCTCTCTCAGCATTTTACAAGCTGCTTTATTCATCTCAATGTAAATAGGAATCAATTTTTTTTATTATTTTGGTTATGTGTGAAGAAAGATATAGTAAATTATTAAAGGTGTGATTAAAAAAAGTTTTTTTTTAAAAGTAACTTAACATGCCTTGTAAAAAGTTGAAATAATAGAATAGTTATAGACTAACCAGACAGTAAAATGAATCTGATAATTCTTCATTAATGTTGGGTTTATTATAAAACTCTAGATTTTTTTCTATGTATTTTGATGTAAATAAATTTCTCATTATTTTTCTCATTTATTCTGTCTCCCTCCTTTTTCCTATGTCTGTCTCACCCCTGCTTTCATCTTACCAAAATTGCAATCGCATAGTCTTGAAACTCTAATTTTCATTTAATAGTATTTTATGGGCATCTTTCTGAGTCTATGCACATGTGTCTGTTTCACTGTTTATATAGTATTCCATAGTGTGGTGTGATCATCATTTATCTAATTAGTCCCCTTGTTAGATGTTAAACTTATTTCTGATTTTTATGTTTTGCTAACACCATATAAAAATTTTCTTACATGTTTGTATGTACAATATTATATAGGATATATTACTAAACATGGAGTTGTGGATTAAAGGTGACAAATACAAGAGTTCTTAAGTTTGTGAGTCCCTATAGATCAGATTCACAAAAAGTCACTACTCCTACCCCACAGCCAAAAAGGAAAACATTGTGAGCTGAATAAACTTAAATAATTTGCCTTAAGTCCATGGTAGAACTTGGGTTGAAACCCATGATTCCAGACTCCAGTGTGACTAAAAGAAAAAGAAGTTAAAAATTGAATATATAACTAACTGTCTATTGTGCCAGTCTCTGAAGGAGGGTTATGAGAGTGCCACAATGTTTTCTTTTTCTTACAAAAAAAAGAACTAACTCCCACAACTTGTCCTCTGACTTCTACATATGGACCTTGGTATGTGGTATCCCCCTTCCCAAGTAAATAAATAAATATTTAACAATATATGTAGTATCTGGGCATGATGGCACATGTCTCAGCTCTCTGTGAGTTCCAGGACAGCCAAGAGAGACCCTTTCTCAAAAACTGTGTGTGTGTGTGTGTGTGTGTGTGTGTGTGTGTGTGTGTAACTAAAGTGCTTTTTGTGTGACAGTAGTGAGGAGAAATCATATCAACGAATCACCCAAGTTTAATTTTTAAAAACTATTACTGTATGTGTGTGTGTTTGTGCATGTGTACCCAGTGTCCATATGTGACATAGTGTGCATGTGGACTTGGTTTTCTCCTTCCTCCGCTTGTTTGTGGATTTTAAGAATCAAACTCAAATTTTCAGGTGTGCCTTGAGAGTGCTTTTACTCACCAAGCCATCTTGCCAGCCCATAACTTAGTTTTAAGGAGAGAGAGCAAGTTTGTCAAAGAGGGAGTATTCCTGTAACAACCTTTAGCAGTGTTTTCATAGTCTCAAATAAGCTACCTCAACATGTATACTAATGAAAGGTAGCAAATATATAGAGGAGAAATTAGCTTGACCAAGTGACCAAGGCCAGCATTATCAGTAATATGTCAAATAATCTACCCCATGATATACACTAAGAAAAACCCAGTATCATTACTGTAGATTTTGCCCAAAATATATAATTGTAACAGTATAATAGTAAGAAAACAAGCAGCTTCACCCAAATCAAGGAAATAGCCAACAAAATAACTGATGAATAAGTTTTTTAAGTGTCAAGAGTATGGATGACAAGGAAATAAGTGGGGGAGTTGTCAGATACTTCAGGAGACTAAAGAGAAGTAACCAAATATCCTGGTATCCCAGGAAGGAGTCTGGGACAGAAAAGAATATTGGCAGGAAAAACTGTCTCTTGAATATGGTTTTGGTTTAGTATTATGCCAACATTGTTGTCTGGGTTCTGCTAAACATATTATGCTATATAAAATGCTAACATTGGGGAAGCTATGTCAGGAATGTATGGAAATGGAACTATTGCTGTAATTTTCAAAAAGCCTAAAATTTGATCAAAAAAGTTAAAAAAAGAAACCTATGTAAGATTCCTTATAAAATTTCTGTATCTTTCTCTGTCTTCTTTATCTTCTAAGTGAAAATCTTTTTTTTTTAATTTTTTTTTATTTTAAGATTTATTTATTATGTATACAGTGTTCTGTCTGCATGTATCCCTGCAGGCCAGAAGAGGGCACCAGATCTCATTATAGATGGTTGTGAGCCACCATGTGGGTGCTGGGAATTGAACTCATGACCTCTGGAAGAACAGCCAGTGTTCTGAACCTCTGAGCCATCTCTCCAGCCCTCTAAGTGAAAATCTATCATGAGGTTAGAAGAACTTTTTGGTTCTTGGTAGAAACTGGCTTAAGAATACGAAAGAAAGTTTAGTATTGAATTCTTGTCAGTGACTGAGTAGGTGCTACCAGTAACTTTCCCTGGTCTTGCCTCTAGTCTCATTTTCTAATACATGTATTTTTCTAGACCCTTTAAAGGGGTATAGTAATGAAAAGCCATACTGATGAGAGAGATCTCTGAACATTTTCTAGAGCAAAGTGATCATGAACTTAGTCATTATAAAATAATGCACGTAATGGGGAAAAGTTTCCCAACCACACTTACACAGAATCATGATTCTCAAGATCTCTTTCAGCTTCATGGAATTCTCTGAATACTGTGTTTGCTGCTGAGATCAAGATGACTTGAAAACTGGAGCACATCCATGCAGAAGTGACAAGACACTGTCTTCTGGAAGCATATGAAGTCCCTCCTTTGTCATTGGGAAATAGCCAAACTAAATCATTATATATAAAAAAATCTGAAAAGCCAGGGGTTTGTAAAAATATTTATATCATGGTCTACAGGGAGAGCAGACTAGGAGTCTGCATGGAGTCTTGGATTTGGAGGAGAGGGATCTGTCAGAACATCTGGTTTACTCATGAGAAGAGAGAAGTCAGGCCCAGGGCAGACATTCTGGCTTCTGTGAAGTTGAGCATGCTAGATAAGCAGGTTGAAGATCTTAAGGAGCTTTGAATTTGTTTCTAAGGCAGCAGCCTAGCTAGGAATTCTGTTTGCTAGAGGCTCTGGGTGAGTGACATAACAGTGAGGCTCTAAGAAATCTTATCTCCTCTCATAGTGAGGGGTCTACTTTGTCTCCATCGAGTTTACTTTGTGTTTTGCCAGTTCTTCTCTACCTAGTTGTGAGTTGATTAATCTCTTACTGAACTAAAAGAAAAAAATCAGACTTCTGAACTTAACAAAGATGAGTTAGGCATACTTGGTTGGATTGGTGTTTTGTGAGCAATAGTTCACTGCCAGGCACTGTGTTAGGTCCTGTCAATACAGCAGCAAACAAGCTCGTCATAGTCCTTTCCTCATAGGGGCTCACAGGCAATGAAACTGCTCCCCTCCTAACTTGTATCAGACAGCTCATCTGCCTTACTTAGAAGTGCCTTCACTAAACCACTCTGGTGGCTATAAATGTGGTTTTTATTTAATACTAAAATGAACTATTGTTTTAGCTTCCAGAAGCGTTGGAAAGATACTTGTATGTATAGTCTGAGTTATATAATTTTGAAGCAGCATTTGGTCCCTTAGGACATAAAAACCAGCCCTTATCCTGACTGCTCCCCTCAGACTATGATGTTGAAGCTATTAGTGGGTTTGCTCAGTGTACATGACAATCCAAAATGTGTTTACTAAAGCCCAGCAAGCTCTAAGAGGCAGTGTGGCCAGCTGGCAGCATCGAGAGGGAGCCAACTTCTCTCTGTTGCTGTGTGGACATTTCTCTCTTCCTGAATTTAATCTCCTGGGTCAGATTCCAAGCTATAACCTCACTCAAAGCAGTGAACCAACTATAGTAGTACTACCAACCTGATTCTCCAGCACTATTAGCTTCTTCCTGGGCAGGCCCTTCCAAAGAGGCTTTGGACCTTTTTATGTAGTAGGGATATATCCTCATACCTTGAGTTGGAAAACATGGATGTTACAGATTGTTAGTTTTTCTGTATCAAGGATACAGTCAGAGCCAGGCATGAAGACCTACCCTGTAATGCCAGCATTCCATACCTTAGAAGCTGAAGCAGAAAGAAAAGTCAGGGATCCATTACTGGTTGACATAGTTAGTTTGCAGTCCAGTGGAGTGTTTGAATGAATGGTCATTCTTTCCAGTTACTTTTTCAGGGCAAAGTCTATGTTCATCAGCTAAGTTTGACCCACTCCTCTTCTCAGCAGTGGCTCTAACAGCCAATGCCATGCCATCTTACAAGTCCTGGTTCTCCAGTCACCATCCTCCCTGTGAAGTGCTCTTTGGCCCTTTCACTCCCTCCCCCATCTTTGTTGTTGTTGTTGTTGTTTTTTTAAAGCAGTTTCATGTAGCTATCATTGGCCTCAAACTCACTGTATAGCCTAGGCTGGCCTCTACCTCGGAAGGGCTAGTGCTAGGATTACAGGTATGTGCCACCATTCCTGACTCTGCCTTCTTTACCCCATCAGCCTCTCTTTTGGGTTTTCCAAACCCAGTGTAGTATCTCTCCTAGAGCATACACAATAGGCTGACTATGACTACTGACATGGCCATCTCCTATTCTGAGGTGACCATGATGTGTGTCTTTGTCATTGTGTCCTCTTGTGCCCAGAGCTGCTGCTGCTGCTTTTTGTTATTGTTGTTTATTTGTTTTGGTTTTTTTTCAAGACGGGGTTTCTCTGTGTAGTTTTGGAGTCTGTTCTGGACTCACTTTGTAGACCAGGCTGGCCTCGAACTCACAGAGTTCTGCCTGGCTCTGCCTCCCGAGTGCTGGGATTAAAGGCATGTGCTACCAATGCACAGCAACCCAGAGCTTCTTAACATCAATACTTAACATTCTAGCCATCACCTAAACACTTTACCTTTAATATTGTTTGTCATAATAATGCTGTGAGAGTAACACATATTCTTGTTTCACAGATGAGGAAATGAGGCACAGAAAGATTAAAGATTTTGCCCAAAGCCAGAAAGAGGTGGGGGTTGGAAGCCAGGTAGGAAGTTGGGATATGGGTCTTTTAAGCATTACTTGGAATATGTGTGGTAGTGCCCATGCTTTCCACTGTGTGACATATTGGCATACCAGCAGCTAGTGTTTATGGAATATTGCTTATGTGGCAGGCACTGGGTTGGGTTATATATCACCCCATCCTCACACAAAGTCCATGAGGCACACACAGTCATTCTGTAGATGAGGAAACTAAAATTCAGAGGGGTTGGAGTTGAGCAACTTGTGCTAGGCAACATTACAGTATGGCCTAGTAAGATTTAATAGATGAATAAGGAAATATAGGAAAAGGGATAAGAGGTAAAGTAAGGTGTTTTGAGTGCCTTCCGTTTTTTTTCAGTATGATCTTTTCTAACATCTTACTATTAAAACTTTCAAACTTACTGTAAAGTTGCAAGAATATAACAGTGAGAAACCATATACCTTCTGCTGTATCTTGCCTGTTAATATTTCTCCTTATGTACTTCTTATCCCCTTTTTTCAACCATTTACCCATTATGATTTTGATTCATCCCTCCCTCAGTATTTCTGTGCATGTCATGGAGTAGAAGTCAGTGCTTGTTTATAGGTTTTAAATCCTATGTTTATTTACAGGGAGAGCTGTGTATTCCATGGCACATAAATGGCGGTCAGAAAATAACTTGTGGGAGATCTTGTCATAAAGAGGAGGAGCCCTTGTAATTGCCTGCTGAAATATTTTTCTGGTGGCTGCTTTGGCATCACTTGATTGTATTTTCTCATTCAGGTTGTGATTTTCCGGGTTCTTGTTTTGAACAGTTTTTCTATAACATTGGGAAAATCTGGATCCTGTTTAAGTCTGCTGTTGAGTCACCCTGTTTAAGTTTAGCAGTCCTAGTGAACTGCAGACTCTTTGGTTTGCTTAGTTCCTGTGGTGCTGCTGGGGGATCCCACTGGGCCTTATCGATAGAATCTTACATAAGAAGTTTCCCCAGGGGCTGGAGAAATGGCTCAGTGGTTAAGGGCACTGATTGCTCTTCCAGAGGACCTGGGTTCAATTCCCAATGACCACATGCAACTCACAGCTGTCTGTAACTCCAAGATCTGACATCCTCACACAGAAATATATGCAGGCATAATACTAATGCACATAAAATAAAAATAAATATATTATAAAAAATAAGACCCATGGCCAAACACCCTAATTGTCGTGCTAGAAACCTCATCCAACTACTGAGGGATCTGGATGCAGAGATCCATGACTAGGCCCCAGGTGGATCTCTGGGAGTCCAATTAGCGAGAATGAGGAGGGTTTATATGAGCGAGAATTGTTGAGACCAAGGTCGGATAAAGCACAGAGACAAATAGCCAAACAAACGGAAACATATGAAATATGAACCAATGGCTGAGGGGTCACCAACTGGATCAGGCCCTCTGAGTGGGTGAGACAGTTGATTGGCCTGATCTGTTTGGGAGGCATCCAGGCAGTGGGACCGGGTCCTGTGCTCATTGCATGAGTTGGCTGTTTGAAACCTGGGGCCTATGCAGGGTCCCTTGGCTCGGCATGGGAGGAGGGGACTGGACCTACCTGGACTGAGTCCACCAGGTTGATCTCAGTCTGTGGGGAAGGCTTTGCCCTGGAGGAGATTGGAATGGGGGGCGGGCTGGGGGGAAGGTGAGGGGGGCGGGAGGGGGGAGAACAAGGGAATCTGTGGCTGATATGTAGAACTGAATTGTATTGCAAAATAAAAATTAAAAAAAAAATAAGACCCATCATTTATTTAAAAAAAAAAAAGACAAAGAAGTTTCCCCAGGCCATGCTGCCTGGTGCCTGTATATAAGAGAGGAAGTCTCTGTCCCACTGGGATGAAGAGTACTTCTTGGGGACCCTGTAGAAAAGGTGAGGGTACTTCCCTAGACTGATTTATTGTCAGCTGGTCCTGAGCTATCCTGCTATTGGTGTTGGCAGCTGGCCTGGTATTATCAGGAGTCTTAGGCTGCCTTCTGTTGCTAGGTGAGGGGCTGGGAAACTTTGAGCCTGCCTCCTTTTTCTGTTGTATGATGGATATCATAACATGCCCCGCTGTTTTTAACCATCCACCGTCCTTCCTCTGTCTTTCCGATTTCCTTCCGTTGACTCTGGTGTTGCTCCCATTGTACTTTAGGAGAGGTAGGTAAGAAGTGAGCTCATGGGCTTGTCCATGTTGTCTGGCTCATGACACCATTCTGTTCGGTCATTCATCTTTTGGATAATATGATTATTTTGAATGGTTACAACTTTAAACTTCATAAAGTGGGTGAGGGGCTTCTGGGGGAGGCTTTCCAGTAGCTTCAGGGTCTGAAAATATTTCTTACTCCACAGGCCCATGGGAGGCTGTTTCTCATCTCCCTTCCCCTTGCTTGGCTGCTTGTGTTTTTCATGTCTGCTTTAAAGGCAGCCAGCCCTTCTTTGTTCTTATGCTTGATGAATAATACAGTAAGTTTGCATACCTCTATGAAATTTAAAAATTAAGATAGATAAACTGTTAGCTTTGTAGGGGCTTTTCTTAGCTTTTTGGTTAATGTCATCTCCTATTGACAGGAATTTTATTTTAAATTCAACCGTGCAAACTGTATCCATCAGTTAACTGTAAGTTATTTAATTTTTATGTGAGCATTTAAATTTATGCACTGAAAAACAATTTTTTTTATAAATGTGTTTTTTACATTCTTTTCTTACAAATGAGGGATTTGAGGTCATCTCAGTTCTTCCACAGTAAATGTGCCTTTGAAAAATCAGAAATTCCTAACATTGGAAGTCAGGGACCGTTTCATGTAGTTTACAATAGTAGTTTTACACAAATGATTTCAGGTTAAAATTGCATACTATTTATTCCCACCCATTTCCTTTATTGGCTGTGACACACAGGAATTACGCCCATTGCTTAACTAACCTTTCTGACCTTTTGTTACTTGGCTATAAATTGACTTGCGTCTTTTGCAAAAACACTGGGGGGGGGGGGATCTTTTTGTTAGAACTCAGCCAATTCCTGCTTCAGCGCAGAACAGTTTGTTCTCTTGAAGGAATGAGCCAGTTCAGTGAGCAGAAAAACACAGCCATAAACTGGCATCGGCAGGACCTGCAAAGATGATCGCCCATGTTCATTCCATAGAGCAAGGGACTCACAAGAGAATGAGGTTTGAGGGAGAGAACCGTGCTTTTGAGTTCCACTGACTTTAGGTAAATGCAACTGACTTTCTAGAGTGAGTTGTGACCACATGAAAAGGGTTTTCTTCCTGTGCTCTGGTGGACATGAACTTTTAAACTATTTAAACAGGAATATAGTGGAATTCTCCTTTGCTGTTCCACTGTTCCCTCGGACTGTGCATGGCATGTTCCCCTACATTTCATCTGATCTGCCTATCAGGACGGGAGCAGCTTCTGCTCAGCGTCCAGACATTCCCTGACTGACTGTGTCTTGCAAGGTTGAGTGCTGGCCCATCCTTGAAAGAAGACATTGATGGCAGCCAGTGAATTAGAAAAAAACATGAAACATGCTTACATGACTGTGAGGCAGGTGTGGTAACAGAAAACACAAATCACAGTATTTCACATAGTGGATGATGGACATGAGGGCATTTGAGTAAGGTTTGGAGACTGTTTTAGGAGTTTGCCAGATAGCCAATGGGAAGGTTCTAGAGCTGCTCGGTTACTGCCTGGCCCTCTGCCCCTTGTAGTGTACTGAAGAAGTTTTCTTTCTTTAAAAAGAGTTTCTGGGTAAATAGGAGTGGATTTAAAGTTTGGGAGTGATGACACAATCTGGGATTTGGGGTACTAGTAGAGTTACACTTAGATCTGATGAAGTAAGTAGGGAAGGCAGTGAAACTGGAACTGGCTAGCTAGGGACCATGCACTATGCACCTCAGTCATATGCAAGAAGCAGCCTAGATTTTTCTCCTATAGGCAGTAGAGCTGTACAAATGCCAGATGCTAGAGATTGACTTGGGGCAGAATTGGGTGAGAAAAAGTAGGTTTGTGCTTACTAGACTAGAAATGTCAGGATGGACCAAACTAAGGAAAGACCACTATGTCAGCTGAAGTGGTTCCTGCATGGCGTCAGTAGAGACAGTGATCTGCATCCTGGGAAGGCAGATATGGTTGTGACATAGAGGACTTTATGGGGAGGACAGGGCAGGTAGTGTAGATCACTGAAGTCTCTGCAGCAAGTAAGAAGAGGACATTGCTTAGGGCTGACCTTGGTGGAGAAAGTACAGGGAGGAGAAAGAGGTAGGAAGTCTCCTGGACTCCCAACATGCTGTCAGTGACTCACATACACTGTCATGTCCAATGTAGTGCTCTCTATGCTATTTTCACTTCGATATTGTACCAATGAAAACTGGGATTTGGGAGCTTCAACACTTTCCCCAAACCCAAGAGGCCTGCATGAGGAAGCAGCCGAGTCAGAGTTGGAGCCCAGTTTTATATGGCTTCAAACATAATGGCATGCCTACTCTTGGATCTGTATACAGCTGAGCAATCCAGTGTTGAACATGCGCCTCTGTGTGTGTGTGTGTGTGTGTGTGTGTGTGTGTGTGTGTGTGTGTGTGTGCATATATACTTCTTTGTTTGTCTGAGACACATGCTCCTGGTTGACCTAGAACTTCCTATGTTGACCAGGCTGGCCTCAAACTTGCCTCTCTCCTGCTTCCCCAGTGCTGTGCTGGCAGACTTGCTTCACAATGTCCAGCCTTGTATACATTCTTTCTGAGAGCTTACACCTACAAATAGTCATCTACTAATACTTAGATAATAGTATTAATGCTAATACAAGTAACATTTAGAATGTCTGCTTTTCTTTTTCTTCTTAAACTATTATAGTATAAAAACACCAGCATGATTTTATTTCTTGAAATCTCACCCTTGTGTATGAATTGCTTTGGGAAAAGGCCCAAATCAAACTGACAAAACATGAATATATATAACTTGAGAAAGTTGCTGATTGATGGATTGAATTTGATAATATTTTATTTTGTTTTGTATATGAACATGTGTGCCACAGCGAGTATGGAGGTCAGAGGACCATTGTCTAGAGTTGGTTTTCTCCTTCTACTATGTAGGTTTTGGTTATCTAACTCAGGTCATCAGAGTTAGTGGAAAGCACCCTTACCCACTAAACCATCTCACCAGCCCTAAAATATATGTTTCAATGTCCAGTGTATATATAACGATTTATGAGAACAACGCACTTTGGCCTCCAGAAACTAAAGAACCATTTAGTACAAACGTGAATAGATGTGGTGTGGGATCACTGTTTAATAAATGCATGCTCTAAGAGGGTTCAGAAAAAACACAGTTTTCAGATAACTATATCTTAAAGGGGGGTTATTCTGTAGAGCTCAGCTTTTGTCAACCCTAAGACAAATAAATAGTTCTCTGTTTGCTTCATTCATCCTTCAGTCATGATGACACAGATTCCAGGATTAGATCCTAGGAAATAGACCGTAAAGAAGCAAAAGCAAACCTGACTCCTTGAGACTGGTTAACCATTCCCTTAAGTACCAGAGTGAAATCCACAGCCATCTGGAACTGGAGACTCACAGTTCTAGCATCAGGGCTGTGCTTATGCTAACTGTCTTTTCAGCATCCCCCTTTGCAATTTCTTTTGCTTGTTTCTCACAGTGAAGCAAAAGATAATGAATGTTGTCAAGATAGAAAACGTGGTATCTCAGTACTCAGCCTGTATTATTGTGTGGCATCCCTGGTAAAAATGCTGGATCTTTAAGGGAAATTTTAATATTTAATGTGGCCGAGCTGTAGCTGTAGCATACGCTCCTGTTCAAAGTCTGGATTATATATATCTCAGGAGTGGAAAGCCAGCTCTGCTTTCCCCTAGTGGCGGATGAACATAGCAGGAGAGGCATTTACATAAGTGAGTGCTCATTAGTACTGCTGTAAATTCAGACAGCTGGGCCTCCGTGGTCCTTTGTCCACCTCAATGTTAACTCTCACTTGCTTCCTTGATAGCTGTGAGGCTTGGTGCACAAGAGAACACTGGAAACAAGGAACCCCAGTTGCAACTTGACACTCTGGTTCACTGCAGCTCATAGACCTGTACACAAGCAATGCCAGCTCATGTGGAGCAAAAGGCTTGTGGTGTCCTGGAGCTGAGAAGACACAGCAAGGAGAAACCCACTAACCAAGCTTGGGGTACTGGTCATACTGTGGGGTCCCTTAATCTGTAAATTTGCTTCTTTGTACTTCTGCTATGAAAACATGTTAAGGCCTGTTCCATGTTTGGGTATTACGTCATAGTGTCAACACTAGATGTAGTAACTCATGTAATGTGCCTTCCCCAGATTGCTACTCGGTGAGCATTTTGCAAATGTTCATTTCTCCTCCATTTTCCTTTTCCCAACCTCAGCCCCAGCTCTGCCTTTTTCCGTTTTGCTGAGAAATACAGTCCCATTCATGAACTCCATCACTATATATTCAGTACCTCAAAATACTCTCATCTTCACCTTCTTCCTTTTTCTTTCTGCCTCCCAGGAATATGTATCCATACTCCCTTTCTGCTGTTCCTGGGGAGCAGCAAGCCAAGGATGAGAGGTAGGGGAAAGGGGCTGGCCTGGGAAGTTAAGAGTGGATTGCTCTCATAAGCATATCCTAGGTCACTATTTTTCCTAATCCAGGTACCCTCAAATCTCCCAAATAGGTGTGAGAGTCCCAGGCTCTTGACTCTCCTGCATCATTACCGTGTCTTCTTTTCTTACATCCTACTCAAAAGAGAAAAGAGAGGATTTGATTTTGCCAAGCTGCCTAGTTCTACAGTCTGTTCTTGCCTTGTGTGGGTATATGTTGGGTTTTATCCACCAAGCTCTCATTGTGGGTTCTCACTGAGGCTCTGTGTGCTTTCACATTGTCAGAGTCCACATCGGAGGCACTTGGTGAGAGAGAGTTCTTGCAGCAGCATCTGTTCGCCTTTCCTCTAGCTCCAGGCCTCTCCTTACTCTGCACCTGCCCAGACTACCCCCATTCAGCCACCCCTTCTCTGGTACATCTTTACCTAAAGAGATAATCATGCCCTGGGGCATTTGGAAGAGTCTCAAAACTTGATTGGTTGTCACTACCCGGGGATTATGGGAAGCTACTGGTTTCTAATGAGTAAAGGTCAGGGATATGATGACACAGTCTACAATGTACAGTATAGCATCCTACTACCAAAGTAGAGCTTCCAGTTGCAAATTTTCATTAGTACCAAGGTGGAGAAGCTCTGACTCAGGGTTTCTTGTGTTGTCCTGCCTGCCTCTGTCGCATTAAGGAGGTTTTCTAACCTCAGTAGCTGCTCCTTCCCCCTGGATGGCTTCACTTCTTTTAAGTCTTCCTCCATTCCTTACCCGGTCAGAGTGGGTCCTCCCTTAAGTTCCTCCCTGCTGTGTCCACTCATTGCAGCCCTTCCCACTGTTGCTTTGATAGCCCTCACAAGGACTTGTTCTTCTGAGAGCAGAATAATAGCTTAATTGGAATGCAGATGGTCATCCACCAGATTCAATATGCTGTTGTTACATAATGTTTATATATAAAAACCAAAAACATTCCAAGGGCCCAAACCATGACATTAAAAGAGTAAGGGCACATTGAGGAAAGAGCAGAGGACTCATAGTTCATACCTTCCCTGATGTTTAGGTTCCACATAGGAAGACAGAGACAATGTTGGCTTCCTGAGATTGTTTGAGACTGTGAGATGACATTAGCAAACAACCTATCACATTCCAGTGTGTTACAGAACGGGAAAATGAAGTCAGGGTTCCAGATAGTAGGTAATTAACAGACACAGAAAATGTCACTGTTTGTTATTGTCTAGTGGTAGTGACCTTGATTCCAGGTAGCTACCCAACATTCATCCTAATGAGCATGATCTCCTTTGCTATAGAAATACTATAGCAAAAGTGTTAGTGCTGATGGAAACAGAAGCGGGGAGGATTGGGAGGTGGAAAGGGAGAATGGGGCATAGGGACTGGGAGGGGGAGAATCAAGGGGAAGGCTGCAGCTGGGATATAAAATAAATAGATGAATAATTAAAAATAGTGTTAGTGTTTTTCCTTACTCCATGGAAGCATGGGACATCCACCCCTATGCGACTAGTGTTTTGTTTTATGACTTCCTTTTAAGATTCCTTTTAAGGCTTTGAAAAGGCCTTAAGGCATATGAAATGTTTATCTTCTACTTTATCAGTATCTAAAGAAGGGTCAGAGGTCAGGGACAGATATGCCTGATGGTTAGGCATTAGCGTCATTAGCAGGGGTTACATAGCTACTAGAAACACATGGAATGTCTCCTCACCCTATTTGTATCTTTGACTTCCCAGAATAGATACTCCATCTCAGGACTTACCTATACACTGAAATATATTTTCTTGTACTATTCATTATTATAGGATATTTGTTTTTCTCTTCTTGTCAGCCAGAAATACTGTGCTGTGAGGTAAACACACAAGCTTTGGAATCTGGGACACCTGTTGCTTCATGCTTGTGCAACCTAAGTGAGTTACTTCGCTGTTGAAGCCTCAAGTATCCCACTATGTAAAGCTATATTGATATTTAATTCATGGCATTACTGTAAGGCTCAAGTCCAATGAGAAAACAAATGGAAGGAAGTTGGTGAGGGCTTCCAGTGATTTCGTGTAGTGAATGGTGGTGGCAGTGGTTGTACTGCTTCAAGACAGGCACTTAGTTATCTTGAATTCTTCCTGCATCTACCATATATATCCAGTAGTCCTCAAACTTTTTTATTTGAAATAAGTGACAGATACATATATTTACACACAAGTACACATGGAGAGGATTGTCTGAAATAACAATAGTTTGAAACACTTGAGATCATGTTTTTAGTGTTTGAGCTCATGTTCAGAAATATTATTCTTTTTTTTTTTTTTTTTTTTTTTTTTTGGTTTTTCGAGACAGGGTTTCTCTGTGTAGCTTTGCGCCTTTCCTGGAACTCACTTGGTAGCCCAGGCTGGCCTCGAACTCACAGAGATCCGCCTGGCTCTGCCTCCCGAGTCAGAAATATTATTCTTAAGAGGAAGCCTAAGATAGGCCAGGCCTTACCTTGCAGGTCCTAAGTGAGATCATCTGAACCACATCATCTGAGCCATCTCCTGAACCAATATCACTTGATAATGACCTACTGTCTGTACCCTGCCTTCTGGAGAGCAATGTAAGCATGGTCATTGCATGCATTTCACTGGACCCTTGCTTGTTTTCCCTTATAGAGAGCTCTGGGGGATGATTCTACTTGAGTGTCCCCAGGAGGAATTGCCTCTGTACAGACATAAATATTTATTAAGTAATGAAAATAGCACCACTCAAAGTACATTTCTCTCAATATTGGGACTCTGAGGGTCAACTTATGTACCAGGTGAAGGGTAGGGAACTTTCTGGTTTCTTTCTTACCATGTCCCTCCTTCTTCTCTACTCTTTGCGGCAGCAAACCATGTTTGTTTTCATCTTCACAAGAAAAGGATTGGTCTCACTCCAAGCCTCATCCTTGGGTCTTGATTACTTAACTAAATCATGTCACCCCACACGTATGAATCCAGTGGCACTAGTACCAGAAGGAGATTTCAGGGCTGGATATGACCCAGAAAACCTAAAAGTCTGTTAAGGAGTTTGGGAGAAAAAACCCCACTCCTCAGTCTTGTAACAGGCCTACCCCCAAAACTAGCCTTCCTTCTGCCCTAGACTTTGGGAGATGTAAGCCTGGGACTGTTGTTTGTTAGCTATGATTAGGGAAGCCACCCTTAGGATATGACTAACAAATCGTAGCCTTTGTTTTTGTCACAGAATTCCTAAATCAAACTGAAGCCATCCAACATTGAACTTTCTTCCATACGTGTGCTAGAACCCTCCTTTATTGTGAGCCATCTTAAATTGGGTTTCTTACTTGCAACTTGGAATCCATATGGTATTTGGTAGATATATAACCTTCAATTTTGAGCAGGTCATTGACTCTGACCATGAAAAAGGGGCCTGGGGAATTGAGGGACTCTACTTTTACAAGGCACAGATTGTTTGTGAGAACATAATTCTGCAAGTTAATGACTTGCCTATATATTTTGATGCTTTTCAAGTTTTGCTTTTTGTTTGTTTGTTTTCTTATGAAGCAAGATTTTACTCTGTGACCTCCCAGCAGGTGGAGTTACAGGCAGGAGCCACCACACTTGGTTTTACTTGTTTTGGCTGATTAAATACAAACTTAGGTAAACCTACCAAACTTAACAGTTTCTTATCATGTGTTTTTCACAGAGAACAAAGGTTAATAGCATTATGTAAGTTTCTACCAAAAAATGTTCATTATTTACTGTCCTACCAGTATTCCGTATTCTCCTCTCTATCAGTAATTCTTAGCTCCCCCTACCCTTTGTGCAAAAAACACAGCTTTTTTCCCCACAGAGCCAGAATTTTGATGCCTTACCAGCCAAAGCTGCCTGGCCACACAGAAGTGATCTAGTTGAACTTTATTCATTGTACCCCTACTAATAAAGTATTGCTAAGTCTGAGGAAAGACTTACATGACAGCCTTGAACTCTTTCCCAACTTGTTCAGAACAAAATAGAAAAACTTAACCATCTCTACTATTTCATGTCAGCAGTGACAAAGGCTTGCTGAGCTCCATAGTGTCCTGGCCTGTGTGCTGCTTCTAGAATGCCAGCTGGAAGGCCAGGCCAAGGTGGCCAGCTGGTCATGGAACACTTATTCTAAGACTGGGCAGTCCCGTTCTTGTGACACTGGAATCAGAAACAGAATGGGCATGCTGCCATCTATTCAAACAGTGACCTATTTTTACAGTAATTGGGTTGGGTTTCTCTTTTCTCTTGGGAGGTAGCACTCTCACATTCTCCTGAGTGCTCAAGAAGACACTTCCCTGCTAACCTCTTTGGCTTGGCTTTTTTCAGTTTCACGTAGGTCACTCTGAACTGAAGAGAGTAACATCTATCCCTTCTCTTCACCTGGAGGGTGGAGGATGGTTTATGAATATAAAATAGAAGGATAGGAAAAGTTTTTACCTAAAAAAAGGATAGATGCTTCTGAGGAAGAGCAAAACAGATCAACCAGACAGAGAGTGGTGTTTGGTTTCTAGGTGCAGGGTTATGCTCTTGAAATCCTAATCACATGTAGCAGCTAACGGCTTAGCCTCCAAACTTTGCTTGAGCTCTATATGTGTGATAGAGGCGTAAAACTTCACAGATCTTTCTCAGATTGTGCTTAAAAGTGGCGAGGCCTGGTTGCCAGTGCAACAGAAGTGGAGGGTAGGCCTGGAATGAGGCTGCTGGTTGTGTGCACTGAGGAGGATGTTAGAGGAACTCCTTCCCAGCCACACTTCGTGTCTGCAGCTATTCTCTAGCCCTGCCTGGCTCGCTGCCGTGGAACCAGAGCCTGTCTAGGTCCTGGTTGTTATTGTTTGTCTCTTAGCATATGTTGTGCTATTTGCAGGTTTGTGTTCTCCAGGTCCGTTTCTTACGCCTCCCCAAGGAGATGGCTGGATAGGGGAAAGTGTGTTGTGTGGTTCCATTCTCCCAAAGTTGACTAGCTATTTTTAAACCTTGGGGCTTTTACACCTAAAATAAAACATACTCCTCTCTCCTGCCTGTATAACTCCTTCTCATTCATTGGGCTGTTGTCATAGGATGTGAACTCTGGCTGATGTCCTGTTGGACACCTTGCTAATTGTTCTCTAGGATTTCCATTGTCGTTTCCTTTTGCATTAGCCTGTAGAACCATGAGCTTCTGTTTTGACCTGCATCTGTCTGTCTCTCTCACAAAACTGTGAATGTCATTTAGGACACATCATCATCTTGGTAAGGCGAGTCACATGAAAGAAGTGTGTATGTCATGAAAATGAACTTCCCATCTGGCACTAAGATGACTAAAGATATGGATGAACTGTAAGAGATTCTTTGTAAGGTCTGGAGAGACGGCTCAGCAGTTAAGAGTACTTTCTGCTCTTCCAGAGGATCTGGGTTCAATTCCCAACACAGATATGGCTCCTAACAACCTTCTGTAACTCTAGTTCCAGGAGATCCAACATCCTCTTTTGGCCTCCATGGGTACCACATGAATGTGGTATACATACATACATGCAGACAAAAACTCAAACATGTAAAATAAAAATAAATATTTTTTAAGATAAAGAGTCTTTTTTCGTTCCCATTTATCTTGAGAAAGAGTCTCTCTATGTATCCCAGAGTGACCTTGAACTGATGCTTCTTTAGCCTCAGTCTCCCAGTTGCTAGCATTACAGGCATGCACCACTTCATGCAGTTCGCAGAAGGTTCTTGGCTTATTTCTGGGCATTTTGAGCTGGCTGAATATCTCTTGTACTCAAAAATAAAAAGATATGTGCAATGTTTTGGAGAATATAGCTTAGGAAGCTATATGTAAACATAGCCTGTCGGTATTTGGGATGCAGTGTGTTGTGCATTGCTTAGTTTTATGTCAGTTTGATAGGTGCTAGAATCCTTTGGGAAAGGGGACTCTTGATTGAGAAAAATGCTTCTATATGATTGGCCTATAGGCAAATCAAGCATTTTCTTAATTAGTGATTGATGTGGGAAGGCCCAGCCCACTGTGGGCAGTGCCACCCTGGGGCAGATCCTGGATGACATAAGAAAGCAGGCTGAACAATCTGTGAGGAGCGAGCTGGTAAGCAGCACTCCTCCATGGCCTCTGCTTTGGTTACTGCCTTGTTTGATTTCCTGCCCTGACTTCCCTCAGCGATAGGCTGTTACCTGGAAGTGTAAGATGACATAAACCCTTTCTTTCCCAAGTTGCTTTTGGTCTAGGTGTTTTATCACAGCAACAAAAACCCTAACTAAGACAGAACATGGTTCCAGGTTGTAGGGTATTGATGTAATAGACCTTATAGTATATTTTTGGGAAGATTGTGGTAGCACACAGAAAGTAGTAAGAAGGGCTGTATTATACCACAACAGAACAGGGAAATGTGGTTTCAGTACTTTTTGGACATTTTGGATAAATATAATCCAAAATGCTGACAAATTCATATTATTTGGCAGATGGTATTATCACGCCTAAACATGGAATGCTTACGTGTCAACAGTTGTACCAAAGTCTGAAGGCAGCATTCAAAAGGTGATTGGGTGGTATCAGTATTTACTAAGTTTGGGAGTTGAGGTTGCTTTTGTGGTACTTCCCTCTTCCAAAGGAAGTGCATAGTTAGTGTTTGATAATGGAAGATATAGTGATAAATGAATCCTATTAGTTACTTTGTACATTTGTCTAAGTTTTGTCATAATTTGTATCTCAGATTTTGATAAGTACAATTTCAAGAATGTTCCTTGATTGAAGGACAGTTACGTACACCAGAGGGTGCTATGCTTCAATGTTCATACCTTCTTTTTCATTGTTATGGTTGTTTCATGTTTTGAGAAGTAGCCAGTTGAGATTGGCTCTCAACAAAGGACTGCCTAAACACATCCTTCTCTTTTGCTGCTCTCCAGCCTAATAAAGGGGTTCAGAAATACTACACCCCACACTCCCTGGGTCTGTTTCACTGTATTTCAGTTCTTAACTGTCAGGTTCTTTGTTAAAACTAGACAACTTTTTTTGTTGTTGTTACAGCTTAAGTACTTTTCAATATTCTTTCTTTGGTGGAAATGGAGACCATCTGGTTACTGTCGTCTTTGTAATAACAATGATTGAAATGGTTATTAAGTCACTCTTCGGCCTTTTCTCTTGTCTAGGCAAAGTTGTCTCTGTTCCTCTGGCCATGGCCCATAAATCTCAATTTCTAACCCTTTAATCATGTTGGTGGCTTTCTGTGGAAACTACATCAAAGGCTCATTTCAGTGCCTCTATTCTGGTAGGGTCTGGCCATCAGCATTTAATGGATATGGAATGTGGTTTTAGCCATCCTGTTTCCATGGCTAGTCCCCATGTTTCCAAGTCAGTCCCAGTGTGCTGACTGTTAGGGTCTATTTTCTCTGTCTCTTCACTGTGACACATTTTAAATACTTTTGATTAAGGTGTTGATTGGACTGAAATGTTGGTTAATAGACTTTTGCAGCCTAGCCTGTTGCATTTGAGATCCTTTTCTGCCTGGTTTTAAGTGACTTTTATTTTATGAGACGATAATCCTTTCTTGTATTTAGTCATTGTTGACTCAGCATCTGTGATTGTATACTATATGTTCAACTCTATACTAGAGATTGAGGATGAA
Source organism: Peromyscus eremicus (assembly GCF_949786415.1). NCBI lineage: Eukaryota > Metazoa > Chordata > Mammalia > Rodentia > Cricetidae > Peromyscus > Peromyscus eremicus. The sequence continues at coordinate 134,171,803 of NC_081419.1, read as the reverse complement.
AAAAAATGAATAAAATGTAGGACTTGACTTCAAGGATCTTATAATCTGGAAGGAAAGCCAGGCGGCACATGCTTAAAATTTATGATGGATATGCTATAATATAGATGGTTTAAAGGCAGTGGAAATTTGAAAGCCTTCATTGAAAATGTCCTGTTTGAATTAGGTTTTAGAAATTAAAAAAGATGCTACTGCAGGTGAAGGTTAAGAGGCCAGCACTTTCAGGAAGCAGGGGTTTAAGTGTGGCCAGACATGTCCTTGAGTGACTAGTTGGAGAGGCAGGCAGATGGTATTCTGAAAAATTTCCCACACCAAGCCAAAGAGCATCCAACCAAAGCATGACATGAGATGCATATATCATTTTAAATGTTTTAAGAGGAGTTATGAGTAGCAGTCTAGTCATCTTTGTTTTATATCTAGTATCCTCCTATGTGTGAGTACATACCATATTTGTCTTTCTGAGTCTGGGTTACCTCACTCAGGATGATTTTTTTCTAGATCCATCCATTTGCCTGCAAACCTCATGATGTCATTGTTTTTCTCTGCTGAGTAGTACTCCATTGTGTATATGTACCACATTTTATTTATCCGTTCTTCAGTTGAAGGGCATCTAGGTTGTTTCCAGGTTCTGGCTATTACAAACAATGCTGCTATGAACATAGCTGAGCATGTGCCCTTGTGGTATGATTGAGCATTCCTTGGGTATATGCCCAAGAGTGGTATAGCTGGGTCTTGGGGGAGATTGATTCCCAATTTTCTAAGAAAGCGCCATATTGATTTCCAAAGTGGCTGTACAAGCTTGCATTCCCACCAGCAGTGGAGGAGAGTTCCCCTTGCTCCACATCCTCTCCAGCATAAGCTGTCTTCAGTGTTTTTGATCTTAGCCATTCTGACGGGTGTAAGGTGGTATCTCAGAGTCATTTTGATTTGCATTTCCCTGATGATTAGGGATGTTGAGCAATTCCTTAAATGTCTTTCAGCCATTTGAGCTTCCTCTGTTGAGAATTCTCTGTTTAGTTCTATAGCCCATTTCTTAACTGGGCTGTTGGGCATTTTGATGTCTAATTTCTTGAGTTCTTTATATATTCTGGATATCAGCCCTCTGTCAGATGTGGGGTTAGAAAACAGGACCCTAAGAAAGACACAGGGATCACCCAATGACAGAGAAATTGATGAGATCTACATGAACAACCTGGATGTGAGTGGGGGTAATGAAGGGCAAGGTTCGAGGGAAAGAGAGCTTAGGGGAGCGGGAGATCCCAGCTGAATCAAGAACAGAAAGAGAGAACAAGGAATAAGAGACCATGATAAATGAAGACCACATGGGAATAGGAAGAAGCAAAGTGCTAGAGAGATGCCCAGAAATCCACAAAGATACCTCCACAATAGACTACTGGCAATGGTTGAGAGAAAGCCCGAACTGACCTACTCTGGTGATAGGATGGCCAAACACCCTAACTGTCATGCTAGAAATTTCATCCAATGACTGAGGGAAGCAGATGCAAAGATCCATGGCCAGGCCCCAGGTGGAGCTCTGGGAGTTCAATCGGCGAGAAAGAGGAGGGATTGTATGAGTGAGAATTGTTGAGACCAAGGTTGGGAAAAGCACAGGGACAAATAGCCAAACTAATGGAAACACATGAACTATGAACCAATAGCTGAGGATCCCCCAACTGGATCAGGCCCTCTGGATAAGTGAGACAGTTGATTAGTTTGAACTGTTTGGGAGGCACCCAGGCAGTGGGACCGGGACCTGTCCTTAGTGCATGAGCTGGCTATTTGGAACCTGGGGCCTATGCAGGAACACTTCACTCAGCCTGGGAGGAGGGGACTGGACCTGCCTGGACTGAATCTACCAGGTTGAACTGAATCCCCAGGGGAGTCTTTGCCCTGGAGGAGATGAGAATGGGGGAGAGGGCTGGGGGGAAGGTGGGGGTGGGGGGAGGGAGGGGGGAGGACAGGGGAATCCGTGGCTGATATGTAAAATTAAATTAAATTATAAAATTTTAAAAAATTAAAATAAAAAACAGAGGAGTTAGAGAGATTGCTCAGCAGTTAAGAGTGATTATTGTTCTTGCAGAGAACCTGAGTTCAGTTCCCAGCACCCATTTTGGGCAACTCACCTATAACTCCAGCTCCAATAGATCTAATATGCCTCTTCTAGCCTCTGTGGGCACTCATGTGCATACTCCACCCCCACACACACATACACATGTACATAGAATTCAGTCTTTTTATAAGACATTATTTTTTTTAAAGTAAAAATAAACATGAGCTATAGGCCATAAAAAGACCTGAGGGGGCCATGTGGTGGTGGCACATGCCTTTAATCCCAGCACTCTGGAGGCAGAGGCAGGTTGATCTCAGTGAGTTTGAGGCCAACCTGGTCTACAACGCAAGTTCCAGGACAGCCAGGGTAGTTACATAGAGAAACCCTGTCTTGAAAACCTAAGAAACAAAAACAAACAAAAAAAACCAAAGGACCGGAAGGGAATCTTAACTGAATATTAGTAAGAGAACCCCATCCAAAAAGCCCACATTCTCTGTGATTCTGTGGCATTCTAGAAAAGACAGAATTGTGTAAATAGTAAAAAGATCAGCGGTTTTCAGGCAAAGGAAAGGATAAATAGGTAGAACACAGCATGATACTGTAATAGTGAATACAGTCAATTTGCCCAAACTCATAGAGTATGCAAGTAGACCCTGGTGTAAACTGCAGAGTCTATGTATTCATTCTAGCAAATGTATTGTTCTGGTGGAGGATACTCATAATTCCATAGGCATTGTATGGATAGGGACAGGATATATGAGAAACCACTGTACTGTCTCCTTAATTTTGCTGTGTATCTACAGCTCTAAGATTAAGGCTGGAGTTCAATGGTAGAGTGCTTTCTTAGCATGTGTGGGTTCTGAAACCTGCACTGACCCCACTTGAAAGCCTCACTAGTCACAGTGGTTTTCTTTCCCTAAGTTCTGCAATGATAAGCAAGCAGAAGGGGAAGAGTACTTACAATCAGTTTATCCCACAACATCTCAGCTGTTTTCTCCACTGCCTGTGGCTCCAGTATAGAGCAGCCGTGGTAGTATTGTCCAGTCGAAATAGAATGGAAGCCACATGTGTGGTTTTAAGAGTTCTAGGAGTTACACTGAAAAAGTAAAAGGAAACAGACAAAATTAATTTCAAGCATGTGTTTAATTTATTTAAAATATTATTTCAATATGTGTATTCAGTATTAAAATTGTTAATAAAAATGTATAGATTAATGAAATAAAATAGCCCAGAAATTAACTGTTACACACATAGATGAACTTTGACCAATTCTTTTCAGTGGAACAAGGGAGAGTCTTTTCAACAAGTGGTAATGGGAAAACTGGATATCCCTAGGAAGATAGATAAAGCTGAACCCTTTTGCCATATTGCAAAAAATAAATGCAGTGTGGGTCAAAGACCAAAATGAAAAATTAAAACTATGAAATACTTCAAAGAGATCACAGGGAAAATCTGTATGGCATTAGATTAGGCAATAATTTCTTATCTATGATACTAAAAGAATAGACAAAAGGTGATTAAATAGACAAATTGAACTACAACAAAAATCTCGAGTTGTACACATTGAACAGATTGAAAAGTCAGTGCATGGAGTGATAGACTGTACCCCTGCACTGTTAGCCAAAGTGAAACCCTCCCGACCTTGCTCTTGTCAGGGATCTTGTCAGCCGTTAGACTGACAAGTAAATAATCCACTTCCTGAAGTTGGTTGGTCAGCCATTTTGTCAGAAATGAGAAAACTGATGAATATAGCACGTAAGGGAAAGAAAGGAGAAGGGTGTGTGATGTGGAAGTGATGTCGAGATCTCTTCTTAGACATCTGGATGAACTGTAGAGCGCTCTGAATGTTTGTGTCCTTCAAAGCTATGTGCTGAAATTCTAACTCCCAGTGTAGGATGAGGAAGTGAAGCCTTTGGAAGGCCAGGATGCCATGGAGACAGAAGCGTAGTGAGTAGGATTGGCACCTTTTAAAAAGAGGCCTTCCATACTCTTCCGTCACATGAGGTCACAATGAGGTGATGACTGACTGTTAGAAAATAGGCTTTTACCAGATAGTGTCTGCCAACAAATTGATCTTGAAGTTTCCAGAGCTGGGAGAAATTAATTTCTATCTATATGCCACCTGTCCTATGACATGTTTGTTGCAGCAGCCCAAACTGACTACAACAGATAGTGAGAGTGAAGTAGAGATCCATGGAACCTAGATGTTTTTCTTTTGTTTGTTTGTTTTGTTTTTTTCTTAGAGAAGTAAGTACCCAGGTCAGAGAGGAACCTACCAGTGGTAGATGTAAATGGTGGAGCTGGTGTTTCTGAAGACACTCAGGTATGGAAAACTCCAAGTTCTGGCATGGGTGAGATTTGCACAAGTATGGGCCTTAAGCTCCTCTGGGTCCTAAGGGTCCTTAATGACTTTGGAGATTCAGATTAAAGCTGCAGAAGAGTTGTTGGGAAGAGCCGCTTGACTGGTCACCTGGGAACAAGTAGTTTGATCAGAACGGGAAGAGAGAAAGACCTACAGTGAGCCAGAGGCTGAGCAAGGCAGTCAAATGAATGGGACTGTGGCTAGCTAGCTGGCTCTACAGAAGAGAGACGGGATAGGAGAGGGCCATTTAAGGAGTATTTTCTGGGAGTTAAGTAGTATTTTAAGTCAAGTCAGATGATGTTTGGTTTGTTTAAGGTTATCTTAGACACAATAACAGACCAACACACCCTTTGCTTAAAGGCAGATAAACAAATATACTTTTGCCAGATTTGTAAGGCAGACACATAATATCAAAAAGAATTTAAAAAGGTTTATTTATGTTTTGTGGGTTTGCCCGAATGCCTGCATGTTCACCACATGCATGCCTGATAATGAGGAAGCCAGATGCTAGAGCCAGAGCGCCTAGAACTGGAGTTACAGTACAGGTATGTGAACTGCCATATGGGTGCTGGGAACCAAACCTAGGTCCTCTGTAGGATCAGCCAGTGCTCTTAACCCCTGAGCCATCTCCCCCACTCCTTACATAAAATTTTAAAGCATACAATTAAGAGAAATTCTTAGAAACTGTTTTGTTTTTTTCTGAGAGAGGGTATCATTGTATAGCCCAGGCTAGCCTCAAACTCATGATTCCCCTGCCTGTCCTCCCAAGTTCTGGGGTTGCAAGTGGAGCCACTGTGCCCAGTAGAAACTTGTGATTTAGGTACTTTCAATCTCAGAGAAAGGAAATAAGTGCATCCTACTTGGCTGAGAAAGTTCACTCACCCAAACACTATGCAAAGAGTCCTACTGGGTGACTGTGTATGTGAGTGTGCATGTGTGTGTATCTGTATGAACTAATCCTCAACACTGTCACTAGATTCTTGTTGAATGAGTGTATGTGTTTGTGCATGTGCCCATATGTATATATTCATGTACTGTAGGACAGTGGTTGAGATGAGAGTATGTATCTTCATTTCTGGTTTGAAAATGATGTAAGTAAACAATTGTTGGAGTCCTAGATTTTTGTATCTTTTTTAGTAAGGATTACTATTGCTGTGATGAAACACCATGACCAAATGCTACTTGGGGAGGAAAGGGTTTGCTTGGCTCACACGTCCACATCATAGTCCATCACTGAAGGAGGTCAGGACAGGAACTCAAACAGGGCAGGAACCTGGAGCAGGAGCTGATGCAGAGGCCATGGAGGAGTGTTGTTTACTAGCTTGCTCAACCTGTTTTCTTACAGAACTCAGGACCACCAGCCCAGGAATGGTACCACTCACAATGGGCTGGGCTCTCCCAATCAATTACTAATTAAAGAAATCCGCTAAAGGATTGTCTACAGCCAATCTTATGGAGATATTTTCTCAATTGAGGCTCCCTCCTCTATGATGACTCTAGCTTTGTCTATTGACCTATAACTAGCCTGCACTATGGGTATAACAGTGTTACAATGACTATTACTATTTATCAGATGATAGGCTATGGTCCAGCAAGATGGCTTAGCAGGTAAGGAAACTTGCTGGCAAGCCTAACAAGCTCAATATCTGGAACCCACATAGTAGAACAAAACAACTCCCACAAAATGTCATTCCTGTGGCATGTGTGCCCATGCACAGGAAAATCAATAAATATAATGTTATAAAATAATAAAAAAAAGAAGACAAGCTGTATTTTTCCTTTTACATTTAATAGAAAACTGTCACAGTGGGACAAAGTGAGAAGATGATGTGAGTCAGTAGCACTCTACAGCAAACATCACAGGTGGGAAAACATCTTCTGTCAGGAATGTGTGTGGGCAGGACTGTGGCAACACAGCAGATCTGCTGGTTGGAGTGGTCGGAGTTCTGTTGAGTTTACACAAAGTTCAAATCTGTCCAACTCCATGTCTGTGAGTGGTAAAGAACTACCAAGCCCAGAGCTGGGTTAGTTTTGCCCTCTGAGTGTGTCTTAGTTAGGGTTTCTATTGCTATGAAGAGACACCAGGACCACAGCAACTCTTAAAAAAGGAAAAGGTTTAATTGGGTGTGGCTTACTTACAATTCAGAAGTTTAGGCCGTTATTGTCATGGTGGGAAGCAAAGCAGCATGCAGGCAGACACGGTACTGGAGAAGTAGCTGAGAGTCCTATATCTTGTGCAGGCAACAGGAAGTGGTCTGAGATACTGGGTGTGGCTTGAGCATATATAAGACCTCAAAGCCCGCCTCCACAGTGACACACTTACTCCAACAAAACCACACCTACTCCAACAAGGTCACACTTCCTAATAATGCCACTCCCTTTGGGGGCCATTTTCTTTCAAACCACCACATTCCACTCTCTGGCCCCCAAAGGCTTGTAGCCATATAATAATGCAAAAATGCATTCAGTCCAACTTTTAAAAACATCATAGTCTATAACAGTCTCAAACTTATTTAAAAGTCTAAAGTTCAAAGTCTCTACTGAGATTCATGCAATCTCTTAACTGTAATCCTCTGCAAAAGCAAAAAGCAAATCACATACTTCCAACATATAAAGGCACAGGGTATACATTACTATTCCAAAATGTAGGGAAGGAGCATAGTGAGGAAATACTGGACCAAAGCAAGATTGAAAACCAGCTGGACAAACTCAAAACTCAGCATCTCCATGTCTGATGTCAAAACGCTCTTCAGATCACCAATTTCTTTCCGCCTTGTTGACTACAACACACTTCTTTCTCTTGGGCTAGTTCCACTTCCTGTCAGCAGCTTTCTTGGACAGGTATCCCACAGCTCTGGCATCTCCAACATCTTGGGTTCTCCAAGACAATCCAGGCTTCAACTTCACAGCTTCATGCAGTGGCTTCTCTAGGCCTCCATTCAGGGACACCCCGACACATACCTAGCCTCGGTGACTTTCCTTAGTCTCGGAGGCAAATTCCATAACCCCTTTCTTCTATCTTTAACTCTAAAGTCAGAACCGTATGGCAAAAGCCGCCAAGATCTGCTGCTTGCTGGGGCTGGAACATGGCCCCCTTGTTCAGTTACATCTTTACCAGCTTTCTGTTTTCCATGGTTTCCTTCACTGCCTAAGCTTGGCTATCCTTGAACTTGTTCTGTAGACCAGGCTGGTCTCAAACTTAGAGATCCTCCAGCCTATGCCTCTGGACTGCTGGAATTAAAAGTGCCGGTTCTAAACTTTTCTTTGATTCCTTTTCACAAGTTGGAAACTTGGTTGGGTGTGATTTTGCCCTGAGGTCAATACTTCACTATTCCATTTATTAATCTGTTTATCTTCTTGAACACAGGACTTAGCTCCATTTCACTTTCTGGTGCTTCTTTTCTCCTCAAATTTTACATTTTGTAGTTTACCTTGGTCAGCTTTCTCCTTTTCATTATAAATGTTCATTAGAGTTACCACTAATAACCACAGAACAGAGTCTATACTAGAATGTTTTGAAATTTCCTCTTCCAATAGAATTAATCCAAAACTCTTCATTTAGCCTCACACAGACTCTTTGGATAGGGACAAAAGGCAGCCACTTTCTTCACCAAAATGTCACAAGGATGATCTCTAGGCCATATATTATTATTATTCTCCTCTGAAACTTCTTGATCCAGGCACCCACAGTTCATCAGAGCACACTCAGCACCACTGTCTTCCATCCTCCTGCTAGTATGGCCCATTAAGTAGCACTTAAAGTGTTCAACTGCTTTTCTAATCCACAGTCTCGGGGTCCATATTCCTTCAAACAAAAGCATGGTCAGGCCTATCACAGCAACACCCCAGTCCCTGGTACCAACTTCTGTCTTAGTTAGGGTTTCTATTGCTGTGAAGAGACACCATGACCATGACACCTCTTATAAAGGAAAACATTTAATTGGGGTGTCTTACAGTTCAGAGGTTCAGTCCATTATCATCATGGTGGGAAGCAAGGCAGCATGCAGGCAGACATGGTGCTGGAAAAGTAGCTGAGAGTCCTATATCTTGTGCAGGCAACAGGAAGTGGTCTGAGATACTGGGTGTGGCTTGAGCATATATGAGACCTCAAAGCCCGCCTCCATAGTGACACACTTTCTTCCAAAAAGGCCATACCTACTCCAACCAAGACACACCTCCCAATAGTGCCACTCCCTTTGGGGGCCATTTTCTCTAAAACCACCAACAGAGTGCGTACAGGTCTTCTTAATACTTTCTGCATTTAAAACTTGTAATTCATCTGGGGGCTTGAGACTAAAGCTCTCTACTTGTTTTTATCCCTCAGTTCTTGTTACTGTCAAATAACCAGCAGAAATAGCCTGCTCTAGTCAGATGTTATCACCTCTAAAGTGAATGCTAAGTTATTCTTCAGGCTCAAAAGGGTGAGCATAGTATAAATACAGAGGCCCCAGAATAAGGGTACTTGAAAGACTCAGTTCAAGCAGCCCTCTCTGTGTGAGGGTCCTTCAGTGTATCACTACTTGGTAATTAAAATAGTCTCTGTATGAGCATCTCCAGAGATAGGGAGCTCAACACTTAGCAAAAATGGAAAGGTGTTGGAGAATGGTGTTGTGTAGTGAACACATATAAAATTACCTTCATGTAGGTTTGTTTTGCTAAGTTTATGCCATCTCTGAACTCAAGAAACCAACAGTCTGCTGTGGTTACTGGGCTACTCATCAATATCCTGGACCTTGCTCTTCTAGACACATCAGAATTGCCTGTCTACCCAAGATTAAGGGTAACCAATGAAATGTGAGAAAATATGTCACCTCCAGGGCCACTTTCAGGAAAGTATCTGCTTTGTTTCAGTATTTACTCTTGGGCCTGGTCACTGGCACTGTCTCAGATAGTGACTCCTCATTGAGTCCTAAAAGAAGAGCTAGGAGTTGGGCATGTAGGTCAATGGTAAAGTACTTGCCTCACACATACAAGGCCTTGTGTTCTATCTCCAGCACTGGGGCATAGACTGGAACATGCAGAAGTGAGCCATCTGGGTATGTGAGGAAGCCTACTCCAGGCAGAAGTACCAGCTGGCGTTAGGATGTTGAAATTATACCAGTTGTAGAGAGAGGACAGGAAGTGACCAGGTGAAAGAGCTGTGGGGTGGAGCGGTGCACTGTGATGTTCAAATTTCTCAGAGACAGGCAGTGCCAAAGGAGGACTTTAAATACAGCACTGACAGGATCTGTCTCATGTTCAGTTCAGCATGGCTCTATTGGCTGTACTGAGAATAAACTAGGAAAAGCCAGAGGGGACACAGGGACATCCATCAGGGTTTGAAAGTAGTCCAGGCAGGAGATGACAGTGGCTGGTATCAGGCTGGGAGAAACAGAGGCAATGAGGGTAGCTGGGTTCTGGAAACACTTTTGAAAGTACAGGGTATGTGTGCTTCATCCACATGGATGGAAACCAAGACTTCAACTTAGTCTTCAACTTAGGAAGATGGTATTACTATCAACCAAAACACACTTGCAACTACTAAGGGCAACAACGCAAAATGCAAAAGGAAATTTGAGCTGCTGATAATGGACTTCTGTTCTAGGGGGAAACTAGATTGAGTTGGTTTCCTCACAGTGTTTCAGGGAGCTAATGGGTCAGACTGCTAATGAGCAGGGAGGCTGTGAAATGCCAGTGTCCCCAGTGAAAAGATTCTAATCTTTGCCAAAAGCCTCTCAAACCCACAGAAAAAATACAGGAAGTGGGGTGAGACTTAAGGGGTTGGGGTGGGGCTAGGAGCAAGTCTAGGGTAGCAGAAGAGGCGAGTGGCCAGGACTTGTTCTGTGGAGGTGTAAGAAAGCTGCTTTCAAAGTAGATGTGTTACTGGGAAACAGACTTGAATCCTAAATTTTGTTTCAAATACAAAAGTAAATTGCTTTATTAAATTTAAGCTAAAATTTTAAAAAAGCATTATAAATGGTTCTGGATGTGGTTTTACTTCTGAAATTACATTTGTTTTATTTTAATTGAATTTTTCCAGTGTAGGCCACATAGTTTACAGGGTAAATAGCTTGTAAGCTGGCATGCTTATAAGAACCTCTGAAGAACATTCATTTAGAAAAATAACTGCCCCAACCCGGGCTCACCCTGTAGATCCAGTGTTCCTCCTCCTCCTCCTTCCAGGCTTAGTCTCATTGATGACTCTCTTCATTGACCTTATTACAAAGTCCACACAATCGGATACACAGTGCTTCAGTTTGTCACCGTGTGCAGAAAACAGAATTGTCTGCTTCTCTTTTGCTTATTTGAGGAAAACCTAAGATATCTGAAGTTGTGTTGAGTGGGTAAGGGCTTCAAAAACAGGCATTCTCACCCACTATTTATAAGATCCACTGAAGACAAAGATGGAGTTCTCTCCTTTATTCAGCTCAGCCACTCTGCATTTAGGAACACATCCTATTGATAGGCCCACACATATGTCAAGTATGTAGTACACGATCAGCACTGAAACAGCACTGGATGAGAAACAGCCTATACACGCACCAGTTAAATCAACATAGCATATCTAGGTAGTGGAATAATATGCACTTGTGAAGAACAACAAGGAAGTACTTTTTATACTACCGTAAGCTAACCTTCAAGAGATAACCTGATATATTTTTAAAATAAAAATACAGAATAAAACTCTGTGTGTGTGTGTGTGTGTGTGTGTGTGTGTGTGTGCATGTCTGTGTACACTTCAAATCACTATAGAAAATACATGAGAAACAAGTCAGTGTTTGCTCCTGGGTTGAAGATGAAATAGTGAGACTCAGAGAAGCTTGCCCCATGAACCCTCTTAACTTTTGAACAATATGAATATTCTTTGCATTCAAAACAAAAAAGTTAAGTTTAACTAAATGCTAAAATAACGTATTTCCCAGAAACTATAAGTTGTTATATATAACAAGTAAGAAATAATAGACTAGAGGTGAGGAGGCCAAGGCCATTCCAGATATGTGACAGAGATGTGAAACTCGATGGGGCTCCTTTACACCCCAAATGACAACTGTGATATCCTCTGTAGTACTTTACATGGGCACTGCCCCTCAGGATGCAATCCCCAAACATAACCTGTGTTTGCCTCCAAGTTAAAGCCATAGCTCTAACTGTGGAGCACCCAATGTGGAGGAAGGGGCAATGTGTGAAGCCTGGCTGCCTTCTGAGCTATATTTCCATATGACCTGTTCTGCAGTCTCTTTTGAGTGTCACCAGGGCTCAGAGCTTACCACAGCTGTGATATTTGCTGTCTTAGTTGATCTCCCCTTGTAGGTGCAGAGGAAGTTATCTATTTACTACCTGACCAACAAACTCTTTGTATTTGTATTTGTATTTGACTTGTCTCAGAGTTAAAGGTCATCGTCTCACTCTTTAGTAACTGCCTGTACAGTGTAAGCACCCTCAATTCATTCTGCAGTCTATATGGGGACCAGTTCTTTGAACACATTCAAATTCGTGCACCTTTCAGAATGTGGCAATTAGAAATGAAAGAAGCACTCAAGATGCAGCCCAACCAGAACAGGATTCAATGAAAACTGTGTTCACCATTTTGCAACTCCTATGACTACTCCTGACATCTATGTCAAAGTCCTGTTTCATTTTTCTCCTCCCAGAGGAGAAATCTGGGGTGAAGTGATCCAGCAAGCTAAGGAAGCCCCACTGGACTGAGCAGACTGGGATTATCTCATCACAAGGCCATCAGGGCATTCAGGCAGATATTTCTAACACTTCTGGACTTTCTGCCCTTTTCCCTCTTCGAATTCTACCATGTTCACAATGCCTGACATATAATGATAGCTTCTAGTTATTAAATACATGGATAAATGGGGTTAAGAATTCTAATAACTACAGTGCTATCTGTATTGGCTCATACTATAGCTCATATGAGTTAAAATCCTATTTCAGAATGTAGTGCAAGCAGATGAGAATTATATGCCGTCTGTACCTTGATCATCTTACTGACACTACTAACCAGGAAATTATTTAGGTACGAAAACTATTGACCTTCTTGTGTCTGGCTCATTTCACTCAGCTATCTTAAGGTTCCTGTATGTTGTAGTACTATATTACAATACCCTTCCTTTTAAAGACTAAATAATATTCCACCCTCTATTTACATCACATTCTCTTTTATTCCTTTGTCTGTCAGTGGACATTAGGTTGTGTCCACCTCTTGGCTCTTGTGAGTAATGCAAATGTAAGAGTTCATCAGGGAGCAAACCTATGCTTCTCCTCAGTCCTCCCTCCGCAGTCCTGTGATGCTGGTGGGTCAGCAGCTGCAGGTGTTGTCAATTAGCCTTATCTTTTAGTTCTTGTCATTAAACTAGCTCCCTCTTGAGCTTGCTTCCTAGTCCTTCCTAATGCCATCTGGGTTCTCTTCTTTTTAGGTGAACTCAACAAGTCAAATTTTAAATTTATTCTACTTGTAAAAACGGGAAGGAAGCTATCGGGCCTTTTCTTGTCTTCTCTATTGAAAAAGCTCCAGGTCCTTCATTCCAAAGAGAGTCCTGCCCCAGGCCTGAGCACAGAGAAGAGTTGTCGGAGCCCAGGGTTCAGCCCCCTGGAAGTGAAGGCCCAAGACAAGCGTTCACTTCTGGGGTAGTACTTTGAATACTGTTAGTATCTTATCAGGAAGTTACCGTGTCTCTTGATAGCCAATATTAAATGCCACTCAGTGGATTGATCAGCCTTATGACTTAAGAGCCAGGTAAGTCTACAAAATCCACTTCTGATCTTATGCTAAACTATCGGGACCAACTGTACTTCATCAGTAAGGTTCCACATTTTCCCAGAACTCTTCAGGATCATGGTCATGTTCAGTGAACTGTCCTGAGAGGTAGTGGAACAAGGCATTTCAGGGCTGCTGTGTGCACTTGGCTCTGTCTTTGAGGAACCTTAGAGCACTGAAGTGGCCTGAGGGGAGGAGGAGGAGAAGCCTCAGCACCTAAGCCTTCTTTAGGCTCCAAAGCAATAAAACCAATCAAGACCCATGAAAGTAAGTTTGGCTATATAGATACTGTGCTGGCTAGTTTTCTATGGAGTTGTCATAGGCTAGAGTCATCAGTGAGAAGGGAGCCTCAATTGAGAACTTGCCTCTGTAAGAGTGGGTTATAGGTAAGCCTGTAGGGCACTTTCTTAATTAGTGATTGATGGGAGGGCCCAGCCCATTGTGGGTGATATCCCTGGGCTAGTGGTCCTGGGTTCTATAACAAAGCAGGCTGAGCAAGCCATGAGGAGCAAACCAGTAAGCAGCACTCCTCCGTAGTCTTTACATCAGCTCCTGCTCCAGGTTCCTGCCCAGTCTGACTTTCTGTTCTGTTTGAGTTTCCTCCTTCAGTGATGGACTATGATGTGGAAGTGTGAGCCAAGCAAACCCTTTCCTGCCCAAGTAGCATTTGGTCATGGTATTTCATCACAGCAATAGTAACCCTAAGGTATCTTTTAATGGTTTTTTAAAAAGAAAAGTAGAAGAAAGAAAAAGTAAAAGATGACAAGAAGAAGAAAAAGAATGATCACTAACCCACCAAACCCACTGGAATAATTCAGTTTGTAAAATCTTTGAGCCACCTGGAAGGAAATGTGAAAACAAAGGGACAATATTTGCTGTTTAGTAGATATCCAGGGTAAATGTAGCTTAAAAGGAAAATGGACTTAGAATTCGGATCTGCTGTGATGGGTATATCCTGTCCCTCTTCTTGCTCAGTATTGTCTCAGTGTTAAAAGAGGGTAGGAGCAGTAATAATCCCCTGGAGGCATCAAGGATGGAGCAGGAGAGACAGAGTGTCATGTCTTTTGAATGGTGGAATTGTCATTAACTTGTTTTTTTTTTTATGGTGTGGAAAATTCCAAGAAAGATAGTCAATTTATGTAGGGTTGGCTTGGGCAGTGGGAAGGTGGGTGGTGAAATCTGGTTGTCTTGGCCAAAGTTAGTAATTTCCAAGAAAGGAAAGATAAACATTTAAAACAAAAACTGTTTTTAGAAGTTGATATAAAGACTTTGCTTATCATGCCAATTTTATATGTCAGTTTTTCTTTTTATTATGAAAATATGAAATGTATGCTCATAACTATTTCTGTGTGTTATACTAGCTAATTTGGAACTTCTGTTTTGACATAAATGAAATTCCAATGTTACATACAAAGAGATTAGAAGTAATTCTTTAATGCCATATATTGTCCAATTTTGGTAGATGGGCTAAAAAAAAGTATTACCTTTGCTCCCTCTATGGGCATTTAGCTCCTCCCTCCAAACAGGAGGTGGAATCTGTTTCTGCTCCCCTTTAATTGGAACTGGCCTTATAACTTGTTTTTGACCAGTGGAGTGTGCCAAAGGTGACACTGGCAGTTCCAGCTCCAGCTCGTAAGATGACTGGCAGCTTCCTCTCTTGGAAGTCGTCCGTGACACAAGAAAGCTGACTACTCTACACTACTATGCTATGAGAAGGCCCAAGCTGCCATCGAAGAAGAATGAGTCCTGTCCTAACCATCCCAGGCAGGGAATGGCTCACGTGAGAGAGGACGTCATGTCCTGGTCTCTAGCTTCCCTTTCATGCACAAAAAAATCTCCCAGCTAAGCCTACTCAGAATCATGAGAAAGACATTGTTTTCTTTAAACCACTGGTTTTTGAGGTTGTTTTTTTTTAAAATTGTTTTTAATGTGATAATAAGCTAAAATGCCAACACATGTTCATGTTCCTCTGATTGTTTAAAAAAATAGCTTGGGGCGTGGTGCTGAAGTGGTAGCTCAGCAGATAAGTAAGTGCATTGGCTGATCTTCCAGAGGACCCAGGTTCAATTCCCAGCACCTACATAGCAGCTTACAGCTGTCTGTAACTCCAGTTCCAGAGGATCTGACACTCTCATACAGACACATAAGCAAGCAAAACACAAATCAATGCACATAAATAAAAATAAATAATCATTTTTTAAAAAATAGCTTTTTGTTCTTAGTTTATTAGAATCAGGGTCCAGATAAGATGCAGCTCATTTGAAAATGAAATTTTTATTTTGAACAAAGTATTTACTCTAAAAGCCTGAATTCTGTGCCCTTGTTAGTGTTCTCTTGGTTTCCATTAAAAAACAAAAATAACATTTGGATTGGGACTGGAGAGATGACTCAGAGGTTCAGAGTACTGGCTGCTCTTGCAGAAGACCCAGATTTGAGTCCCAGCATCCACACAGTGGCTCACAACCATACCTAAATCTTGTCTTTGGGGATCTGATGCCCTTTTTTAACCTCCTTGGACACCAAGCATGCACATAGTGCACATACATATAAGCAGGCAAAACATTCATATACAAAAAGTAAATAAATCTAAAAAAAACAAAAACAAAAAAATTGAATTTATTTTATTGTGAGTATGGGTGTGCATGCATTCATGTGTGCATGAGTGTGTGTGTGTATGTGTTTGTGTGTGTGTGTGTGTGTGTGTGTGTGTGTGTGTATGTGAGAGAGAGAGAGCGCATTCATGTATCATGGCTTGCATGTGGAGGTCAGAGGGCAATTTACAGAAGTCAGTATCTTTCCATCATCTGAGTCCTGGGAATTGGACTCAGGTTGTCAACCGTGGTGTCACAAATGTTTTTACTTGCTGAACCATCTCACTGGCCATATAAGAATATTTTAAAGCACTATGATTTTCTTTTTTAAAAAAATATTTTTATTCTTTTTAACTTTTCATATACTCTTTGATCATATTCTTTCCTTCCCTCAGTTTCTCCCAGAACTTTTCCAACGCCCTATGCTCCCAGCTTTATGTTCTTTCTCACTCTCTTAAAAAAAAAATAAAAAAAATATTCAAAGGACAAAAAATAATAAAATATAACAAAAAGAGCATACAAAACCATGGATTCCATTTTATGTTGGCCAACTACCCCTGAGCATAGGGCCTGCCTATAGTATGGTTGATATATCCAGTGTCACTCTGTTAGAGAGTGCTGAATTTTCCTTCTTCCAGCATGTATCAATTGCAAATAGCTTCTTGGTTAAGGATGAGAGTTTGTGCCCACTTCCCCTTCTCCGTGCTAGAATTTTGTCTGGCTTGAACTTGTGCAGATCTTGTAAGTAGCACCCTCCCCTACCTCTGTTCTTGGAGACAGGGTCTCTATGTGTACTCCTGGCTGTCTTGGAATTCCCTGTGTAGAGACCAAGCTGGCCTCAAACTCATAGAAATCCACCTGCCTCTGTCTCTTAAGTGCTGAGGTTAAAGGTATATACCACCCACACTCAGTCAGCAGTATCATTTTGATGGGCTAATTATTGTTTGGTTAAGAAGGAAGGATCATCTTCTCTAAGGAAAAGGAAAGTACATGGTCTATAGAAGTTTCTAAAGACGAAAGTGCAGGTAGCTTACAGCTCCCACAGACACCTGCAGCTGCTGTCTTCTCTTTGTAAGGCAGGTAAAGGCAAGCTCATGATAGCCTAGAAGACAGTGAAGGATCTTGACTTAAGGAATAGGATTGCTTTCTTACACAAACAATTGGATTTCTTTTTCTTTTATTTTCTCTTATGTTTCATAAGTCTCTTGAGGTGGAACCGTGAATTTTGTCCAGTATTTATGGCTGTAGTTTACAGTAGTAGCTACTGCTACCAATGGCTACCAACTGGGATCCTTTGATTCTGCCCAACAGTACTTATTCACCCTGTAACTTAGGGCCTGAAGAGATGGCTTAGTGGTTAAGAGTGCTTGCTGCTCTTTAAGAGGACCCAACATTGGTTCTCAGCATTCATATCAGATGGTTTACAACATCCTCTAAGTCCAGCTCCAGGTATCCAGTGCCCTCTTCTGTTCTCTTTGGGCATCCCCACACATAGTGCATACACATAGAGACACACAGATACATAAATAAGTTAAACAAAAGAATAAAAACCCACTGCATAAAATATATCTTTTAGCCTTTCTGTTGCTGTGACAAACGTCTGAAATAAACAGCTTAAAAGAAAGAAAGCATTGGCTCCTTTGACTCATGCGTTCAGAGGGGTTAGTCCACTTCAAGAAGATACGGTGGAACATAGAAACTCATGTCCTGTGGCCAGGCGTCCGAAGAGACTGTCTACTGCAGCCTGGTTTCTGTTTGCCTGTGGGATGGCACATTTGCGGTGGTATTCCCTGGTTAGTTAATCCTCTCTGGAAATGCCATCAGACATTCAGGAATTTGCTTGTTTATTAATCTCTTAGGTACTTCAGTCCCTTGAAAGTATCTAGCAAGATTGACCATTATAGTAATTTAATGATCCCCTCATCTGTCTTAACATGCTCATAACATACCTCTTTAATCATTCAGTTTTGTTTTTTGTGGGGTTTTTTGTTTTTGTTTTGTTTTGTTTTGTTTTCGAGACAGGGTTTCTCTGTATAGCTCTGATTGTCCTGAATCTCGCTCTGTAGACCAGGCTGGTCTCAAACTCACAGAGATCTGCCTGCCTCTGCCTCCTGAGTGCTGGGATTAAAGGCATGTGCCACCACCACCCGGCCTAATCATTCAGTTTTAAAGTTCAGTTTCTGGTAAAAAAGAAAAAAAAAAAAAAAGCCCCTTTTACTCTTCTTTCTCAAAAATGTAAAGCTGTTTTTTACCTTTTCCCTTGAAAGGACAATTCAGATTCAGTTTGCCAAATTCCATGAAAAATTCTTAGGGCATTTCTTTCCAACACTCTTAAAAACAAAGTATCAAACAAAGAGGAAAAATGGAAAGACCTAGAGAGAGCATCCACATACTTATCACCTAGATTATACCATCAACATCTCCCTTTGTTTGGTGGCGTCTTGACTGTGACTATAGTCTCAGTGAAATCCAACATCTCTCGGGAAAATCCTGCTATCACTAGAGTTCTGAATCTTTACTTTCAGGTATAAACTTTGGCTCTTCCTAGGTTTTCTTTTTTCTTTGTTAAAGCTTTGTGCTTATTGTTAAAGACTTTAGAGCTTTTACTGCTAATGTAAATGGGCTTTCCCTCCTTCATTTCTCTAACCAGTCATTTCTGTCATATGGGAAAGTTTATAATTTATGTGTATTGCTAATATAGCCAGTCATCTTACTCAAATTTCTTATTGGGTAAAACGTTTGTCATGCAAGGATGAAGACCGGAGTTCAAGTCCCCAGAGTCCACACAAAAGCTGTGTTGCTATAGCAGCTGCCTGTAATCACATCATACAGGAGGTGGAGACAGTATTCCTAGAGCAAACTGGCTAGCCAGACTAGCCAAAACAGCAATCTCCAGGTTCAGCAAGGGACCCTGCCTCAGTATATAAAGATAGAGGGTGACCAAAGAAGACACCTGATGTCAACCTTGGGTGTGCACACACACACACACACACACACACACACACACACACACGCACGCATGCACGCACGCACGTACAAACACACATGCACCTTCTCATACTTGTGCCACTTCTCAGCTTTTGTAAATAAAGCACTGGAGACATTATTTACCTGCCGCTCAGTGAAACCCAGCAGTCCCCATCACAAATAGCAGCACTGGCCCTGTGCATTTGCATTTGTGCCATGGAGGCAAGGTCCTGCATTACTTGCTACTGAGTTCTGCTGGCTGTCTGGGCTCTCTTCTAGCTGGTGGTGCATCTCGCAGTTAATGGGTCTCCATCTTTCTTTCCTCTCCCTGCCAAGAATGATGCTTGCAAACATTATCATTCACCCTTATTCTGGATAGGCATAAATAGCATAATGTGTCACCAAACTGTCACTTGAATTATAACCTTAAAAGTATGGGTGATGACCCTTTTCTGTAGAACTAAAGGCTGTGACTTTCTGGCCTCTACCTTCTCTCTCTCTCTCTTTCTTTTGTCTGTCTGACTATCTGTCTTTCTCTCTGTCTCTCTCTGTCTCTGTCTCTGTCTCTCTCTCTCTCTCTCTCTCTCTCTCTCTCTCTCTCTCTCTCTCTCACACACACACACACACACACACACACACACACACACACACACACTGTTATCCCCACAAGATAGAGTTTCTCACTGTCTTTCAGCTAGGCTAGATAACCAGCAATCTCCAGTGATTTTCTTGTCTCTGTCCTCTCCAGTGCATGGTTTAAAGATGTCCTCACGCTTGGTCAGTAGGCGCTCATAGCACTGAGCAGTCTCCCCAGCACTACTTTACCTTTCTTGTTCTTCTAGTTAGTGTATGTTTAGTACTTTCATCCCAGGAGACTTCATACCATGGACACTTACACTTCTCCCTGCCTGTCAGCCTGGCAACTAATCTACTTTCTGTCTCTGTGCATTTACTCTTCTAGATGTCATATATAGATGAGAGGTAGTGCATCGTGGGACATTTTGTGGATGCTTTCTTTCACTTAGCATAATCTTTTCGGTTTTATCATGTTTCAGTATGTATTAAACCTCTCCCCTGCCAGATGTTATGGCAAATACATAGGAGGAGGAGGCAGAATCATGAGCTTGATGCCATCCCAAGGTACATGACAAAGTCATGCTTCAAAAGAGTAAAACAAAGCAAAAACCAGAAAAATGCCATCTGGCTTTATGGTAGAAGAATATTCTACTAGATAGATGTTTCACATACTTACCCACTTATCAGTTTCTATTGTGAGTGGTACCATGGTGAGCTGATAGTAAAGCTGTGTATGCTTTTGTGTGAGCACCTGTTCATTTTCTTTTGCATATGTCCAGGAGTGGAGTGGCTGGATAAATTTGGCAACTATGTATGTAGCTTTTTGAAGAACCGCCAAAATCTTTTGTTCAAAGTAGCTGCACCATTTTATATTCCTACCAGTAACAGCGAAAGGTCCAATTTCTTCACATTCTCACCAGTATTTGTTCTCTGCAATGTGATTGTAGTTGTCCTGGTGGGGTGCAGAGGGATTTCATTGTAGTTTTGATTTATGTTTCTTTAGCTACCAATGATGATGAGCACTTTTATTTTATTATTATTATTTGTTTTTGTTTTTTGAGACAGGGTCTCACTCTGTAGCTCTGGCTGTCCTCAAACTCACTATGTAGACCAGGCTGGACTTGAATTCATAGAGATCTGCCTGCCTCTGCTTCCCAAGTGCTGGGATTAAAGATATGTGCCATCATGTCTGGCAATGTTGAGCACTTTTAAATGTACTTATTACTCATTTGTATGTTCTTGGGGAAAAGTCTGACCAAATCCTTTGCTCATTTTTAACTAGATTGTCTTTTTCTTAAGTTGTAAAATATCTTCATATATATTCCAGGTATACCTTATCAGATATATGATTTTCAAAGCCCCCTTTTTATGCTGAGTCTTAAACTCAGCTCCTCATGAATGTCAAGAAAGCATTCAAAGATCTCCGGTGCCATCTTGTAACTTAGTGACAGTGACCTTTGAAGTCCCTTTTTACTTTTGGTGACTCTCAGTTGATCTGCTAGTTTCTTCTTTCATTTGTGCTGGGATTCTGTCGGAGACCTTTCATGATTCATCCAAAAATATGAAGTGCTCACTAGAGAAGGATAATTGTGTGTCATTCTTATGTTTGGCAATTACGTAAAGCACTTATGATGTTTGAATCTTAGATGTTTTTTAATAATAAAAAAAAATCCAGAGCCAGATATCAGGGTGAAAGCTGAAAGATCAGAGAAGCCGAGCAGCCAGCCACTAGCTCTTACCTCTGTGAAATCCTCAGTCTAAAGAGAGAAAGAGTTCTTGTCTCCTCACACCTTAGATACCTTTCTCTACCCAGACATCACTTCCTAGAATTAAAGGTGTGTGTGCTTCCCAGTGCTGGGATTAAAGGTATGTGCCACCACTGCCTGGCTCTGTTTCCGGTGTGGCCTTGAACTCACAGATTCAGAGGATCTCTGCCTCCCGAGTGATAGGATTAAGAGTGTGTGCCATCACTGCCCAACCTCTATGTATAATCTAGTGGCTGGCTCTGTCCTCTGATCCTCAGGCAAGTTTATTAAGGTACACAATATATCACCACACACTTACTTCGAAGCATTTGCTAATTATATTTAAAGGAACTTAGAAATTAAGTACTTTAGGCTAGTAAACCTATTTATGAGCACTTACCCTCAGGAAATAACTTTTGGAAGAAAAAATATCCTGTATGGGCAGTTGTTCCTGTACTGTGACCCCTAAGAGTAGGCAATTGAAGTTATGTGACACTGAGCAGGATTCATTAGAGTTAAGTCCACTGCAGTACATTATTAGACTGTTAGTAGACATTTTAATTATGAAATGAGAATATGTACGATAGTGTGAGGAAAAGAAAATATATATGTTTGTTATGATTGAAAATATGTATATTTACTAGGTAGTTTTATTTTCTTAAACTTCACATACTATTATTATCTTCATAATTAAAGTCAGTAAATTTGTTCCTGACATTGGTAAGTTGGTAGTGGAAATAGTGACAAGTGGTTAGCTCTGGATGTGTGTTTATCTTATCATAGCCTTTTTAATAGCCGTTGCTTTTATCACCATGATCATCAGGCTAGATTTAGAAGCCAAAAAATATAGTTCATTCTTTTTGTTTACTAAGAATTTGAATCAAGATGTTTAAACTTTCTCTACCTTTTTATCAAATCCAAACACTGATACTAATTTTATTTTAATATTAGAATCACTATACTCATAGTCATTATAGCTTGAACATTTGCTAAAAAGAAAGTTAATGATGGTGATGTATATTTTTTTAAAGGCCAGAGTTTTAGAAAGAAAATGTAATACAGATATAAGCTAGGGGTCAGTAGGCAGAGAAAGCGCTTGGGAACAAGAGAGTGCACACCAGAGACAGGAGTGTGGCTCCTCAAGAGGTGCCCTTGATGGCAAACTGTTAACAAACAGGGCAGGGTCGCAGGACAAAAACACCTTCTCAGGGTGTCTCATGAAGTAGCCACTACAGTTATTTTACATATAAGTAAATCCCTCAGTTCAATTTCAAGCAGATCAAAGATTCAATAGTAGTTTGTTTTTGTTTTGTTTTGTTTTAAGAACAAAAAAAGCCCAGCCTGATCTACAAAGTGAGTTCCAGGACAGCCAAGGCTACACAGAGAATTCCTGTCTTGGAAAACCAAACCAAACAACCAAACAAAGAACACAAGAAATAAAAATGAAAAAATACAAAAGAAATAAAAATGAAAAATATAAAACAAGGAAATACATGCTTGTGAGTAGTTACTTGAATCCAAGATGAGGCCTCACTTTTGAGTTGCTCCACCTAAACTGAGTATGTGGGTGTCCTAACCTTCTGATCCTTGGCTTCACCTAAGTGACCGTGTCCTAGGAACATGGAGGGACCACAACTTTGGTTGGGAATACAGGTGGTAGGCCAACAGGAAAGGCCAGGCCTGACTAAAATGGACTTTGTCTCTGGGCCTGGTTTGAAGGAGACAGAGGCATTTTCATGTTCTTGTATGTGGGAGGACTGTGAAAAGAAAACACTTGTTGCTCAAATGTTTAAACAGGAATTACACTGGGTCTTTTGTTCTCAGTCCAAAATGGTCAGAAGTAATTTTTAGGTCCAAAGAGGGTGGCTTTCCTTTCCTCCCTCTTTCTTTTTCATAAGCTGAGTTACTGAATACAAAGATAAGGGGGGGGGGGTAAGAGAAACAAAAAGAAACTGTATAATTTAAGCTTATCAAATGGTACAGAACATCCCAGCTCATTCTTAGCACAGCGACCAAGGAGCTCCTGCCTTAGAACTCACAGCTAAGAAGCACATGAGCTTCTTGTGAAAAGACCTACAAGACAGAAAACCAGCAGTGGGTGTGTGACTGGTGACCTAGAAACACAGATTCGGAAATTGCAAGATCTTCATCATACTTTTTCTCTTTCTCCTCAGGCTTAACAAGGAAAAGAGGCTTTCTGCAAATGACTGATAAAGGCACCCTTAGAAGCACTTCTCAGGCCCTCATGGAGTAGCTGAAATTTGTCCTGCAAGGCCCTCTCGCCTGCTGATCACCCAGAGTGATTGTCACCATGGCCAGCAAGAGAAAGTCCACCACCCCATGCATGATTCCGGTTAAGACTGTGGTGCTGCAGGGTGCCAGCACAGAGGCTCAGCCTGTGGCAACTTTGCCTGAAGGTCCTCAGCAGCAGGATCTTCCCTCAGAAGCACCTGACGCCAGCAGCGAGGCAAACCCAAACCCCAGCAGCACTGAAGGCTCTGCCCTGGCAAACGGGCACCGGAGCGCTTTGGATGGCTATGTGTACTCCTGTAAAGACTGTGATTTCAGGTCCCAGGACGTGATTCAGTTTGTAGGGCATATGAACTCAGAGCACATAGACTTTAATAAAGACCCAAATTTTGTATGTACAGGGTGCAGTTTCCTGGCAAAAACCCCTGAGGGGCTTTCCCTGCACAATGCCAAGTGTCACTCAGGGGAAACCAGCTTTTTGTGGAATGTGACCAAGCCAGACAATCATGTAGTGGTAGAACAGAATGTCCCTGAGAGTACTAGCACGTCTGACCTAGCAGGTGACTCTGCCACTGAAGGGACTGATGGACAGGCTGAAATCATTATTACCAAGACACCAATCATGAAGATCATGAAAGGCAAAGGCGAGGCCAAGAAAATCCATATGCTTAAAGAAAATGCTCCCAATCAGCCTGTGGGTGAGGCTTTGCCAAAGCCATTGGCTGGGGAGGCAGAGGTTAAAGAGGGAGACCACACTTTCGCCAATGGGGCAGCTCCAGTCAGTCAGGCATCTGCTAGCACCTCAAAGCCCCCTCATGCGGCCAATGGGCCCCTGATAGGAACAGTACCAGTACTGCCAGCTGGTATAGCACAGTTCCTCTCCCTCCAGCAGCAGCCCCCAGTGCATGCCCAGCACCATACCCACCAGCCCCTGCCCACATCCAAAGCCCTTCCAAAAGTCATGATCCCCCTGAGCAGCATCCCAACATACAATGCAGCTATGGACTCCAACAGCTTTCTGAAGAACTCCTTCCACAAATTCCCCTACCCAACCAAAGCTGAACTCTGCTATTTGACTGTGGTGACCAAGTATCCAGAAGAACAGCTTAAGATCTGGTTCACAGCCCAGAGGCTGAAGCAGGGAATCAGCTGGTCTCCTGAGGAGATTGAAGATGCCCGGAAAAAGATGTTCAATACAGTCATCCAATCTGTGCCTCAGCCCACCATCACAGTTCTAAACACGCCCCTTGTTGCCAGTACTGGCAATGTACAGCATCTCATCCAGGCCACTCTCCCAGGCCATGTTGTGGGACAGCCAGAGGGCACAGCAGGGGGCCTCTTGGTCACTCAGCCATTGATGGCCAATGGGTTACAAGCATCAAGCTCATCTCTCCCCCTGACAACTGCATCTGTTCCCAAGCCAACTGTGGCACCCATCAACACTGTGTGTTCAAATACAACATCAGCTGTCAAGGTAGTCAATGCAGCCCAGTCACTCCTCACAGCATGCCCCAGCATAACTTCCCAAGCCTTCCTTGATGCAAGCATCTACAAAAACAAGAAGTCTCATGAACAGCTGTCAGCCCTGAAAGGAAGCTTCTGTCGGAACCAGTTCCCTGGGCAGAGTGAAGTAGAGCACCTGACCAAAGTGACAGGCCTCAGTACCAGAGAGGTGCGGAAGTGGTTCAGTGACCGGCGGTACCACTGCCGGAACCTGAAGGGCTCCAGGGCCATGATGCCTGGAGAGCATGGCTCTGTTCTCATTGACTCTGTGCCAGAGGTGCCCTTTCCTCTGTCATCCAAAGTTCCGGAGGTGACCTGTATCCCAACAGCAACCTCACTGGCAAGCCACCCTGCCACAAAACGACAATCTTGGCACCAGACCCCAGACTTCACACCAACCAAATACAAAGAGAGAGCCCCAGAGCAGCTTCGAGTCCTGGAGAGCAGCTTTGCACAAAACCCGCTTCCCCTTGAGGAGGAGCTGGATCGCCTGAGAAGTGAAACCAAAATGACCCGAAGGGAAATCGATGCCTGGTTCTCAGAGAGACGGAAAAAGGTGAATGCTGAGGAGCCCAAGAAGGCTGATGGGCAGGTACCTCAGGAGGAGGAGGGTGCTGAGGATGAGGGTGGAGATGAAGAGGTGGCCAGTGAGCTAAGGGTTCCTGGTGAAAATGGCTCTCCTGAACTGTTTCTTAGCCATACCTTGGCAGAGCGGAAGGTCAGCCCCATAAAAATCAACCTCAAGAACCTGCGGGTCACTGAAGCCAGCGGCAAGAGTGACCTTCCAGGGCTGGGTGTCTGCGAGCCTGAGGAAGATGGTTTGAACAAGCTGGTAGAACAGCCACCGGGCAAAGTGAGCTACAAGAAGACAGCACAGCAGCGTCACTTGCTACGGCAGCTCTTTGTCCAGACACAGTGGCCAAGCAACCAGGACTATGACTCCATCATGGCCCAAACAGGGCTGCCCCGGCCAGAGGTGGTACGCTGGTTTGGAGATAGCAGGTACGCCCTGAAGAATGGCCAGCTCAAGTGGTACGAAGACTATAAGAGGGGCAACTTCCCACCAGGTCTGCTCGTCATTGCCCCTGGCAACCGAGAGCTGCTGCAAGACTATTACATGACACACAAGATGCTGTGTGAGGAAGATTTGCAGACCCTCTGTGACAAGACCCAAATGAGTGCCCAGCAGGTCAAGCAATGGTTTGCTGAGAAAATGGGTGAAGAGACCCGGGCTGTGGCAGATACAAGCAGTGAGGACAAGGGCCCTGGAACTGGAGAGTCTGTGGCAGTGCACAGAGCGCGGGGTGATGCCTATTCAGAGATGTCGGAGAACAGTGAATCATGGGAGCCAAGTGCTCCTGAGGCCAGCTCAGAGCTCTTTGACACTTCGAGTCCCCAGTCTGGACGTCAGCTCGGTAAGGGGCTCATGGGATCCATGCATGGCCTTCCTCTGAATCTGAGGGAGGGTGCCGTCACAGTGGGTATGGGTGCAGGTTTTATTGTCTCTAAGGCTACCTGGCAACCAGACTAATTGCTGAGGAGTAAATTCCAGGGAACAACTAGCAATAGAAGTCATAGAAGTAAAAGGCTGAGAATTGGACTTTTGTTTTGGTTCCTGTGTTTATTTGTGGTGGTGGTTTTGGTTTAAATCCGTGCAGGGAAGAGAACATAGTAAACTTAGAGGGACTCATGCTTTCCTAGCCATTTCTTAGTATTGATTAAGATGTCATCTGAGTCACAAAAATCTCAGGCACTATGTGGAAGACAGGGTTAGGAGTTCAGAGGAAATTTAACTCAAATTGACAAGCAGAAGAGATTCTTTAATGGTCTCATTTATGTGTGTGTGCCTGGTGCCCACAAAAGTCAGAAGAGGGCATCAGATCCCCTGGAACTGGGGTTATAGGCAGTTCTGACTTGTCATGTAGTTCTGGGACTCAACCCTGGGTCTTTTGGAATAGCAGCAAGTACTCTTAACCGATGATCCATCTCTCCAGCCTCACAGGGTGCTTTTTTCCCCTAATGAAAATCTTATCTTAGGTTTGTATTGTTTTTCCTGATGTGGAAGAAATGTTTTTCATAATGGAAAATCACTTCTGTTTTAAGAAATATGAAATCCAAAGTTTGAATTTTGCCCTTGGGTTTCTCTGGGTGGTGGTATTTTAGTATTCAGAAGTAACATTAGATTTTTAAGACAGTTGTGAAGCCATAGACATGTCACATCTTCAGGTTTGTTTTTCTGTGTTTTGGGGTTCCTGAGTTCCAGACTCTTCCTTCACTGTCCCTTTGCATTTGTCTCCTGATGGAATGCCCCACCCCCAAACAGCTAGACCAAGGGAGCCTGGAGAGAAGAGTGTTGCAGAAGCTCAAGGACTGGTCCTCCAAAATGGTAGCCTGGCCAGCTGGGTCAGGAAGGGGTAGAGGTGACCATAAAGTGTCTGTGGGATTGGACACTGTGCAGGTTCTCCCTGGAGACTGCTGCTTCTGTGGGAGGCCCTAACCCATCCCAGTGCTGCCCCTGAGATCCTGTGCGTTTCCTGGACAGTGGTGCACTGTGTGCATACAATACCTGGACATTTTGTTTGCTTTGACCTAGTTCCCGTGCCCTATTTATTTCCTACTTAAGCCACAAAATTCTTACCCTTTCGCTGAATATTCTCCTTTATTTCAGTATCTTTTTTGAAAGACTCTGCTGTTGCCTCACTTATTTAAGGAAAAGCAAATTTCTAAGTAATGGTTATTGGGGGGAGGGTTGCCACCAGTGAGTGCTCTCTCTCTCTCTCTCTCTCTCTCTCTCTCTCTCTCTGTGTGTGTGTGTGTGTGTGTGTGTGTGTGTGTGTGTGTGTGTATACATACGTACGTAGGTACGTACAGGTATGTGTTTGTGTTTGTTCATGCATTCGTGCCTGTGAAAAGCCAGAGGTCAACCCCGGATATCTTTTCTCAGGAGACATGTAGCTTGTTTTCCAGACAAGTTCTCTCCTGGGACTTGGGGCTTGACCATTAGGCTAGTGGGCCATCAAACTCCAGGGGTCCACCTGTTTCCACCTCCCCAGCAGTGGAATTGTAAGTGTGTACATCACACCTGGCTTTTGTTCATAAATCTAGGGACCAAACTGGGGCCTTCATGCTTCGGAGGCAAGTGCTTTACTGAGTCGTCAACCCATAAAACTTGCTGTTTCACATGCCTACTAAGGTAGAACTCAGCTTTGCAAAGCAAACAGGGAGCAAACATCTGGTGGACCCAAGTCCACCCAAGTGAGTGCACAATGCCATCGATCTCTCCAATTCTGGCCACATAGTCACTATTGGAAGAATGGTTCCAACATCTCACAGTGGCTTTTTTCTTATTCCTCCTCCTCCTCCTCCTCTTCTTCTGCCTCCTCCTCTTTCTTCTTCCCCCACTCTCCCTCCTGCTTCTTTCTGTGTGTTTGTATATGTGTGTGGATGCATCTAAGTGTGGAAGCCAGAGGTCCACATTGGATGTTTCTCCTTTATTGCTCTCTACCTTTTAATTTTTTGAGAAAAAGTTGTTCACTAAACCTGAAGCTCATTGACTAGGCTGGCTGGCCAGTGAGTTTCAGAGATCTTCCTTTCTTTGCATACCCTACCCTCATCCTCCAGAGTGTGCCTCTATACTTTTTTTAAAGCAACTTTTATTGAATTTGTTCTTTGATAATTTCATACATGTATAAAGTGTATTGGTTACTGTAACCCCAACCCTTTCTACTTCCCAGTCACTTTCACAAATTCATGCCCCTCTATTTTGGTGATCCACTGAGTTTAACCAGGATCGTCTGTGTGACCATGGGCTTGGAACTGTTCATTCGAGCCTAGTGGCTCTTCAGTGGGCACACAACTGAAGGCAATAGCTCCCTCTCCTCTAGATTCCATCAGTAGTAGCCTGTACTTCAACGGCCCTGGGAGCCCCTCTGCAATCCATGATTGTTAATAGAACCAGTCTCCACCCCCTACTTAAAAAATAGTTTTAATTGTATGTGTCTGAGTGTTTTGCCTGCATGTATGTCTGTGTACCACATGCATGCCTGGTGCTCTTGGATGACAGAAGAGGACATTGGATCCTCTGGAACTAGAGTTACAGATAGTTGTGTGGATACTGGGAACTGAACCTAGGTCCTCTGCAAAGGCATAATGTGTTTTTAACTGCTGAGCCATCTCTCCAGCCTCCTAGGAATTGAAGGTAGCTGCTGTAAAGTTATTACTGCATTGACTATGCCAAGCCCAGAAGACAGCATTTCACAACCCTTTTCCCTGTGGCCTGCTCTTCCATTCTCTCTATCCTCTCTTCTGTGATGATCCCTGAGCCTTAGAGTGGGTAGTATAAACATCCTGTTTAGGGCTGAGCACTCAACCATCACTTATTCTTAGCACCTTGAGCAGCCATTTTATCAGGCAGCTCAGTGCCATGATAAACAATACTAGTAAGTTTTCCCTATGACCTGAGACTTCCTTAGCCATGAGTGTTTACCAGACACAAGTTAGTTCCCTTTTCTGGAGTGGGCCGGAAGTCCAATCAGAACGTGTTGTTTATCCATCTAACAGTTGTCCACTGTTGCACTAGTGGACACGTCTTGCCTTACAGATTGGTATTGTAGTTTGTAGGGTTCCTAGCTACTTAAGACTGTTGGTGCCTTTTTCCTCCTCAACAGCATACACACACACACATACACACATACACACACACACACACACACACACACATATATACACATACATACATACATGTATGTATAATCTTCCAGCACTGTGGAAGCTAGCCAGCATGGAGGAAGCTTCCAGCTCAGTTCCAATTTGACCTCTATCCAAGCAAACCAAGGTATATGGTGTCTTCAGTAGTAGGGTCTTATAAATTAGTTCTGATGGGCAACCAAGAGAAATGGCAATGGCTTGTATTTGGGGGTACCCCTAGCTCCATGACCAACAACTCATAAGTTGGTATCTCACATTTGGCACTGGGGGTTTTGTTTAATAGGCTTTCAGGAGTAGCATTATCCAAACATGCATATTTCCCTTATAACTGTCTCAGAGCGGAGGTTGTAGGAATATGACACAATGCCTGTCTTTTTACATAGTTTCTGGGGATCTGAACTAAAGTCCTCATGCTGGTGTGGTAGGTCCTTTACCAACTGAGCCATTTCCTCAGTCCTCACAGTGCTTCTTGGGGTGACTTGTGACATCATGGAGTGACAATAGTGTCAGAAACAGCTTTTTAATGTTTCGGTTGACCCTTTTCCAGTGCAGAATAGATTGTTTCTCCCCTTTACCTGGAAGGTTTTGAATATATTGGTCTAAGTGTCCATACACTGTTCCCACTTCTGTGCTTGTGTGATGACCAGTAGGCTGGGATGTCATTTCCAAGAGATGATGTTGATCAGAGAGTGATGTTATAAAGATGGTAGAGCAGGACACAGAGCCCATCCCTTCACCAAAACAACAAACAAACAAACAACAACAAACCCTAGCAAAGGACCTTTAAAACTTGCTTTGGAACTCTTTAGTTTTGCTGAACATTCATAATATCCAGGGCTGAGTGTGGAGAGGCTTGTCTAGTTTGGTAAACTTCTATTTGCTGTGCAGGAGTCCTCTTTCCACACCCCTACAGCAGGCAGTCATGGGAACTGTGGCCCAGGTTGCTGAGGATACTTGTTTTTACCAGTGAGCAGTAATGACTTTTGTCCTCCAAAACATAGAGCTTGTTTTGAGTTTTTGCCATTATAGAGACCAGTCATTATTTAAAAAGAGTCTTTCCCCCTTGTAGTAAGCCAGACATTTGAAGAATCTTAGGTTCCCACACAGACAACAGCAGAAACTCCAATGACCCTACAGCAGGAGGAGTACCCACTTGACTGGAAGTCTGGAAAAATCCCAGATGGCTCCAGCCCTCAGTGAGCAAAAATCACCAATTCTGGAGGCTGAGGAATTAAATTTTGAGTTACCACACACTATACTTATAAGGTCCAGTTTGCAATAGAAAATTACAAAACATAAAAAAGAAATAGGAAAGTTATGTCCTTTAACAAGAAAAGAGTTTGACATTTACTGCCCTTGAGGAAATCTAGGCAGTGGAATTACTGGTTAAAGATGTGCGCTCAGCTACTCTCTGTCCAGTGAAATACAGGAAACCATGGGGAAAAGCAGAGAGAAAAATGGATGAACACAATGACATTGGTAGCTAGAGAGGTACAAATGATAAAAACAAGTCACACTCCAAAGCAAAACAGTATAATCACTGAGATGAAGTCTACTAAAGAGACTGAGTAACAAATTTGAGCAGGAAGGAAGGGATCAGAGGATTTGAAGAGATGATGAAATTACCCAGAAGC
Organism: Peromyscus eremicus; assembly: GCF_949786415.1. Classification (NCBI taxonomy): domain Eukaryota; kingdom Metazoa; phylum Chordata; class Mammalia; order Rodentia; family Cricetidae; genus Peromyscus; species Peromyscus eremicus. Next base: position 134,140,675 of record NC_081419.1, on the reverse strand, counting down.
ACAGAAAACAAAAAGGACAGTAGAGGCTAAAGGGGCCTGTGTGCCATAGATAAACATGAACCTGGGTGTTATGGGACTTCTAGAGGAGAGAAAGAGGCAGAAAGAATATCTAAAGAAGTAATGGCAGAAAACTTTAAAAATAAGATGAAAGACAAGAGCATACACATCCAAGGAATTTAGTGAACTCAAAACAGGGTAAATTTAGTGAAAAGTAACTCATCACATAAGGGATCCTCAATAAGGTTAAAGGTTGAAGAGGGATACATCTGAAGTCCTGAAAGAGGAAATCAGTTGAATCATTTCCAGATGAACAAAGGCTAAAATTCATTACTGATAAGATTGTCCTCCTGGAGGTGCTACCAAGAGTCCTTCAGGCTGAAATGAAATGACATGGAATAGTAACTTAAAGCCACAAGAAAAAATAACCATAATAAAAATAGTTTTATAGGTAAATGTAATGCCAGTACTATTATACTTGTAATTGGTTTGCATTTTTCTATTTTCCCTATATGATTTAAAATGCAAACTTCAGGTGAAGTATAAACCTGTGTTAATAACAGGAAGATGAAGCCCGAGTCACTAATAATAATGCAGTAAAGAGCAAGGGAGGAGATACTCAGGGTTAGGGTCTAAATAACATGGAAACTGAGTGGTGTCAGGTTAGGTTGCTTCAAGTCTAAAGTGTTAGTTATGATCCCCAAGTTAAGCAAGAAAATAACAAAAATATAAAAAGGGGAGTCAAACTGAGCACCCTGAGAAAAACAAGTCACTATCCAAAAAGCAGTAAGGGAGGGTTGAAAAAGAAAACTAAGAAAGATACAAACAAGTAGCCAAATGTCGGGAGTAATCTTTCTTCATCAATAATCATACACAATATCAATGGATTAAGTTGTTCTAAAGACAAGATTGGTAGATTGGATCAAACCAAGCAGGAATCATCTATATACTATCTATAAGAGATTCACTTAAAATACAGGGACACAAAAGAAGTGGAGGGTAAAGGATGGGGAAGAATTGCCAGTGATTGGGTTCCTTGCCAAGGTGTTTCCAGGCTCTTGGTCTTTCATCCAAAGAACTGAAAATCAAGGATCACACAGATGTGCAGAAGCAGCAAGATAACTTCATTTGAAACAAAGCGATAGTGCAGGGTATCCAGGGAGACACTGTCATAATTGACAGCCGGCCACCCGAGTGAAAAGTCAAGAGCCCTGATTATTGTCCCAGGCTTCCTTTATGGGGTTCAAGAGAAGGAGGAGCTGGTTACTAACAGGTACACTTGATGGTTCTCTGTTTTGATTGGTATATTAGGCTATATAATCATTACTCTGCATGTCCCTTCCCATAATGCATTTGTTTTAATCATATGCATATGCCCACCCAATTATGCAGAGACTTGAGATGGTAAGTAGGGGATTCTCCATAAGATATTACTAGAGGACAGTGTTTTATCTTAATTCACATGCACTCAAAACCAATTCAAGCCAGATTGGCCCTTCTACTGTCATACCCAGATAAGTTGAGAATAGACTTGGATAAAAACTGTCAACATTTGATTGTTACTAGGGGCAGGGATACCATGGTTCAAATGGGAGTACATGTAGCCTGATGATATTGAGATTTCTGAGGTTGTAAGGTGCTGTTTAGAGAAGCACATGTAGATGAAGGAACTAGGCTGCCAAGTGCATTGCTACAAGAGGGGTATGTATTTGTGTACATAATCAAAACCAAATGGGGTCCCAAACTAAACTGTCTCCTATACTTTCCTGCCTCAATATGTCATACAGCAAGTAAGTACATGGAAAGCCAATGTGGCTGTATTATGGTGAGGCCAAATACTTTGAATGAAACATTTATGACAGACAAGGGTATTATATTTTGGTAAAGGCCTAGTACAAGATTTAGCAGTTACTAATATACACACTTGTGTCCAAAAGTATATAAAGTAGAAATGGGCAGAATTAAAGGGAAAATGAGTAAAACTATTTGGAGACTTTAATACTATTTCAATAGTGGACAGAAAGCCCACAAAGAAGCCAGATGAGATAGCATATGCCTATAGGAAGCCTAAGGCAGGAGGATCCCTTGTTTAAGACCAGACCTGACAATATAGTGAGAAATTCTTCAACACTAAACAGAAGAAGCAGAAATCAAACAGAAGATCAACAGGGAAACGGAAGACTTAAAAAAAAATCTAAACTTAACCAGGCTGGTAGCTCATGCCTGTAATCCTAGCACTCGGGAGATGGAGGCAGGAGGACTACTACAAATTGGAGGCTCAGCTTGGCTACATAGTTAGTTCCAGGCCCGCTTAGGAAAAAGGAAAATATTACAAATAATTAGAAATAATAGATACAAATGGATCTGCCAAGCAAAAGTGATAAAACACTTAGAAAAAAAATACAGGTGAAAACCTTCCAGACCTTGGATTAGGCAGAGGTTTCTTCTTTTCTTTTTCTTCTCTCTCTCTCTCTCTCTCTCTCTCTCTCTCTCTCTCTCTCTCTCTCTCCCTCCCCCTTCCCCCCGCCCCTCTCCCTCCCCCTGCCCCTCTCCCTCCCTCTTTCCCTCCTCCCCTTCTCCCCCTCTCCCTGTCTCCTCTCCCTCTCTCAACAGGGTTTCTCTGTGTAACAGCTCTGGCTGTTCTGGAACTTGCTTTGTAGACCAGACTAGCCTCGAACTCAAAGAGATCTGCTTGCCTCTGGCCCTGTCTCAGTTTTCTGGATGCTGGGATTAAAGGTGTGTACCACCACTGCCCAGCAGCCAGAGGTTTCTTGATTATGATATCAAAAGCATTGGCAACAAAAAATAAATAAATTGGGCTACATCAATATTTAAAGACTTTGAGATAGGCATGGTGGTGCACCCCTCTAAATCAGCATTTAGGAACAGAAATGGTTATGAGTTCCAGGCCAGCCTGGGATATAGCAAGACCCTATCTCAAAACAGCAAACCAAAGTTTTACGAAGATTTTCAAATCTTTTTAAAGGTGTGGCGGCACATTCCTGTGACTCACCATTGCAGAAGCTGAAGTAGGAGAGCTGAAACTTTGAAGCCAGTCTGGTCTACATAAGGAGGCCCTGTCTCAAAAAGAAATAAAATAAAAAGCTTTTGTGCGTTAAATGGTAGCCTCTAGAGCAGCATTTTTCAACCTGTGGGTCGTGAACTCTTTGGGAGTCACATACCAGATATCCTGCATATCATATATTACATTACGATTTATAACAGTAACAAAATTATAAATATGAAGTAGCAACGAAAGAATTTTATGGTTGGGGATCACCACAACATGAACTGTATTAAAGGGTCCCAGCATTAGGAAGGCTGAGAACCACTGAGCTGGAGAGTGACAAGGCAACTGACAGATGAGTGAAGACACTAAAGATCATGCATCTAATAAAGAATTAATATTCAGAGTACATAGAAGTACAATTCAACAACAAGCCATTAAAATGGGGAAATTTATTGAAATAGATATTTCTCTTAAGGAGAGACCTACAAGCTCATGAAAAGATGGGCAACATCTTATGCTAGAGAGATGCCTCAGTGGTTAAGAGCACTGGCTACTCTTAAAGAGGACCTGGGTTTAGATTCCAGCACCCACACAGCAGCTCACAACCACTTTTAATCCCAGTCTCAGGAGATCCAGTGCTCTCTTCTGGTCTCCATGGGGACCAAGCACCACATGTAGTACACAGACATAGGTGCAGGCAAAACACCCATAGACATAAAAGTAAATTTTAAAAGACAAAAATGTTTAAAGAGGTGACTAAGATGTTTAGTTTTTAAGGAAATGCATATGAAACCTAGAGTGAGATTCCAGCTCACACTTAAATATGCTATTGCTAACATGTACACAAACAGAAAATCACAGGCATTGGTGAGGATGTGGGGAAATTGGCTTATAGTATATTGCTATGAATGGAAAGTGATTAAACCTTGGAAAACTCTTCAGCAAGTCTCAAGAAGCTAAATAGAGGCTTCTCATCCAACCCAGAAAAGAGGGCCTGAGCTGACACTGTGCACGAATGTTCAAAGCAGCAACATTCACAAGTTCCAAAAGAAGGAAACAGCCTGTGCCCATTGCCACAGGAATGGATAAACAAATGTGCTATAAACATTCAATGGAATATTATTCAACTATAAAAAAGGAAGAAAATGCCAATACATAGCACAACATGGATGGAACTTGAAAACATGCCAAGTGAAATAAACCAGTCACAAAAGACAAATATTGTATAATTCTATTATATGCAGTCTTTAGAATAGCCAAATTTATGAAAATTGAAGGTAGAATGTAGGCTACTTCTGAGAGAAGAATTGATAGTTATTATATAATGGACATAGACCTTCTATTTATGGTGCTGAAAACTCTCTGGAAACAGGGTGGTGGTTCATAACAGAAATGTACATAGTACTGATTCCTGTGTTTAGTATGGCTGTAATGAGAAATTTAGTGTTAGGTGTATTGTACCAAGATTTTTTTTAGCTGGAGAGGGGATGAGTGGTGGAAATAACGAGCATGGCAGAACAGAGCAGAGGCGGCAGGGGTAGCCATGCTCTTGTGGTAGCATTGCCTCCACAAGCACCCTGGCTGCTGCTTCTCCCCTGTCAGCCTCAGTGGATCTGTACCTATGAGATGAGACTCCAGATCAGCTGCCCTGACCTTTATAAATGAAGACATGAGGAGGGGGCACAGTAGCTGCCAAGATGCCAGAACTCAGGGCTCTTATGGGCCAGGAGGCAGGACTAGCTGTTAGAATACAGGGGCAGCAGGCATCAGGGGTCAGTGGTTGCAGTGATGATGGGCTAGGTGAGTGCCAGGAAGCCAAGAAGTCTGAAGGCCTCGTCAGATTCAGCCAGCATCCTGTCCTTAACCCACACTCTGCTCTTTCACCTTCTCTCAGACTGGAGGGGACAGTGGCATGGCATTACTTATGGAATTAAGGAATCCCCAACACCACTGATACCACCCAGGATAGTGAGGACTGGGCATTCCTGGGAAGTATACAAGTTGTAGCTGCCATAGAATGACAGGTATGTGTTTTCTCCTCAGAAACAGACTGAATTTGATCTGATTACTGTGAAGGACCGGCCAGTCTGGGATGCTGTCTACCATGTGGAAGGGCCAAACCTGCCATGCATCATCTTGATGGCCAGCTTTGCCAGGCGCCCAAGAGAGCCTCTGGAGGCCTCACTGAGCCCAGAACCTGCCGCCACCCTAACCACCTGATACTTCTAAGCAAGTAGCAAGGGGTTCTCATCAGCCTATCCTCCCACTATGCAGGACCTCTCCTTTGCCTCCCAGGGACAAGCAGTTCAGATTGCATAGACATAGACCCAGAATCAAGTTTTTAGCATATACAGCTGCCCATATACATTTAATAAAGCATCCAACTACAGACATTCTCAATACATAGGAGCTCGGGTTAGCAAAGCAGTACAGCTCTGACAATGCCATGTCTGTTCTCTGGGAAGCTGAGACTACAAGGGCCCTCATCCTCTGCAGCAGCAGGAGTCACAGGTGTGCTCAGAACTGCTTCAGGCCCAGCCCCACTTGCCTTCTCAAGGGAACAGAACTGTTGAAGAGCCCTCTGCATCACTGAGTGGAAGCAAGCCACATTTTGTGCCAGGCTTGCCTTTGTTCTGACTGACAGAGCCCACTGTTATCCTAAGTTCTGAATACAACCCAGCTATGAGATTACCACTGGATGCTTCCCATTTTCTTTAATTAACCATAATTCTGATTTCATGGAGCTTGAATCATCGACCAACTTCTCCATTATCAGATCAACTAAAGAAACCATTGTTGTAAAGCCCAGTGTACTGACCTATATGCTCCCTTCAGTCTTTCAATTCAGACTCCTTTAGAGCAAAAGGAAGGTGGGCAAGGTAGAGCCAGTTGCTGTGGCTTTGGCCACCATGGTGCTCTCAATGCCTCCTGCGAGTCAGAGAAAGTACACCGTGGCTGGTAGAAAGAGTGAGGCTGAAGAGCTTGGGAGTTTTTTTTAATGACCTGCACTGGTCTTGAACACAAAGACCTGCGGGTAGGAGTCCCGGGCAGAATGCCCTTGCCACACACCAAGGACCTGACCAACTACTGGTTTCATGATCCAGAGGTGCTGGACATCACTGGATAGATTCCTGTGAGATGTTTTTAAAGTTTGAATTTTATATTCCCAACCTGGGAAACAAGAACTCTATTTGCTTTTGCCTAAGCCTTGTGTCCTTTGAATTAAAATCACAAGAAAAGGTGCCTTTGAAACAATGGACAGCTTGCTTATGGAGCTGTACTAAATGTTAAAGCCTCAGTGTCTCCAAGGTTGGCTTCTCTGAGAGCAGTGGATAAAGCAGGGCAGGGGAGGGACAAAGATGACAAACAGGATGTGTCATTCATGACCCCACTTACCTCTTGGAAACTCCACAGAAGACCCACAGGCAGGGCAAGCATTTTGACCAAGAAGTAGTGGTCAACTTGTAGGTGTCATCTTCGCTCCCCTCACAGGGGTGGGAGCAGTCTGAGGATGAGCATGGCGGCCTTCAGCCTTCTAGGAAAGAGGGCTTTCTTTGTAACCCAGAGCCCTGGAACCATTATAAGATGTTTCTCTTGCCTTTCCTGTCCCCCTAGGGATGATCTCACATTTGTCTCAGATTGGGGGTTTTTGACTACTTGGCAAGTTTTACAGCCTATTTTTGTATCCTTTCTCTTTGGGGAGGGAAGTTATTTGGCCCCAAACTTCGAGGAATTGGAAAGAATGGTGAGTGACTGCTTTCCTTCAGAGAACAGACATCTGAAAGTTTTCCTTTAGTGTTTGTGTACATGCAGATTTACATATCCACATATACAGTACACATACTTATTTGATACTTATAAAGACATACATCTGATGTACACGTGAGCTTCATGTGAATGCCCTAGGGGGAAGTAGCCTGTGTGTGAAGAGATGAAAGTACACTGGGCAGCTGGAGCAGCAAAGGAAGCCATCTACTGTCTAAGAAAGCGCCTGCGTCTCACCTGAGCCCAGATGCCTGCTGGCTTTACTTTTAGAGCCCTGCTGCACTAGCTGAATGGTAGACCCTACAAAAGGTCTGAACAATTTACACAGAACAAGTTACTTGGTGGACACTATGCTGGACGCAGATAGCAGCCTGGTCTTGGGCACTGGGCAGTCTTCTGGATGGGAAGTTGCAGTAACACTGGCCCCAGCACACCTTTCTCAGAGCTGGTAATGGCAAGACTGCCCAGGTAAGGAATCCAACCGACTAAATGGACCTTGTTTTGGACCTTCCTTGGCTTTGGGATGGGGGAGGGAAATTGTGGCTTGGACCTTATGTTTGACAGGTAATGAGGGAGGTGGTCATGGGGCAGGCACTTCAGGGAAGAGCTCTGGGTGCCAAGCCTGAGTGCACTGACAGAGGAGTAGGCGTGTAAGTCGGCAGCTACCATGTCTATGGCTACTACGTGACAGATCACAGCTGTCTCGTCCAGTTGGAGGGTCAGTTGTTCTGTGTGCCTTCAGCAGAAGGCTGGCTGAGGGCTGCAGAGGTAGGATGGAATGTGCCTCTCCTAACAAAGCTTGCTTTGTAAGATGAGTCTTGCCCCATCCTCTGCACTTACTTGGACTTACCGGAGGCAGTAAACTCTAAGTGTTCTTTGTTGCCTGTATTATGTTTGATTTTTTTCCTACTTACATAGGGTTGTAAGTTCAGTTCTAAACCAGACCCCATTCTAACAGAAATCTGAACTTATATATAGGCTTTGCATATTACTTGTAATTTTTTGATCATATTTTTCTTTTGAGAGTTGGGTGTGTCAGTTTCAGGAGGCCTTCTCTGGATGGCTTGCCAGCACTTTGAGGTCTACTAGTGACTGCTCTTGTACTTTTCTCTTGGCTGAGTGACAGCAGCTGTCAGGTGGATAAAATACCTTAGCCTGAGGCACCCTTCCCTCTGGAAGCAGAAGAAGAATTGGGTCAGACCCAGTAGATTTCTGCCTGTATCCTCCAATCTGTCCCCAGCTGGCCTTGAGTGGCTCCTACCAGGAGGCTTAGCAGCGCTCTCTAGGCCCAGATGGCTCTCAGAGAGTTTACATATTCTGTCAGTAGCTAAGCCATACCTGCGCCCCTTCCTCCCTGTTGGCCCTACCCTAGGACACCTGTCACACAGCTGCCTCGTGTGGAGAATGAGAGGCAGCCTTGCTGGTTAGAGTCTCTTGTGTTTCCCCCAGGTGACTGTTGAGCTGTCCCTGCCTTGAGCCTTTTGTCTTCCCAGTCTCTGTATGGACCAAAATCCTCAGATTGGAACAGCTCAGTAAGTTCCACTGACAGCCAAGTGCATAAAGGCACTTTCTGGGAAACCATGCAAAAGGGAATCCTAAAACAAAACTTGGAACTTACATTTTTCCTAAAGTCCCTGCCCTTTACCTGCTGTTCCCCAGGGAAGAATGTTGGTTCCATCCACGTTTGCAGATGAATTTGTATCACATTCATTATTTGCAAGGCTCAATTGTCTGCAGGAGTCTTCTAGATTAGCTCATCCTGGCCAAGGTTTGGCAGGCTGCCTGGTTTTCCTTACTCCAGACTGGAATCCCCACTTCAGCATCCCTGACTTAGCTTCCTGTTCTTTTTCTCAAAAGCACACTGCTCACTACCATCCTGCCCAGACCTTTAGGGGTGACTTCCATGTGTTCTAGCCCTGGAGCCCACAGGTCTTCTCTAAGCACAGACCTTCCTGAGTCTTCAGCCTTAATTATCCACACTGCAGTTTGTTCTGCCTTGGTTCAGTGGAGCAGGTAAATGACTGGGCTGTATACTCCAGGGTAATGAGACTGTTGGGGGTCTTCGGTGGAACGGCTGGGCTTGATATTGACTGAGTAATATGACAACTGATTATACTGCTTGCTGTTCCAGTCGCTACCTGGTTTATTAGCCAGAAATCCAAATGGAACTGAGTCCTCAGAATCCATTTCTGCTGGAGTCTGTGTTCCTAGTGCCTGGCCACTAAGGGTGGCTGCATGGAGTGGCAAGCCCAGGTGCACTGAGAGCCCGGAACCTGCACTTGGTTATGAAGTTCACAGAGTGTATGGTCTTAGGACTGAGAACCTGCTTTGGGGTCTGAATGCTTGCCAACACTAGCCAGCAATCCTAAGGACCTGGTCCTCCAGACTTGAAAAACAGTACAGGTTTTTCTAGCTCAGGGTCTAGCAGGAGCACCTCTTCCCAAGTCCTCTGAAGTCTGGAGCAAGGGTGGAAAACCAGGGGTTGGGAACGAGACGCAGGCAGACCCGGGTTGCCAAAGGACAGAAGTGGGTGCCTGTTTCCTTTTTCAGTCTCTTGTTATGGTTTGCAGGGCTGAATGGATTCAGGGTAGTTCTACTCTGCTGTCTCTGCCCTCCTTGAGCTAGACCTTCTCTTACTCGGGCAGGAACCAGGCAGAGCAGAGGGAGAACAGCTATTTGGCAGGGACTGTTTGCTGCATGGTGTCTTCCTACTGTTTACAAGGGTGGGCAGATGGCAAGTTAGGACACCTGAGAGGGACCTGCACATTGACCTGCTATCATTGCTTCTTTCAAGAGATTGGTGGACTGTGCACATTTACGGGCACCTGTGTGTTAACAGCTTTTCTTGGTCAATGCCTTTTGACATGTATTCCCTTCTATGGAAGGTGGATGATGCTGCCGTACTCTGTACAACTGGAGTTGAAGGTAAAATGTCTATGATAATGCCTGCTCAGACACTGAAGATAGAAAGTTGCCAGTGCTTGGTCCTTCCCAAGCAAGTCCCAGAAGAGTCCCTGTCCATCTGGGGAAAGTCTATTACAATGTGGTCCCTGTTAACCTGCAGTTTGCGCTTAGAGATCTTGTCCTTAGCTCCTGCCCACACAGCTTGGTCTTGTTCTTGTAGCTTCTTTGGCTCAGGTCAGGGCCCCATGTGAGGAGGTTGGCTGCAATGAGAGCCAGCACCCATTCCTCAGCAGGGTTCCAGCACGAGTTGGGTTGCTCCTTGTGAAATGGGGTGGGCCGAGGGCAGCAGTGGTCACTAGAGCAGTGATCTCTCTCCCATGCTTCTGAGTGGCCTGCTTTGTTCAGCTTTGCCAGGGAGGTCAGACTGTGTCACAATGTTATTAAACAGAGAGAACAGGCCAACCTTTCTCTGGCCCCTGCTGACTATTGTTCTTTTGAGTTGTCCTGACACAGCCCTTGGGGAAGTTGGGGAGGCTGCCAAGGGCCTGCAGAGTCCTTGCTGACAATGTTCTGGTTCCTGGTCCTCTGGCACTTGCTTTATGTTCTGATCTCAGTGTGGATGGCTTTATTCTCGGGGGCCAGACTGCTGAGAAGTGTGACTGGTGAATGACTTGCACAGTCTGCCTTTGGTGTGCTTCCTGTCTCCCAGGAACAGCTGAAGTGACTATCCTGGTGCTAAGTGGGGGGCAGCTGTCCTGTTTAATGGCAGGAGGGTCACCTGCTACTATGACCAGCTATGAGAGAAAACTGAGAAATAGCTTATTCTGTCACATAGGCCTTTGTGGAGTGGGAATTTTCTGTGGCCCTGGCTGGCCTGAAACTCACTTTGTAGACCAGGCTGGCCTCAGACTTAGACACTCTTCCTGCCTCTGCCTCCCAAGCACTGAGTTACAGGCAGGCATGGGCCACACCTGCTGGAGTGTGGGAATCCTTTACCCTGGGAAACATTTGAATATAAAGACAGCCTTTGCCTTTGGTGTGGGCTGTGTCTGGTGGGAGGTGCGGGGCTGACCTCCTCGGGCTGAGTCTCCGGGCCTCTTAAGGTCCCCCATGGGGATGCTGCTATTTCTAAGATGCAAATTGCACATTTCCTAGATTTTGTATCTGCAGATTTGGATAAGGGATGGGATGAGGGACAAAACTGCTTATGTAGTTTGAGTGGGCCTCAGTGGTACTTCCAACCTTTTGACTGTTCCTAAATAAAAATGTATAGACATTTCTTATCTGCTGACTGTGTGTGTGTATGTGGTGGGGGAAATTAATAAAAAGCTAAAAACCCCTCTATTGATTTATTTATTTTTGCAAACCTGACCTTAAAATCAACAGATGTTGGGGCTCCCCTCAGCGCCCAGGGAAAACATTCCAATTCACTTGTCTTCTGCCTTACTGAGTTCACTCTGATGGCTTCCATGTGAAACAACTGTGGAATTTTAAAATTGTGCCGAGCCAACCAAGTCTGATCTTAGAGCCATAGGACACGGGCAAGCTTTCTTGTTCCTTTTTCTGATGAGAAGAGTTGCCAGTAGAACATGCTGTTCACTAAGGAGGGCTTGTCAATATGCAGGAAGACTCGGGAGCCTTCTAGAGGACCAGGGTCAAACCCACACCTCTAAGACTCAAAGCAACTTAATTTTGTTGGGATGACCACACTGGCCTATCACACAAGGAAAAGGGCTCCTAAAGTAAACCCACCTGGGAAAGAACAAGCATCAGGGGCTGCTCTTTCTCAAGGCCAGCTGGGGTCCTAAAGGAGTTGCTTTGTGTTGGATCTAAAGGGCCAGGTCCTGGACTGACGAAACTAGTTAATACCATGCAGCTATCTCTTGAGTCCTTGGTGGGCAGATCCAGCACATACTGGGTGTGGAGATGGCAGCAGCAGCCAGCAGCAGGGAGCTAGCTGCACATGATTACTAGTAGGAACAGGCTGGCCCATGGCCATACAGCCTCTGGGGAAGCCTCTAAGGGCCCAGATCTATTTCATTAAAATAAAGGCAGGTCTGGGCTTGTTTTGGTCACTAAGTTTGGTAAAGTAACCTCACACTCATCACCCTTCAATAGATCCGACTTGGTTAGAGATAATGGATAAGTTGAATAGTGGCTGTCAAGTCCCAGTCCTCAGCTGAAGTTTAAGGTGGGTCTGATCCCAGTTCGTTTTGCTAAGGGCACAGCTACCTGGTAAATGAATTTTCTTAGTAAAGGCCACAAACTGTTTCTGCCTTCTGACCCCAGGGTTTTCTGTCTGTGGCAAGAGGCAGAATGTCCCTGAAGTTATAAGCAATGCTTTCTTGGTAAGTGTTCACTAGTGATCCCTCTTTACTTGTTCCTGGCCTGATAGCCAAACACAAGGACACTTCTTTTAGCTTGTGTTCCTGGTACCACTGACTTCCTTTCCAACCCCACTCTTTTGGTTTCTTCTGCCAAAGCCAGTGGTTTTCAACCTGACCACTCATTTTCATGACCCAAGGAGCTTGTGAATATCCATACAAGGCTCCAGTATCAGTATTTCTCAGATGCACCTGTGTTTAAGCACTACATGGCTGAGGCTCTACAGGTCATAACCCACTAGATGGAAGGCAATGTTACACCCAAGCTGTCGAATGTAGGAACACACTGCATGCATCGGGCAAGATAGCCATGAGGTGCCAAGACATTAAGACCCAGGTCATTTCTCCTTCCCCAACATTTGTCCCCTTTGCTGGGTATTCTGGGTCAGTCAACAGTAGTCAGGATCACCTAAAGGATTTAAGAGATGAAACTGGTCCTTAAGTCTGCTGATTGAGAGAAGGATCAAGACTCAACTGGAAAGGAAATGGGGAAATGGGATAAGGTGTAATGACAATTGAACCACAGTGTGTGAAGCTGCGTAAGGAAGGCAGAGCTGAGCTGCTCCTGGAAGACTTGCTCAGGAAATGGAGCTATCAATTGAAAATTTAAGTGCTCAGCACCAAGCAAAGATGTCACACATCAACACTGAGGACCAGCAGACATGGCTCCTACCTTCTCCTGGGCCACAGACTCGAATGTGAACTCAGAGCTCCTGATGAATCCCACCCACTGTTTTCTGTGTGTGGGAGGATCCTTCCCTTCTGTGATAGGATAAGAAAACTTCACAGTTCCTCCCACAGTTGTGGGACCCCAACCATAAAATTATCCCTTGCTATTTCATAACTAATTTTGATACTGTTATTGTAATGTATCTGATATGCAACCTCAAAGGGGTCACGACCCACAGGTTAAGAACTACTGGTTTAGATGACCACTATAAACCAGCCAGCACTCAAGTACTTGGTGCTATGTGAGCCGAGTCAGCAGCTAGTTCAGCACGGGTACACACTGCTTCACTGTGCCATAGTTTTTGTCCTGCTCCAGCAAAGTGCTGCAGGAGAGCCTCGGGAAGAGCCAGGCCTTCCGCAGCATGGTGTAGGCACAGAAGCTGGCAGAGAGAGGCAAGCAGTGTAGCAACGGGCAGCACATACCCAAACACTACTTTTTTGAAATGGGTTTCTGTGCAGTGGAGACTGAACTTCCTCCTAGGTGGGGTGAGCTTCAGCTATACCATTAGAAGATGAAGTGGCAGAGGTGGCCTCACATTTCAGAGCCACGGGGAAGAGCTGCGTGTCTTCAGAAGTCTCCAGGGATGCCATACCACACTTGCTTCTATTCCCAATCAATCACCATGCTTTCCTGAGCCCCCAAGAAACGAACGAGTTAAAAGAAAAGGACATGAGGATGATTTATTTGGCAGTCAGATCTTAAGAGGGCAGCAGAACTAGCAGATGGCCAACCCTGAGCCCAAATGTGGGCAGTGGGTTTGCGTGTGCTGAATGCTGGCTATGCTGAGGCACCTTTGCGCCCACGGGCCTGGACCCCAGCCTCTGTTCTCAGAGGTGAGGCTGCCTTCCCAACATTCCCATCTCCTTTGCATCTTTTTTACCGGCTACACAGAAGCTGCGCATAGCAGCAGCTTCATTCGGTACCTACTGCCTGACTCCACCTACCTATTCTCCATTTCATTCCTAAGGGAAAGCATACTGAGTCTTCCTTGCCATAAAACAAAAAAGCTCACCAGGGTAGACATTGCTCTTCTCTCTTCCTGCACCCCCAATACAGCCACCCCACAGAGCAGCTGTTCCCAAAGGCTCTATGCTGAGGCTTTCCTTCCAGGGTGAGGGGCAAGACTGAATAACTTAGTTACATTACCACTGAGAAGAAGAAAAAATAATACTGCTATTTTTATCATGATCCCCTGTATCTTTCAGGCTGAGTGGCATCCCCAGCCATGGGCAGTGTGCCCTTGTGCTGTGTCTTCCTCCTCGGGCAGGGCAGAGCCTTCTCCTTAGGCCCTGCATTCTTCCGTCTTGGCTCCAGGGCCAAACTGCAGGGCATCTACTCTCTCACCCTGACCAGCTGTGGTTTTAAAGCTACAGGACAATGTAAACTTTGTTTCCCTAGCCCAGCAAGGCTCCTCCTCCTCCTCCTCCTCCTCCTCCTCCTCCTCCTCCTCCTCCTCCTCCTCCACTCTCAGGAATGTCAGCAGCTCCTTGAAGCCTCCTCTGCCACCAGCTGACAACTTCTCTCTCCAAGGGGCTTCAGCCCTGGTCCTGGCCCAAGATGGAAGGACCCACCTCCACATTCAGGGCCAGATATGTGTGCTTAATGCGAGACACAGTACAGTTTTTTGCCTTCACCCAGAGCTGGGCATGGAGGCCCAAAACAATACATCTCATTAATGGCTTGGTTGTGTCTAGCCTTCACCGCTGGAATCCAGGCTCCAGGCTGCGAGACCAGGAAGGCTTTACAGTGGGCCGCTCCCAGAGAACCTAGTTCATGGCATTCCACAAGGTGGGCAGCACCTGCTGCTCTCCAACAAGGTGGGGGCATGACTAGAGGCGGTTGTCTCCATTGACCCGAGTCCTTCTTGGGGCCCTGAACAGAAGTAAAGTGTCCTTACTGGCCTTGCTGCCAGACAGGACAACCCAATGACACAGTTACTGCTTTCCACAAAGGAGAAAACTGCCAAAGGACTGACCTAACACAGAGTGCTGTTCTTTCTGGCTCCAGCACCCCTCCTCCGAGTTCCCACACTGGCCAGTTTCCCCTTCACCTCCCTCACCTTCGTTCCCGACTGTCAAAATGGTCTGCGAGATGCTCCTGGGAGATGCGGAAGTCTTCAAATGGCTGCTGGTATCGGGCTTCAAAGGAGCCTTCCCGGGCCCGGACATGGAACAGCTGGCTGGAGGCATCTGAGGCCCGTTCCCTCAGGGATGTACCACTGAAGGGACTGAGGTCGCCATTCTCCTGCTCAGTGAGGGGGAGTGCTCAGAAGTTGAGGTCTCTTCTGCACCTCGGGGGTGTGGGGTGGGGGTAGGGTGGTTCTCTGCTCACTCTGCTGCAGTTACCTTAGCAGGGAAAACTTCAATCTTGATGAGCAGGGAGGCCAACTCCAGGTCTTCACTGTAGTTGTTCTTCAAAGGCACTGCTCTGTATCCTAGGAGAAAAGCCTGGCTCTCAGTTTACCTACCAGGTGTCAAGCAAGTGGCTCAGTTCCACCCAGACAGCAAGACCAAAGACCACCATGTCAAGGAAGATTCCTCACCTGTCTTCAGGCCTTTTACTGGGAAAGTAGCCTGAGCTAAGAAGTTCTGGTCACTAAACATGTCCTCCTCGTACACCACAAAGCGTAGAAAGGCAAACTCAGGGTTACTGATCTGGAAGTGGAAGGGCTTAGCCGGCCACACAGGGTTCAGTCCATTGTCCACTGTGGAAACAAGGGCAAAAGCTCAGGCCACACCAAGAGCTGGGATGACTGGTAGAGAGAGAGCTTTGTCACCCCAGGAGAATGACTTGGTAATGGGGGAAGGCTGACTGACCTACAAACTCTGTCTTTTGCTTGGTGCTGTCGTACTCAGCTCCAGCCACCTCAATCTCCACAAAAGGACACACAATACCTCGGCCATTCTTCGGCAGATGCCTGGCCCCCAGGACCTGTGAGGCAGGTAGGCAAAGATGGGGTAATGACTGTTTTCCTGCTCCCAACATCCTCACAGCAGAGGCGTGGGGAGCAAATGTGCCGTGGAGGCAGGATGCCCCCTGCTGGGCCCCGAAGGTGCTGTCCATTAGGCCCATCACCGTTCCAATCCAGAGCAAGCTGTTGGCTCTAAAAATCTGAGCTTCAGCCAAGTGTTGTGTGCATTTTGCACTCCATTTCATGTTAAGTGCACGTCTGTTCCAACATGGGAATCTTTTCAATTGTTTCCCTTTAGGGGAAACATTCTGGGAAGTAGCAGTCATGTCATCTATGGCTCTGTACTCCCAGGTGTGTCCAGCTGGCCACAGGCTGTCCATATTCTTTCCAGACTCTGTTCAGGCCACCCCTGCTGATTCCCACGAGGGGGCGGGGGGCTGAGCCTTATCACAGCTTTTCACCGGACATGTGCTGGGGAGCTCTATTCTAGGGACCGGGAAAGGTGGCCAGGCAGCTGGTTATGCTCTAGAAAGCTCAGGTTTTGCTTGCTCCTGCAGACAGGAGCCTAGCTTATCACATGCCCCTCCAGCCTGCTTTTTGCCACTCTGACCAGACTCTTCCTGCCAGGTAGTTAACTTTTCATAGGTTAGCCTGACTCTTTGTGCAAAAACTGGCCATGGTCGGCCTGGCTACTTCTGTGATCCCAACCCTAACTGAGGACCTGTAGCTAGCTTTCCACTTAAGATCGTTCTGCTACAAGCTCAAGAATAGTCCAAGATAAGTTCCCTTCCCCAACTCAAGGCAGAAAATGCTGCTTACCTCTGGCTCTGTGCCCTTCCCCACTTATGCTGACCCACCTGGTCCCCAACTTATCAAGTTTAGTATCAATATTCCTCATACACCTTTTCCCACCCTGAAGCACCCAGATGAATACACCCACCTCAATGCAGATGACACAGGGCTCCAGACCTCGGAGGCTGCTCTTGTCAAAGGGGTCAAAGGCTTCGTCTCTCATGGTGCTTGGCTGCAGCACATAGCCACAATGCCCACCAGCCATGAAGAGGGCCTGGTTCATCTGCATAGGCTTATCTGGAAGAGTAGGATTACAGTGTGTCCAGTGAAACTGCTCTAAGTGTCTCTCCCCACCCACTGAGGACCCCCTCACCTGGGGTCTGAAAATTGAGTGCTACAAGCTGGCTGCCACAGATCCACATGGGCAGAGGATCATAATTGGAGGAGTCCAGCCGCTGACCCTTGGGGTAGATTCGAGAGAGTTGCAGCCGATTGTACTGAAGGAACTTCTTGCCTTTGGCCTTGTTCACATACTTCTCAGCCTTGGTTTCCGGAAAGGAGGACATGTCCCGGTAACAAGCACGTTCTGTGCCAATCTCTGAGCCAAACAGTGAGAACATGTACAGAGCAGGCTCCTTGGGCAGTGTGTGTATGAGAGGGTACTAAACACCACTCTCATACCACTAGTCCCTTAGGCACCTGCACACCACACCTGGCCCCGCCTTACTCTCTTCATCAAAGGGAACAGGCCGGCAGTAGACCACAAGCTCAGAAAGCTCCAAGGCAATCTTCTTCCTCCTCTCCATCATCTTCCCCTCAGTAAGCTGGTGAGACACACAAGGCCCAGGCTAGAGCCCTGCCCAGGAGAAGGAAGCTCCTGCCAGCTTGGGCACACCCACACTTCAGGTATTCTGGGACCCTCCCTTCCCCTTGCACCTTTCAAATACCAGCAGACAGAACTACTGGTTCCCAGTTTCAGCCCAAAATTGTTCTTTTTCTTTGTCTCCAAGGACACACTTGTTCCCCAACCCTCTTGGGATGGAAACCTCACCATAACTTATGTCCTAAATGACCTCACAGGAAGCTCAAGGTGGGCAAGGCCTTCCCAGTAATGCTTTCTGATCCTTCTTTACCCAGAACATTGCTTCCTGGTTCCCTGAAGTGCTCAGGCCTTAAGCCTACTTGGCAACGACTCTGCCTAAGGTGATCTTTACCACCTCAGTTCCCCCTGACAACACAGTCTTCCTCCTCCCATACCTATCTCAGCGGCAGCCTACTTAGACCCTCGACTCTGCTCCTCTGTTCATACTCCACCTTCTCTTTCTAGCCTAGACTTGGGATCTAGCCCTTCAGCCACTGGTTCTTTCAGTGCCTTGCCCTCCAGGATACACTGACAAAATCCTCCACATCTCAACCCCTCCCTGCTTGGCTCAAGGTATCTGTTCTCCAAATCAGGCACAGATCTGCTCACCAAATGCACTAGAACAGCAAAGTATATTTACATCTGTAAACGCTTCACCAGGCTCAATGGAAGAAGCCAGGCTCCCTCCAGAAAGCGGTTCCTTCCAAACAAATGCAAGCTACCCACTATCCACAAACTCCAACTCCCAGCTCTTCATAGTTAGCCACTCCAGACTCCCTACCACCCACTGCCATTCAACCTAGTCATGCCACTAACAGACCTCAATGGTGTCCCTAGGAGTATCTGTGGCTGTTAAAGCCAACGGATACCTACAGATGGTTACTGCACCTATGAAGCCATCAGCACAGCAGAGTCCCACTACCGTGGGTAACTGCAACCTCTCTGCCTGCTGTTCCAGGCACACACTCTGTCACAAATGTTTACCTAAGCCCTCTTCCTACCTTCACTACCTCATCTCTTCTAAGCCTGATTCTATGCCTGCTGCCAGCCTAGGACCTCTCTTACCTCTTGCCTTGTAAAGACTCACTCAGGTGGTCCAGAGTACCTCCTGTTCAACACTTCCTAAGTACATCACCCTTCTGTCTTGAGTCTGTTCTTCTGGGTCCCTTATCTAAGGCCAGACCACATCAGCAACCAGCAGTATGCTGCCTTCTGCAGAGGAACTAGATGAGGAGCTGGAGGCCTTGGCTCCCTGGCAGGCCCACATGCTGCCTCACAGGCCCCAGCAGCACCTTCCAAGCTGTGGCAGTTCTCACCCTGGCATCTGCAGTCTGGGCCACTTCCCGGATCTTTTTCACCCAGTCTTGCAGCTCCTCCTGTGAGTCAGCTGCAACATCCAGGGACCAGTGAGCCAGCGATGCCATGCTGATGGAGAAGACGAAGAGCCGGTTGTTCTTGCCCTCAGGACGAATGGCTGTTGAGGGTGAAATAAAACAGGGCTAGGAATGCTCTCTTTTGTCCTTCACTCCACTCCTTCAGCCAGTGGTTCTCAACCTTCCTAATGCTGCAACTCTTTAGTACAGTTCTTCATGCTGTGGTGACCCTAGCCATAAAATTACTGTTGTTACTTCCAAACTGTAATGTTGCTACTGTTATGAATGTCAGTGTAAATATCTGATATGCAGGATATCTGATATGTGATCCCCAAAGGGATCATGACCCACAGGATGAGAACTGCTGCCTTAGACACTGGCTCAAAGGAATTCACTCCATTTCTTCCTGGCCACACTTTATAAGCAAGCAAGACTAGTATAGAGACCCAATTTACAGAGGATACTGTAGCTCAGACATACAGTAGTTGTGGTGGAGGCAAGGCTCCAACCCAGCTGTGACTCATACCTCTTCCTTGGGGGCCATGCCTTTTAACCCCTGCCCTATCCTATCTTCAAGCCTCTGTTACAACTCTGTGGCCTAAACCATTAGGACTGGATGTCAGCTTGTACTCAGCATCTCTGCCAACTTGTGAGTCTACTGTATCTGGCACAGGGTAAGCATGCAGGGTACCTATTCAGCCACTGGCTTCCTCCCCAGGTTCAGGAGGAACCACAAGGGCACCCTGACACTAGAGGAATCAAGAGACAGGAATTGGAGCTCACCCTGACACTAGAGGAATCAGGAGATAGGAATTGGAGCTCACCAATCTGACAGGCTGGCACATCTAAGACCCCCCGCAGCAAGTCCCCCAGTGGGCTGTTCTCATCCAGGTGCTGTAGGAAGCAAAGCCACAGGATAGTCAGCATGGCTGCTGCATGCACCAGTGAGGGGATTTTCGCATGTGTGCGACTATCCTTTGGATATACTCATGACCAGCCAAGTGTGACATAGGTACAATGGAGACTAGGAGTGTGGCCACACAGGATGTGCAACTGGCTCACATGTGACAGGAGGGTCTGGGTGTGGTAGACATATGAAAGAGAACCTGGGGACAGAAACCTGTGACACTGTGTGGTTCCAGACATACCTCCCTCTCTGGCTCTAGGATTGCTGGGTTGACCATCTCTTCCACATAGTTTGAGGGAAACCACAGCTGCTTCTTCCCACCATAGTCCCCTCGCCACCTGTGGGAGCCATAGGGTACCGACTCCAGCAACCACCCCACACTCCCACAAGATCTTCTTGGGGGTTCCCACACATAAGTCAGACATTGCTACTGAACTTGAGACAGATACTCTCAAAGCATACTGTTACAGTATTCTCAGTGCCAGCTCCACAGAAGCTCTGGACATCCATCCCACCACACCACCAGACTCTCCAGCCTGGAGGGCCTGGCTCACCAGCCACCATCTTGCTTTTCCACATTCTGTATGATGGCACTCTTGGTAAAGGTCAGCTCATCCTCTCTCTGGGCCTTGTAGTCGAAGAGGGCTTTTACTGCACACTGCAGAGGTAAGACAATGGAACTGTGTGGAGTAAAGCAGAGGGGCACTCCCACCACGTCACCCAGTGTAGCACATGTACACAGACATGTGCCTGGGCTTAGGCCAGTGGGAGGTGTCACTGTTAGTAAGCATTCCTAGACACAGTTCTCAATGCTGCCTTATGGGAAGCTTCAGGGCAAGCAAGGTAAGAAGACAGAGGGCTTTCTCCAGGGAATCTTCTGGCCACCGAGGTGGAAGCTTTGGAGTCCTGCCCTGGGTCTGCTCCTAGGAGTCCAGGCTGGGGGGCCAATAAGAGTAAGTGCAGTCCTGTGTGCCTCCCTACATAGTTCGACCCTC
This sequence comes from Peromyscus eremicus, assembly GCF_949786415.1. Taxonomy (NCBI): domain Eukaryota; kingdom Metazoa; phylum Chordata; class Mammalia; order Rodentia; family Cricetidae; genus Peromyscus; species Peromyscus eremicus. The sequence goes on along the minus strand of NC_081419.1, from coordinate 134,120,045 downwards.
ACTCATCTCTGATGGCACCTTGGCTGCTGAAGAGAAGGAGTAAGGGATAGGGCAATCTGCCACATTAAAGGAAAGGGCAAAACCAAGAAGATCCTGTCTAATAAATAAATCTTCATGATGAAGGGAAGGACTGGCCAGTGTGCCGTCTAGCCTCTGTTCTACTATCCATGGAAGACATGGAGGTCACTCTGAGGGAACAGTGACAAAGGGCCAGCACTAACCCAAAACACAGGGACTAGAGAGTGGTTCAACCTTGTAAGAGTTATGGTCAATTGTCAACCACAGATCTCTTACAACCGCCTGCGTCTCAGAAAACCACAACCATTACTTACTTCTCCACACCACACGGGACCCAGAATACAGAAATACAAGCCCCAAGCGAAGGGGCCCCTCCTTCCTCCTGGCTTCCTGTGTCAAGGACAGATATTCACCTTGAAAGTTGGCATAGGGTTTGCCTCCACATAGAAGCCAGGGTTGCGGCCCTCGTACAGTGCTCCATAATCGGGTTCCTGGAAAGAGGACACATTATGACCTGTTAACACCCCAGAACTGAGCTAAAAGCAGCTGCTAGCTCCCACCTGCTTGGTTTCTGAAGCATAGCTGGCCTTCTTCTATAGGCTGTCTACCCCAGTTCACTCCCTGACTCCACGGAAGTGAGAGAGTGACCGTCGGGACTCGGCCTCCCCTCCTTTCTGCACTCTTACCGAGGTCTACTCCCTTGGCCCCTGGGACTCAATGCCAACCACTCCTGAGCTGCCACCAGCCCCACATACTCAGTGAGTTAGTTGTTCAGGGAGCCCAAGGTCAGGAAGAGGTCCAGCAAACCCTCTTCCTTGGAAAACCTAGGTCTTCCCTCCAGAGCCTTCCTGCAGGCCTGAGGCATCTATACAACTGTACCTAGCCTGCTCTCTGCCCAACACACTCAGACCAAGCCCATGTGTGCACACCTCTCCCCATGTAAGCTCCCAGACCTTGCTACCCACCCTTTGGCTCAAGGGGATCTGCCTGAATGCCCAGGCACGGCTCAGGTTCCACTCCCTCTAGCTATACACCATGTCTCCCAGTTACTCCCAGAACCTCCCTGTGAACCCCAAACACCCCAGAACTCGCTTTCAGCACATGCAGAGACTGTTAAATTATGGGTGTCCTCCAGCTACACTGCTATGCCCCCCCCAGCCACGCCCTCTCACAGCTGTTCCAATCTTCTCCAGTGCTTCCTCGTTGATGGGGTAGCGAAGCTTCATTTTGCGGTACAGGGGGTGCTTTTCGTAGTAACTGATGAGGTCAACGAGGCTGTCAAACTCGGAGTTGCCCAGCATCACAGTCTGGCCTTCCTGCTGCACTCGGCAGTGCTTGATCTTCCCCTCAGCCCTTCACCACGACAGGACAGTCAGCATGGGAGACAGTCCAGACCCCAGCAAGAACCCACACCCATGCAGCAGGCCTCACCGGAAAGAGATGGCATATGAGTTGGGCTCATTTCGTTTCCGCACCAGGAAGGCCCCATCACGGGGTACGCGCATCAGCATATGTTCAGCCTGAGCTCTGGTCAGGCTCGCGTGGTACCACCTGAAAACCGACAGAGTCAGGCCCTGACTAGAACTGCCCACGTCCCCACTCCCCTCCCTGTCCCTTTCCTCACTCTTTGCTCTCGTGGGCATTGGTCTGGGGGACAGGCTCTGAAAGGCGCATCTCAAACTCATTGCAGCGCAGTGGGACTTGCTGATAGTGTGTGATGAGGTCATAGAGAGAGTCGAAGACCAGGTTATCTGTCAAGAAGAACTTGGGCGTCCCAGCGTCCTGCCGGGAGTGGATACGGCAGTGCTGGACTTTCCCATTCCGCCTGAGGAAAGACAGGATGAGAGAGGGATGAAAAACAGGTCAGAGCCCCAAATAATAAGTAACTAGGCAAGTATAGAGTTTCAAAAAGGGAGGCCAGTCTCCAAAGAAGCTTGGATAGTGGGGAAGGCACTAGAGGAGGATACAGATCAAACACGCATGTTTAAGTACACACACACCTGTGAAGGAAAGAAGAATTATGTTCCATGGGAACGCTAGACTCCAGGCTGAAGTGTCAACCAGTTATTTCTGAGTATCACATGCATGGACTAAACACAGGTACGGGGCTAGATGTGCGTTACCAGAAAGACAGCGTGTAGTCACCCACGAAGGTCTCACTTTCTCGCACTAAGAAGGAGCCATCAGGAGCCCCGGTCTCGATGCAGTACTCAGTGAGCAGGCGCTCGGCAATGTGCCGCCCATCGCGCCCAGCCCCGAGCTTCCCATGGAACCACTTCTCACTGGAGTGCAGCTCTGTGCTGCTACTGGCCTAGACAGGAGGGCAACAGCAAAGACACCCAGTGACCACCCAGTTCTCATCCGACTGAACCCACACCCTGAACAATTCTACCTCCTTAGGCTCCTCTTCGTCCTCATTGCCCTGGTCACTGCTCGTCTCCTCAGAGTAGTAGATCTTGCTGCTAGTCAGAACAAAGTAGTGGGGATACCATTCCTGGAACAGACCAAAGGAGACGTGTGAGCCAGAGTCTAACATATGGCCCCACCATGTCCAGGCTCAGCTAGACCTCACATGATTCACGGGGTCCTCCAAGTAGAGGATACCATTCTTGATGGAGTTACTGATGTCATTCTCAGAGTACATCACAGAAGTAGGCACCTCCTCGTAGGCACTGCCCTCAGCCAGCTTCTTGTGCTGTGGAAGCAGACCAGGTCACAGCAAACCCACTCCACACCTAGTCCCATCTCTCTCTCTCTCTCTCTGGTTTTTTTTTTTTTTTTTTTTTTTTGGTTTTTCAAGACAGGGTTTCTCTGTGTAGTTTTGGTGCCTGTCCTGGATCTCACTCTGTAGACCAGGCTGGCCTCGAACTCACAGAGATCCGCCTGGCTCTGCCTCCCATGGGCTGGGATTAAAGGTGTGCGCCACCACCGCCTGGCTAGTCTCATCTCTTAATTCAGGGTTTCTCCTACCAATTTTGCCACACCTTAATAAGGATCTTCCTCTTGAGCTGGTTGGGCGAAGGCAGTCCATCAGCAGCAATGTCCACGGGCTTGGTAAGGAGTATGTCGCCAAGCACCTTTTTGAAGTACTGAGCCATGTTTCTCTGCTGGGCAATGCTGCAGTGGTCCTCGATGGATAAGATGACTGGGTACCTGAAGGGCAAGGAGGAAGTACAGTTATGCTGGGTCAAACCTCAGTCCAAATAGTTCCTTACAGAGCAAAATGATGGGAGCCAAGGGCCTGGGGCACCTTCTCCACAGGACCCCTTGGAAGATAGGCACCCATGTGAAGGGGCACATCAAGAAGCAGCTAGGGCCGGGCGGTGGTGGCGCACGCCTTTAATCCCAGCACTCAGGAGGCAGAGCCAGGCAGATCTCTGTGAGTTCGAGGCCAGCCTGGGCTACCAAGTGAGTCCCAGGAAAGGCGCAAAGCTACACAGAGAAACCCTGTCTCGAAAAACCAAAAAAAAAAAAAAAAAAAAAAGAAGAAGCAGCTAGGAGGCAGTGGGAACCAGGATGTGGCAAGTGCTGCAGAAGGGAGCCCCTGAGCTGGTCTAATTATGGGCTGCCCTGTCGAAAGACATTCCCCACTAAACATCAGGAAAGATGAGAAGCAGCCTCCAAATGTGGCTTGAGGATCCTTTCAGTACTTGGAGAGACTGGGGACTGCAAGCTCAGTGGTTGCTAGAAACTGAGAACGGCTCATAGGGAACACACTCTCTTCTGGGCAATGAAGGGAAAGGAGCTGACCTGAGACCAGTTACAGAAATGGTTTTTGAGGATGAGATGAACTTGAATGCTAGCCAGAGATGCAGGGAGCAGAGGCAAGAACTCAGGAAACTGGCTTGAGCAAGAACAGAGATGGGAGTGGGGGCAAGCCATGCGAGGGGTTCCAGAAGCAAGAGGACCCTCTAGAGGTTGCCCATGTCCTCCACACCTACTTACTCTGAGGCTACGAAGGCATGCTCCTTGATGGTGTGCAGGACATCTGAGAACTTGATCTTGGTGGTGAGAGTATGCCCATGGTAGATGACTGGCATCCCATCTGGGCCATCCCAGCAGTCCACTAGGGAACACCATCATGGTCACACAGGCGGGCCTCTCACCTTCCCTCTCCAACCCCTAGCCCCAACGCACACTCAATGCAGCGACAGCCCATCCTCAGGCAGCGAGCATAGGCTTCTAGGGAGGACTCACTGGAGAACTGGTCCCCTGTCAGGTATCTGAATAAGAAAGAGGAGACACATGTGGTCTGGTGGGCCTCCCTCCCTCCCCCCCTAGAAGAGGATGGATGAATGCAGAGAGGCATACTCACGTATTATGTGAGGAAGAGATCCAATAGTGAGAGAGGGGGTTGTTCATAGTGTCTGGGCACACGGCATCCAGCTGGGAGTTCCACACACTGTTCTCTTTGGAGAACAGAAAGGTGACAAACTACAGGGGTGAATGTGGAGGAAAAAGAGAGTGTGTCCTGGCTGCCACTTGGGACGGAAGTGGGTGCACAAGAGTGCATTCATCCTCAACTGTGCTGGCAACATGGGCAGTAGTTTGTGGCAACAGCTTTGAGGGCACAGGAGGGTTCTGGTTACCCCATTCTGTTTCTCTAACAGAATGGTGGGAAATGTGGGGCTCACCTCATCCAAGAAGAAGTATGGCTCCTCAATCTCTCGCAAGGGGTCTCGAAGGAAACTGAGCATGAATTCCTGCACCTGGAGCCGGTCCACAGCCCACAGCTCCTGGTGGGTAGAGGAAGTCATGGAAGAAGCCTCTAATGATGAACCCACCCTTCAGCCTCACTCCCTGACCCAGCCATACCCCCTGGTACTCAAGCAGGAACTGCTGGAACTCAGAAAGGGACACCCGGCAGAGCTCCGGTCGCTCCCCAGTCCTGCAGGGAAAGAACAGAAGTGCCTGCAGCTGGCTGACTTGCAGCTGGCTGACTTGATCAACAGACAGGGGGCCCCTTGCGACTCCCAGCTAATGTAGACACCCAATGGTTTACCATGCCTTACCCCAACCCCAACTGCTTCCCACCTGGATCTGGAACCACCCAGAGAAGAACCCCAACCAGTTGTTCCAAACCAAACCTCAAAGTGCTGGTTTCCAAGAAGGGGAGGTCCATCTGCAGGAAACAGAATCTGGTCAGGGAGAGAGCCCTGGGAGACCATGCAGGAAAGGGGCTCTTAGGAAAAAGGCTAGGGACCAGATGCCCGGGGTGGGGGTGGGGGCGCTGGAGCAATGGCACCCAGAAGCCCCCAAGCAGGGCAGCAGGGCTAGGAGAGGAGGCGGAGGAGTTGGGGCAAGAGCAGGGGAGGGTGGGAGGCTCATGCACCGTCTTCTGGGCGCTGTACATGAGGCTGCGGTACAGCTGCGCAAACTGCCCGTAGGTGATGTCCCCGCTGCGCGGTTCTAGGTCCTACATAGTACAGAGCAGAACTGTCAGTCAGGCCCCTTAGGAGGAGCTGCTGGCTTCCCCTGCCCTGCCAGTAGATAGCCCCAAGTGTCCATTACCGTCAGCCGTTCTCGGAGGAATCGCATGTTGGGGACCCGGTAGTTGACCTGTGACAGCATGTTCTTCAAGTCCTTGGCTGATATACTGAGAAAAAAAGGGTATCCTTCTGATCTGTAGGCTGAGCCCACCTAAGACTGGACCAGTAAACAGCTATACTCTGGGAACCTGCAGTCCTAAGGGCACACTGGGTCAAAGTTCATGGTGTAACAGATGGAAGTCCCTTTCTGAGCCTCAATTTCTGCATGTGAATAAAGAAAAGCTCAATATTCTAGAAGTGACCAAACTCAGGAAAGCGGGTCGGTCAGGCAAGAGGGGAAGGATACGCCATCTCCAGCAGCTGTCCCAGCTCTAATCTTGCCTGCCTGTCCAGAACAGGGCAGTGCCCACTCAATGTCTGCCACCTACTGGGATATCCTGAGACCCACAGCCCCTAGGCTCATCTACACCCCAGAATAAGCAGCAGGGAGCAAAGCATGGGCATGCTTAGCCACATGTAACTTCTGCTGCCTGGGCCCACTCCTGAGGCAGGACAGTAACTGGCTCCAGGAAAAAATATCAGAGAGAGCTACCCTCTAGGCATGGGGGCTAGGACATGGACCTGTCAACAGGATGAACAAGATGGAGATGGATGCTCTCCTGGGAGTGGGTATTGGAATTAGAGGGCACACCTCCTCCTCTGGCCTAAGAGTCAGGCAGGAAGGACCACAATTCCCTAAGGCTCAGATTTGCACCAATGGTTGAATGCTCTAGAGTAGTAGTTCTCAACTTTCCTAACACTGTGACCCTTTAATACAGTTCCTCATGTTATGGTGACCCCCAACCATAACATTATTTTCGTTGCTACTTCGTAACTGTATTTTGCTACTGTTATGAGTTTTAATGTAAATATCTGATATGTAGATGGTCTTAAGCAATCCCTGTGAAAGGATCCTTTGACCCCAAGGGGGTCATGACTCACAGGTTGAGAACCACTACTCTAGAGTGTCTGTTCTGCATGGGGCACTGGGGCACTTGAACCTCGGTCAGCCATGGAGGTGCTGTCCAGAGGCCCCATTTTCCACCAAGGAGACAGAGCCCTAGTTCCCATCCTTTCCCACCTGCATACAGACAAGCTGTTCCTTTTGTCTCTCCCTGCTTGCTTCTCTAACAGTTGCCTCCCTCTCCTCCATGGTGAAACTCTTAGACTCAGCTGCACTCACTCCCTTTATGCCCCTGAGCTGCTCACCACTGGGCTGAAGCTGTTATTCCTACAATGTTATCAAACATGAGGGTAAACATACTCCCCCCCTCCCTGGCTTCTCATGTGCTACTAGTCTGGAGTCAGCCACTGGACCTCTTCCCTTTTCTTGCTATCTGGGTCCCTGTGTGACCATCTCTACCCCCAAGACTTTCCATTTCACCTGTACACACACCTACGTTCCTGCCTCCAGCCCCATTCTACCTGCCTGGTGACTCCACATCTCTACCTGGACACCTATGCATCATAAACTCACACCCTCACACCAACACTGAACCCTGAGCTCTGACAATGTGTCCCTCCCACCGTCTTCTTGTCTCAGCCAATGGCAACTTCACTTTCCAGTTCTCAAGTCAAAATTTTGAACTCTGACTCTTTGACATCCGAAAATCAAAGGATTAGGAAACTCTTTTTAATATAATTTTAAACAATATAGCATAAACCCAACTAATTCCTACCATTATCACCCCAACTGAGCCCTCTCACCTTCCACCCAGAATGGTGGAACAGTGTCTTAACAGCCCTCTACTCAGCAGTAGGATCTTGAGTACGCTGGCTAGTTTTATGTCAACTCGACACAAGCTAGAGTCCTAGGGAGAGAAAGGAGCCTTTAATTGAGAAAAATGCCTCCATAAGATCCAGCTGTAGGCAAGCCTGTAGGGCATTTCCTTAATTAGTGATACATGTGGGAAGGCCCAGCCCATTGTGGGTGGGTAGGGGGGGCATCTCTAGGCTGGTGGTCCTGGGTTCTATAAGAAAGCAGGCCGAGCAAGCCATAAGGAACAAGCCGGTAAGCAGCACTCCTCCATGGCCTCTGCATCAGCTCCTGCTTCTAGGTTCCTGCCCTGTTTGAGTTCCTGTCTTGACTTCCTTCAGTAATGAACAGTGATGTGGAAGTGTAAGCTGAATAAACCCTTTCCTTCCCAAGTTTCTTTGGTCATGGTGTATCATTATAGCAACAGAAATCATATTGAGGACACTGAGCAAATTCTAAGCCAGAGCAGGGCACTCCTCTGCACCTCCCATGACGTCCTGCCTCTGGGGACTAGCGGAGAGCCTTGCAACAGTACAAGCTGCATACAGAGTGTACCATTTGGTCTTTGCTTCCTCCATCTCTTGGTCCTCCTGGCTGGACTGCCCGCCACCCTCCTAGGACCCAGAGCCAGCGCTGTATCCCGCTCCCAGCAGTGTGAATTACTTGTGTCAGAAGCCCTAGCCTCTCTCAAGGTAGCTCAGTTCTATGGGCCCTCTAGCTCAAACACACCATAACTTTGGGTGCCTCTATCCACTGGTTGGGCACAAACCCCAGCTAAGCACCTACCGATCCTCACGGTTCCGGTCCACTGAATAGAACTGCTTCCGGAGCCACCTGCAGAGAAAGAAGCCTGAGGTGAGGGTCCCTCTCCAACTAAGGGAAAGCCTGGGAAGAAGAGCAGTTACTGTCTGTGGAGAGGACGTAAGTCTCTGCCTCCTTTCCCCTGGTTCTAGGACATCTGGTCTTAAGCACATGAAGACAAGTCTTACCTCTCAATCTGCAGAGGTGTGGCTGCCTGCAATGTATCCTCCATCAACCACGTTAGGCCCTTGATCCACATGTTCACCTCATCCTCAGATGTGGCTGTGAGCAGAACAGAAGCTGCGCTAATGGCACATCCTCTCACAAGAGCAAGGGCAGCCTGGCTTTCCCTTTCCCTATACCTTGCCCCCTCTAAGCCATCTCCCACCTTGCAGGCTCAGGGTCTTCAGGCGGAATTCCATTCCATAGAGGATGACAAAGCAATGTGACTGGTCCGGCCGGAATGCAGGGTCTTCTTGGTAGCGGTCAAAGTCTCGTGATGTCTTCCCTGGTCGGATCTCCTTGATCTCACGGATATCAACTGGGAAGGTAGTAAAGGTCAAGGTCAGGCTGAGATCCTCACAGCCAGTATCAAAGAAAGCACAGCGTGCTTTTCTCAGTCATTTCCACACTCTCCTCCCTCAGGGAATGGACCACAAAAAGGCAGACCGGACCCACTCATAGTTGTTCCAGGTGATAGAGAGAGGTGGGCTTATCTAAGAGTAGGCCTTTGTTTTTGTTTTTAAAGACTAAGGCTCTTTGGGGACAGGAAGGTAGGTGTATGTGTTAACCCTTCCTTATCTTTGTTCCATTGCTGGGAGTACAGGCTATACAGCTGTACTTGGAGCAGAGCTGGACACCGGAAGGAAAAACAGAGATCCAAGGGCAATTCCTTATGGATCACTTTCTGACATAATACACAATACACATACCCAACTGCCCAATTGTAAAGTCCCAGAGGCAAGGCTGGGCAAGTCCAGATTGGTCTCAGAATCCCAGACAGAACCTTGGAGGAGGCCCAGAAAACTGGCAATTCCTGAAATGACCCACACCCCAAAGACATGCCCAAACCAGTCTTAGCAAAGGCCTAGTTCTAGCTAAGGCCAAGGCTGTCCAAGAATGCCAAACATCTTGCGCTTGTGTGGCTTGGTATCCTTATCTCAGCTACCAAGGGGTTCTCAACTGCTCCCCCATTCTCACAAGCAAAGGTGAGGCAAGTACACGGGCCTTAGAGGTAAATGATCATTCTGGCTACTAACCTGAGCGACAGACAGAGCACCTGTAAGCTAGTGGCATATTTAACTCCTCCCGGTTGCAGACTCACCAACTGAAGAGCTAGGGGTCTGTCCGTTTCTCAGGAGAGTGGAACAGTGGGCTGCATGGACTGAGGTTAACTGTGAGTCTTGGCAGAGAGACAACTGTCCCCATCCACTGTTCCACTTCTGAAGGGTGGTAAGAGGACCGACCAGAGAGGATGCCGGCAAGACCAAACATGACACTGAAGGTGCAGGAAGAGTGTGCCACATGGAGGGAGCTGTTCCTTGGCCAGCACTTGCTTGGATGTGCACTCTGAGACTCTTTAGATGTGAGAGGTCCTGCCACAACTGTCCCTTGACTGAACACCTATTCCATCCCTGAACGAGCTAGGAGCCTGGTCAGAGGTAAATACTCAGCCTGGGAAGAGAGATTCAGGCTTGATAAGAGAGCTTTCCTTCAGCTTGGGTATGTCTTAAAATGTTCTGACCAGTCCTCCTTCTGAGTAAATTCCCCTTAGATTCTAGTCCTGAACACCAGCATGGCTAGAACATCCCAAAGGCCCCAACCAGCTGCTCACAGTCTTCCTGTCTTGTCCCTTGAGCCGACCACAGTAGCATCATCTGTCCCACCTGGAACAGAGGCATCACTTCTGGTCCTATCCCCTGCTCTGCTACCACAAACAGCACGGGCTTTACTTGGATCCAGTTCTGTCCTCCCAGCAGAGCCCTCAGGTCCATCCTCCAGTGGGAAGCCCGGACTTTCCTGTTGGTGGCCACAGTTCTCACCAACTCCACATCCTCTCTGACTCTTTTGAACCATAAAACATTGTTTGGACACCTGGTCCTATCAGTCCATTCGTCCCCTCCTGAGGATGCCCACTGCTAACCCTCCACAAACCCATTCCTTTTACAGCCGCTGAGGTTCTTACGATGACAGGGCTCAGCGCTTTATCTGGAACCTTTGTCTCGCCTTCTGTGATCCTGCCAAACCAGGCCAGACCTCCAGTAAGAACAGCAACTGTTCCTGCCCCATTTCATCCTGGAGCCTGGCCTGCCCAGTTCTCCAACTGGATTCTCTCCTACTGAAGACTCCACACGAGAAGTTCCATCCTGCCGTAATCATCCTCTCAATGCCTCATGCTGCTATGGAATGTGCGTTCCTCACACTCCATGGCAGGCAGAGGCCCTTCCAGTACCCACTGAGTGACTGAATACAAAACGAGAAAAACGCAGGCACATGGATTGGAGAAGTAAAAAGGCATAGGGGGATGGAGTAAATTGGAAGCATTCCACTTGGTTCTAGACCCAGAGTGGGGAGAGGTGGGTCACAAACCCACAACTTGAGAACAGTTTCCATAGGTGGGAGAAAGAGCTTCCTTCCATTGGGGGAAATGCCTGCATCGTATACCACACAACCACCACAAACTCTGCCCTTTGAAACAAAACTAGAATATTCTTCCAGTGCAAAGCTATCATTCCCGTCCCACACATTCGCGCCTGTGTGTGTGTGCATGCGCACACATGCCTACATGATCCACAGTTAGGGCCTTTCCTGCTGCTGCCCACCAGATCCTATACAGGCTATACACAATAAGGTGTGTACACAATAGGCAGAGAGCTATAAAGTCTGTCCAAAGCTCATGGTTAGGCCACATGTGGTTCCCCCATATATAGTGGCACACATATACACATATGTGTATACGTCCACAAAACCAGTGGGCCCTGGGTGAGCTCTAACCTGCTCTGTGTGACAGGCACATCTGCACCAAGTCCAATCTAAAGTCAGAGTGGGCATGTGGTTAAGCAGGGACCAGGACCAGGCAGCACAGAGCAGGCAGGCCGGGCACACCACCCTCCTAAGCCCACACTGGTCACACTGACCCCTTGCTCTTCCTCCTGTGAGGAGGCACCAGCATGGCTCTGAGGCCCTCTATGAAGTCTATGAAGTCAGAAGCAGACTGAAAAAGACCTGACAGCAATGAAATAGTCTAGCAGACCCTTGAAAGCACATCCTGTGTTATCTCTACCTGCCTCCCGCATCCAGAACAAACACCGCCATTCTTCTTATCTGAGAGAGCATAGGCTGGCTCCCAGGAGCTGCCATCACAGTGAAGAGACTCTCTAATCAGACATAGCCTCGGTGTTAGCTGCCAGCACAGCCACGGTCTGGGTAAGATCTTCTGTATGTCAGGAATGACGGACGTGTGTGTGTGTGTGTGTGTGTGTGTGTGTGTGTGTGTGTGTGTGAGAGAGAGAGAGAGAGAGAGAGAGAGAGAGAGAGAGAGAGACGCACAAATGCTTGAGTGTTCATTCCCTATGTCTGGAGGCCCATGGGCCAGCATTCCTTTCTCCCTAAAAACTATGGGAGAAGAGTGTTTAGAGAACACTAGGGAAAAGAAAATCCAGGATACTGAGAGGTCCCTGATACCCAGGGGCTGGGGAAGTAAAAAGAAGATGATCTGCTCTGAAAACAAGAGCAGGTTTTCCACAATCGGGACCGTGACAACAGCCAACTGAGAGCCCCCTGACCTGAACGGGCGGTCTACTCTCAGGAGCTCCCATCTATGCACTCCTCCAGGACCAGAGCTCCAGGCCAAGTAAGAAGGCTTACCCAGGCTTTAAGAATGGCCTGGGCTGCCTGAAATAAGGGACACCCAGTCCTTCACACACTTAATCTTCGTAAACTCTCACAAAGAAATCAAGACTTGGTTTTTGTTTTATTACTTCTGTTTCTTTCTTTTTGGATAGCCCTGGATCTTGCAGTTCTCTAGATTCAGCTCTAGAGAGCTGAGATCACAGGTGTGAGCTGCCATGATAGGCTCTTCTCTAAGGATTTGGATTATGAGGAACCTCCCACACCTATGCCAAGGACTAGCATCACATGGTGACTCTGATGCCAGATTGTCTGGTATACCAGGCAGAATTCTGGGGGGGGAGTCTGTGCTCCTCAGTGCCCCTAGTGGAGATCTACCTACTCCTATGCCCTCAAAAGCCTGCCCTGACCAGATGGTTCTGAAGCTTCTGAAGCTGCCAGGCCTAGCAAGGAAAACCAAGAACCACAGGGCCCTTCAAGGCCAGCTGTGAGGTCCTGGCAGTGCCTCACTCTTTCAGGTTCAATTTCCCAACTGGAAAACAGTGAGTCCCTGCACTTTACAAGGTAAGGCCTAGTTGGGAAGCACATGTCTTTGTATCTGGTGTTACTGACATGGGGCTTAAGAAAGGTAGACCTAGGGAAGATGGACACAGCAGGTGATAAGGCTCTGTTCAGAGGGCAAACTCAAACCTCAAAGAGTCTGCTGAAGCTAAAGGCCACCAGGAAAAGAATCCCAGCAGCTATTTCCTCGCTCACAAAGGGGCCTTACAAGATGAGTACTTTGTGGGGGTAGGACTCCTGTTCTGATTAGCATACGCAAAGATGAACCACAAGCCTGTTTCCTGAGTCTGTAGCACCCGAACCTGCACACTCTGCACAGCGCACATGTATACTACACTGGTACAGTCCAGAAAAGAAGGGGACCAGTAACAAGGGTAGCGGTGAGGAGGCGCACATCCTACTACTCAAACATCCACCTGGGGGCATGAGCCCTGATCTGCTCCATCATCCCAATCTTTTATACTCTGGTTTTGGAAGGAGTTGAAATGTGTTTGCTGCCTGGTATCTGGAGCATCTCTAAGATCTGAGACAGATGACACAAGACTAAATTTGTAAAATCAGAACGTGAACTATGAGGCCAGAGACTCTGGAAAGGCTACCTATTGCCCTCCCATCTCCTCCTCTCCTTTCTTTTCTGTCTCCCTCAACCCAAGGACAGACCCCTGACTTGAGACTCTGAAAGCTAGAACAGTCACTCACTGAGCATGCTCACATGCTGCTACAGGGACAAGCTAAATGACAGCTGCGTCTGAACCTGGGAAACTGGGAAGAGGGCTCTGCTGGTGCTCAGCTCCTGAAGGCAGGCCCCACTTCCCAGCCATCAGGCTCGGCACATGCCTGCCGTCAGCTTTCCTGCTCACACAGGACAACCACCCTGTGCATCCACTGCACAGATGGGCAACAGGTGAGTAGTGTATAATCTAGGGCAGCAGGCACACCAGAGAAAGGGAATAAAAAGACTAGGTCACTAAACCCTTTTTAGGGTTCTTCAGTACACAGGCCCTGGGAACCAAGCCACAAAACCCAAACCTTAATTTAGACCCAAGACTCTGGGCCAGAACTCATGTCCTAGCACTCCCCACCTCCAACAAAGCCAATTTCTAAGCAGCCCCACAGACAGATATCCCCCACATATAGGGTCACGGGGTCACACGGCAAAGGGAAGGTGGCGCCAAGACACACTGCCCTTCCTGTGCCTGTGCAGCAAGCAGCTGCTGCCACACCAGCAAATGTGGATGAAAGGAACAGTGACCCCTCCTTGGAACCCTAGCCAAACCAGGTTACACCAGAAGAGACTGCCTCCAACACCCTGACTGAGAAGAGCAGCTGGGCCTAACTGAATTTAGCCTCTTTCCTACCTTGGTAAACAGGAAACAGCCATTCAGACAGCTGAATAGACACCATGGGATCCCCCTACACGGGACCTTGCACTGCGGTGATGTACAAATTGCTTCAGGTTACAGCCGCAAACACACAATCCTCACCAACACACGCCACCTAGACACTAGATTCCAGATGACTCTTCTCTTTAGGTAAATGAGGAGGGAGGGCCCAACGGGTTTCATTAGATGGTGGTTCACAGCAGATGGGGCTCTGGAGTGTCCCCGTGGTAGTGCCAACTCTGACATTGGGTTTACAGGGAAAAAGAAAGGAGGGCATAGAGGGCTTCACACTGCCCAGGCAGGCAGCTCTCTTTCCTAAAACATAGCTTATTTCAAGTGGTAACGGCATCTGTAGGTCCCAAGGAAGGGAGGAGGGGAAAGAAGGCCCCATACAGAGCACAGAGCCTGAAGAGACCTCATGGTCACTTGAGGTTCATTCACCCGTTGCATGATTGCTAGTTACCAAGCATCTATCTACTCCATACCAGGCCTGAGCTGGATCCTGGGGAAACATATCAATAGGCATGGAGTTCCTGCCCTTCAGAAAATCCCAGCCTGACGGAGGAAACAGATGGGGAAGCAGATAACTATGAGGTCATGAAAGACTGGAACAGCAGGGAGACATCTGTGGTGCTGTGTGCACAACCTCCCTTCTGGTTGGTGTTCTGCTCTTGACTTTTTCCACACAACTCTGCCCAGACTTTCCTGCTTCTTTGTGAGCTACAGGCCCACCCCACTAAACATGGACAAGAGTCCTCTCCTCTTCTGGTGCTCTGCCGTCTCCTCAATGATAGTCATGCCCACAGCTCTAATTCCTTTCGATTCACACAACATTGCTAGCCTCTAAATGTCTGGCACTACACTCCAACTGCTCACTTCCTATTCCTGTCTTCCACCTAAGGAACACACACACACACACACACACACACACACACACACACACACACCCCTAAACCAAAGACAAACTACAAACAAAATATTGTTTTCTCTCACCCAAAACTGTAGGTTTCTTGTCATGCTTCTGTGGGTACACCAACAATATTACCATTCGAACAGATACGTGAACTGAAAACTTCAGAAGACTAAGATTCCCATTTTTCACCCATTAAGATTCCCTTTTCTCAGGCTTAGCAATATGGCTCAGCAGGAAAAGGCACTTGTTGCCAAGTCTGATGACCTGAGTTCAATCCCCAGGACCCACATGGTGGAAGGAGAAACCCTTAAGACATACACATGTTTTGAAGGTTTTTTGATTTCATTGTTTCTCATCAACTTCAGTCCAATCCTTCAAGTTCAGCTGACTCTGTCATTCACAATGAGCAACTAACCATAAGGACATCATGGTAAGTGCTAGAGCTTGACTATGGGAGGAAGGATTAGGTTTGTACCACGCTAGAAAGATTATGTTAAACAGAGCCTACAGGCATTTCTCAGAAACTGCAGAGCACAGAGGATGAGGTCGTTGTCTCTGCTGGGTGGGGAGGGCAGCAGCAGCAAGAGTGGCATCTGGCATCCTGTCACTAATCTGTTGCACATTTGTTGTGCATATTACATAAAGCTCTTAATTAAACTGTGCTGTTTCATCCTTACAACTAATACTATGAAGCAAGCAAGTATTAGGGTTCCCATTTCCCAAGCAAGGACACTGAGCACAGAGTGGTTAATGATCCTACCCAAGGTGACAGTTGGCGAGTGGCAGAGCCAAAGATACTTCAATGCCAAGCTGCATGTGCCCTGGGCTTGTGCTCTGTGCTGCCTTGGGATCCCTGTGGGAAGCAGCCAAGTGGGAGCAACACAGGGGGATGGCAGGACTCCAAGCTGCACCATACATGCTGCTTTGTGACACTCTTATAATAAAAGCCTTATGTGTATTGTTTTACATTTCATTATTATTATGTGTGTGCACATGTGATGTGTGAGGGTGCATACATCCCATGACACTTGGGGAAACCAGAGGACAACTATGGGTTCCAGTGATTAAAGGTCATCAGGCTTGCATGGCAAGTGTGTGTCCCCACTAAGCCATCTCGCTCTCAGTTCTCATGTGTTTTAGGGCTATCTGGCTGTTTTCTGTAAATTCCTTGAGGACATGAACCATGTCTATCATTTTCATTGCTCCATGCCTAGCAGGAACTTAACAAGTGTGCAAGGAAAGAAAACTATAATCAGAGTCTTTCTTGGCTGACCAAGCTGCTCCTGCCCAGCAGATAAGGAAAACCGCATAGCCTCGGATGCCTACAGACGGCTTTGCTGCCCTCTCTCTGGAAGGTCCTCCCAAAGGGCAGAGGATAGGCAATAGGTTAGGAAGTGAAAGGAGAATCTGGGGTCTCCCTCCCACAGACAAAACACGCAGCTTCAGACTGAAGAGGAGACAAGAGGGAGAGGGGCTGGGGAGGTAAGGGAGCTTCGCTTGGCAAAACTCCTCAGCAAAAGGTTTTCTCACCTTTTGCTTGTGCAGGTAGGGCCAGTCTTAAATCCAACAGAAGGTCACAGGGGTTAATTCTCAATGACAAAGGAAGTCATCAAGTTAGAGGCCTGGTGATGTCTTATGATGCAGATGTCTTATTTCTTTATACCCCAAGAAGTTTTTCCTGCCTTAGAGTTGAGTGGCCCAGCCCCTCCCCAGCACCTGCCCCACTCCCTGGGTCCTGCCAGCCCAAGCCACTCCCCTTTTGCTTCCTAAAGAAGGAAGGCCCCAGAGAAAGACCCAGTCTGTCTTCAACCCACGAGAACTCACTGTCTACCCAGGAAGCCTAGCTTAGATTCTTTGAAATTCTCTCCACCCGCCAGATGAGAGAGAGAGATACCTTATGACCCCACCCCCAGTTTCAGTAATCTCTCACCCCACCCCTACCAACACACATCCTAGTACAGAGCTTCATGTTTCTAGTATAGGCCACTTCTCAGAGCAGAAATCAGAACAGCCTCTTGCGAGCAGGCTGGCACCAGGTACTTTGCTCTCATGTCCCTGCTGGACTCAAGAGGACCGCCACAAACCCCTGACAAAGTGCCATTGTCCCTCTGCGAACCTCCCTGGTAGATATGCTAAGTGGTCCCAGCTGGGCCTGACAAGTGAGCACAGGCACGTTACACTCCATTACTGCTGTAGGTGAAGAAGTGACTGGAGTGCAAAGAAAAAAGCTGCTCCAACATAGGAAGGAAGCATCAGGTGGGTCTGCAGAGCCTCAGAGCAGGGCTGCCACTGCCTGCTGGTTGATACCCCAACCTGTCAAATGAGGGAACTGTACTCCTGTGCTGACCTACTACCTCCAGTGGGACCTGTGGCTAACTGAGGCTTTCTTCCCTCTTTCTTAGGGTAATCACCCTATGAACTTAGGCCCACTATCTGGGCCTGAGGCTAGAATCTCCCCAGCACACACCCACATCAACCTACACAGCCAGAAATTATTATTATTATTATTATTATTTTTATTTATTTTTATTTATTTTTTTTTTTTTGGTTTTTTGAGACAGGGTTTCTCTGTGTAGCTTTGCGCCTTTCCTGGAACTCGCTTTAGAGACCAGGCTGGCCTTGAACTCACAGAGATCCACCTGGCTCTGCCTCCCGAGTGCTGGGATTAAAGGCGTGTGCCACCACCGCCCGGCCACAGCCAGAAATTATGTCAAAGCCTTATTCTTACTACAGCTATGGCCAAGCCAAGGTCACTCTATCCCTCAGGTACACATGTCCTCAAGAATCACTTCATAGGACTTCAACTCAGCGGTATATCCTGGAAACCAGTCCCGAAGTGAATGCCCCACTTGAGCTGAAGGAAAACTAGACCCACAAACAGATGGTGTCAAACTTGCTGTGGCTCTCACTGGTCTCGCAAGTATACTCTTCCTAGTGTCCATGTCCTGCTTCCAAGCACCATAAGAGCCTCTACCCAGTGCTGATGTTTCAGTCAATGGGGAAGGGACTCTACAGAGCAGGGTGAGCTGCCAGAGCGAGGCCAACTCCGTCTGGCCCTCTGGCTCAGCCCTCAGCACTTGAAGGCAATACTGTCTCCTGTCAGCCCTGGTTTTAAAGCTGCTGCATGTTCTGGATGGCAAACTCCCTAAGATCAAGGACTGGGCCATCTCTTTTTCTTGCTTCCCAAGTTCTCTCTGCCTAGTCTGGGTTCAGTAAAGGAGATGCCAGTCTTCTGCTGGAGAAAGCCTCACCCCATTTACTCTTGAATTTTGCTGAAGCCAGGGCCTCTGGCCAACACGGGAAGGGCCAGAGCCGGAAGGAAGCAGCAGAGCCTATACACAAAGCCTCTATGCGGGCTATAAAAAGGAGCCCCTCCCTGCTTCCCCCAGGATGGGCCTGGTTCCTAGGAGGTGAGGGTAGAGCACTAATACTTGTGCCTGGGCACAAAGCCACTACAGCCTCTCAAAGGCTAGCCCAGCACCACCTCGAAACTCTTCTTGAAAGGAGAGGGAGAGAGCACCAAGGCCTGAGCCAGGAATGCAAGTAGAGACTCTTGAGATCAACTCCACTGTCCCCACCGCCTCTCCTCATAGCTCCCCAGTATTCAGTTCATGGCCCAGTACTGCTTTCTCTGCTCCCTGGGAGCTAACAAGCAGATTCTCTAGAAGCCTCCAGGAGCCTGGATTCCCAATTCTCTGGAGGCTCTACATACAAAACAGAGGAGCTGTGGGAGCAACTATGCCAAACGGCCGCAAGAAGCTCTAATTCTCCAGTTATAGGGGAAACACTAAGGCCACATCAGATGATGCTCAGGGGGCAACTCAAAGTCCAAATGCTAAGACTCAAGGTCACACACTCTGTACCTAGCTTTACATAGAAAGCCATTCCTTCCCAGGCACAAAGCTCCAGATTCCTCTCTAGCCTATTGTGTCCACAGTGTTCAGGTCTAGAGCACTGAGGCCACTCTCCAGAGACAGTGACAGTGTAGATGGGCGGTACATGTAGCATAAAGGACAGATGAACCTTTCTGCCGCCAGCCTGAGGTCGGGGCTTTGTCCTTGCAGCATGCAGTCAACCATCCTTTAGACAGAATGGCCCAAGCTTGTTTCCTTCACGGCACTCACCACACCCTGTAATTATTTGTCTGGCTCTATCTGCCCTAACTGTATGTTCACTAGCAGACTTAACAATGCTTGCCACAGTGAAAAGCCAGAGCACACTGGTGCCCTGCTTGTTTAGTGATCCAGTGAGGCCCGAGGAAGCCAGACTTCTTTTTTATTAAGATTTTTAT
This sequence comes from Peromyscus eremicus, assembly GCF_949786415.1. Lineage (NCBI taxonomy): Eukaryota > Metazoa > Chordata > Mammalia > Rodentia > Cricetidae > Peromyscus > Peromyscus eremicus. Next base: position 134,100,946 of record NC_081419.1, on the reverse strand, counting down.
TTCAAAAAAAATGGAAGTCGGGCGGTGGTGGCGCACGCCTTTAATCCCAGCACTCGGGAGGCAGAGCCAGGTGGATCTCTGTGAGTTCAAGGCCAGCCTGGGCTACCAAGTGAGTTCCAGGAAAGGTGCAAAGCTACACAGAGAAACCCTGTCTCGAAAAACCAAAAAAAAAAAAAAAGATTTTTATTTTTATTTCATATATATACACACACACACACACATACACACATATATATATTTATACACACACACACACACACACACACACACACACACACACACACATATATATATTTGCCTGAATGCATGTCTGTATACCACATGCATGCAATGCCCATGGAGGCCAGAAAAGGGCATCAGATTCCTTGCTAGGACAGGTTACAGATGGTTGTGAGACACCATGTGGGTGCTGGGAATTATACCTGGGGCCTCTGGAAGAGCAGCCACTGATCTAACCACTGAGCTATCTCTCCACTCTCTCCCCTCCCTTCCTTTTTAAAGAAAGTGGTTATGTTGACATGGAGAGCAACCTATTTAGTGATCTGCTGATACCATAAACTGGCAGAAGCAGGAGAAACCCCACCCAGCTCAGTGTGCCCAGCACACAGCAGCTAAGCCCGCCCAACACCTTAGGAATTGGTGTAGCAGCACAGGAATGGAGGCACACTGGAGTCTGTTGTGAGGGAAGCCTGGAAAGGTGCTTCCTGGGAGCACCTGGAACACTGTGCCTCATGACCCTTTACTCTGTAGAAGTGCTGATGGACTGTTACCATGAACCAGTGGGAGCAAGTCCAGGGATGAGGAGCTCTGGCTTCCATGTCAGATAGAACCTTCGCTGTAGGAGGGGAAGGTCTGGGAAGGCTGGGTATCTGGTTATCTAAGTACCCATGGCCAGAACAAGAGCTGGAGGTTCCAGTAGGCAGGCAATGAGTATCTAGCTTGTCCACAGATGAAACCTGGGCTGGGTAAACACAGTTGACCAGAGCATAGAACAGAGTTCAAGTAGCTATAGAATGGCCTACTTTATTGTTACTTTCCTAGAATGGGAGAATAAACAATAGTATAGCAAGAATCATAAATCCCACACTTAACGATGAACTTGCTCCATGACCTCACTCTTGGGACCGTTGTTTCCTTCTCTCTGTGATAGGGACAATTCCTGCTTTCCCTGGCTACATGAAGCTATGGGTGAGAAAACGCACCATGCACTCCCAGAACATTATTCTAATACCAGATCCCTCTGATGCCCCATTCTCTGTACCCAAAGTCAAGGAGACAATGGGTTCCCAGCAACACTCCAGTAGAAAACAGAACTCTGCTGTTAAATAAGATGAGAGCAAATGTTGTGCTAGGTCATTTTCACAAAAAAATCTCTTGTGCTTATGTACAATCTTACTTCATTAGCCTTAAGCTAATTCCATGAGGTGGGATTTTTTTGTTTGTCTGCCTTTTGTGTTTTTGAGACTGGTCTTACTCTGTGGCCTAGGCTGGTCTATAACTCACTGTATAGCCAAGATGGCCTTAAACTTGCCACACCTGGCTCCGAACTGTTTTATAGAACAGTCTGATAAGCTAAAAAGTAACTTAACCAGGGTCACAAGAACACATTTGAGTACTCACAGCTCAGGCACCAGGAGGGTAGGATTGGCTGCCTAAGGCCACCGAGGTATTCCTGTCACTGTCAGAGTTTCCTCCAAGGCAGTAGAGTACTCTCTACACGGTGCATCAAAACATTCAAGTCCTCTTACCCCACACCCCTCCGAAGACTCTCCTGAAGTACACACTGACTCTCCTCATAAGAGAGCAGAGGGGGGAAAGTCAGTCTCCTACCAGCAACACTCAGTCTCAATAGCAGGCTTCTATAACCTCAGGCCTTACCACTTCCTCTGATGTATTCAGCCTAGGATACACACACTGTCCTTGAAACCATGTTCCATAGGAAAGGAGACAGAGTGAAAAGAGATACTCTGAGTTAGTAGAAGCGGATGTAGCCCTACCACTCTGGGCTGTGGCAGAGCACTTCCTGGAAGACTGAGTGTCCCCTATCATTCAGATAGCGAGACCAATTCAATGCTGAACTGGCTTAGAAACAAACCAACATGTCTTCACCCAAAGCATCTGCTCGCAGCCAACAGTCTTCTCTCTATACAAATGCCCATGGTAGCAAAAAGCCCTGATCACAGAGGCACTGCTGAGAACTGCAGCTTCTTACCCTTCATCAAAGGACTTGGTGGCACCAGCCTTTGACCACAACAGACACATCTACTCTCCTTCTAACCTGGCCCTCCTGGGGACTTAATCCTATTTCTCTCCTGTTGGATTCCACACTAAGCATGTACACCATGCCACACTTGATGCCAAGTACTTTACACAAATACTCCTCCATTCCTCACAGGAACCTTGAAATCAGTACTGTTTATAGATGAAAAGATCAGAAGGATAAGCACACGGTCGAGGTCACAGAGCAGGTGAGCCATGGATGGAACAACCCCTGCAGTCTAACTTTGCTGCCCAGTGCAGCCAACTACTCAACTTTGCACTCACCCTACTCACCCCGTTTTTCTCATCCCTGCATTCCGGTCCTGTCTCCTCCACAAGACAAGTAAGGGGTATGCAAACAATGTTTATTGAACAAATAAATGCCCATCATTCCAAGGGACCACCTGAAGCAATGCTGATAGTCAAGATCTCTAAACTCCAACTCAAGTGTATGCATCTATGTAGACCACCTCTTCCTGACACAAAGTCCTGGGAGAAGCTGGAGGAGCTGGGCTTCCTAGAACTAGGTTTGCTCATCTTTGCTAGTCATCTGTGAAGCAGGTTCAGAGAAAACAAAGCCCCACCTGGACAGGGGACCTGGAAACTCATACCAGGCAAGCTTGGAGTGCTGAGGAAACAGTAAGAGGTCTGACTTCCCCTGGAAAAATGAGTCAAAGAGGAAACACATGGCAGGGATGGCTAGCTCTGGAGACTCAGTCACATCTCTTGGTCTTCTTTCCCTAGGAGTACCTAGCCAGCACAAAGGGATCCTTGAGGACACTCACTTAATGTTCTCAGGTTTCACGGGCCCACCTTCAGAGCAGAGGCCTATTCCTCACCAGTCAGATGCCCACAACCACAGGGGTCACATCCCAGCAATCACAGCCTACCTTTAGTCTCCACCTGGAGTTACTGTGCCAACAATGGTCCTCAACTGGACAACCTCACTAAACATGGGTCTGAACCATCTCACTACAGAGGCACTATATGGAGAACTAGAGCTAGAGCCTAGCAGGGCTGTCTAGATGCTCAAGAGGTCTTTGCCTGTAAATCCCATCTAAACACGGAGGTTTCTCCGAACAAAGAGCAACAAAGGCTACAGAAAACATGAGGCAAAGGCCCGCCGCCAACACAACCCGAGAGCACAGTCCTTGTAAAGATTGGCCATGCAGCCAGAGTGAAAGGTCTCTTTAGTGCTGGGCAGGAAGTCTATAACTGCTTTTAACTCACTGAAATTCTGCAACCTAAATGCCAAACAAGAGCCTAACTCTGGTCACACCACCACACAGAGTACCAAAGCACTTTCCACCCCTTTCAAGCCAAGCTGCTGCCTTACATCAGAAGGTGCTTACTTGTTTCACAAGTGCCAAAGTGAGAGAACACAAAAGTTAGGAAATGGCAGTCTGTCCTTCAGGTCCACAGGCACCGTGAGGGCAGCAGCAGTCAGTCTTTCTCTCTGCTCTGGCTTCAGGCAGTGCTAAGGTTATCAGCAAAAAGTCAAAACACGCCAGGCGGTGGTGGCGCACGCCTTTAATCCCAGCACTCAGGAGGCAGAGCCAGGCGCATCTCTGTGAGTTCGAGGCCAGCCTGGTCTACAGAGTGAGTTCCAGGAAAGGCGCAAAGCTACACAGAGAAACCCTGTCTCGAAAAACAAAAACAAACAAAAAAGTCAAAACACCTGAGGCATTTGGGCAAGAGCTATTTGAGCAGGTGGTAGGGGACCCAGCTGGCATCTCAATCTTTCTCACAATCTGCAGGAGGCCGCAAGGATATGACCAAGTAGTGAGGTGCAAAAGGGCAGAAGTGGGGCAGGGCTTCAGCGGGAGTCTCCACTCACAAGGTGTGAACTCCACAGTCTGCCAGCTTTCAATCTGGGCCCCCAAAAGCAAAGGGCCAGGCTCAATCTGGGAAAATGAGGTCCTCTGCATTCCAGCCTCCAACCCTCAAAGACCTGAGTGAGACAAAATGGACTAGCTGGTCCCCTCTCCAAACCCCTTCGTTCTGTCCAGGCCCCAACTTACAAAGACATCCAATGTACAAAACCCCAAAAATTTTCTCTAGAGAAACATGTTCTATGTGTATGGTGAGTGAATGGGTAAATGATGTGCAGCAAAACAAGAAACACGGTTTCTTCTTTTTTAGCGAACAGTGAGTTAAGTAAATGAGACCCTCTCTCAGCCCTCCTCCCTCCGAGTTCTTTCTTTCTCTTAAGAGCCACATTAGACCTCCCTCAGAACCCCATCCCAGGGTCTAGGAGGACAGTATCATTGACCATGGCTATCGCCACTAACAACTGTTTTTTAAACATCTTCAATGTCTCAAGTCACATCTATTACATATTTAACTGAATGCTTACTTTACATCAACTATCTCACTTCCAAGAATGACCATTTATAGTAAGTATACTAACGTACAGAGGAACCAGGGCTCAGAGAAGGAAAGCACCTGGCTGGGTGACATACAGCTAACGTACTGGCTTCGAATGCACGCCCGTCTTCAACCACTGGGCCACACTTACTGCCTACTGGTCACACACGGTTTAGAATGCAGCTTGTACCAAAAGCTACCAGGGAACTAATGCTACCACTTAAACAAGCAAATCCTGCAAATGTAAAAGAGGCGGCCATGCCTGCAACCTGATGTCTGGGTGATGTTCAGGACCTCCTGACCTGTCTGCAGTGTCCATCCCCCCCACACTGGTTTCTTAAATCACTGAAATGTTCTTCCAGTGGAGGTCAGGGCTGATGAGGCCCTGATGATGGCTAGGTGCCACTTCTGTTTGGTATCTGTGTCAGACCTGAAGTTTGTAGTTGAGGATGGCTGCCTTACCACAAAAACCTTTCTTCCTCCTCATCTCCTCACCCATTTACACACATGTACACCATACCCAGGAAGATCTGTGGGACCTTCTCTCCGTTGTTACTTCCTGACAGCTCCCCCTCACCCCCGCTCCGTGGTTCGGAGACTAGGTCTCTCTAATCATAGTCTCTTTGGGGTCCTTGCAAGAACCAGCTCAAAGCCTGGAGTTGCAAATACATCATCTTCTCAGCTGGGAGGACAGGGCTGAGTGCCCATCCAGCCTCACACCAAGGAAAATGACTCTCAGAAGAGCTGAGGTTTCTAAAAACCTCTTCTTCACTCCTGCCACCAGAGACTTGTGTAAACCCGCCAAACTTAGGTCTGGGAAGGCTCAGGCAGGAAACCAGGGGAGCAACTCTGGGCTCCCCTAAAGTCACTAAAGCATTCAACACAAAGGGTTGTCAGCTTCTGAGAAAAGTACCTGGCCCCAAGGCCCTGGGAGCCTTTCTGAGTCCAAGCTTGCAAGGCTAAAGGAGGAGCCTGGTAGTTTCACCAAGAGCCCGGGCTATGGCTCTGGATGTCGGCTTATTAACACAGACCTCCAAAACTCAGATTTGGGACAAAAGAAGCATGGGGGGGGGGAGCTGCCACTGTTTTCTTTCAGCTTTTCTACTCCCACCCTCCCAAAGGACCACATTCTTCCCTATCTCCAAGAGGGAGATGAGTAGGCCCCGCTCTGCTCCAAAACCAGCTCTACCCCAACATCTGCCTAAGTTCTACATGGGGATTCCAAAAGGTTCTTGCGCCCATCCTAGAGCTCTGAGACTTTCACAGACAGCACTCTCTGGAGAAATGGCAGTGGGCAGGAAGGTCTTGTCGGTCCCTCGGGTTCTCAGGCTGGGTGAGGGGCCCCCTGCCACGGCTTTCTCTCCCCGCGGCTGACAGCGGCCGGGTTCTAGGGGCCAGAATCCCGCTCCACTAGTCCAGACAGTGAGGACTTTTAGGCCTCAGGGCAAAGTGCCTGGGACACTCCCCCCTGGGGGAGGGGGGGGGTCCTATCAGGTGATCCAAGACCCGGATGCCCCCCGCCCAGAGTGATCACTAGGGACTAGGCGGAGACCAGGCGCGAGGCGCGAGGCCCGAAAGTTTGCCCAAGTGTTTGGGAAGCGGGCGGGCGCGAGCCAGGCCGGACAGGGGCGCACTTACTGGACCCCTCGATCTTGTCGGCGCCGCGGCTCCATGTGATCTGGCGCGTCTCCAACTTGACCTGGAAGGTCTTCCGTTCCGGCCGCTGCGACTTCTTGGAGTAGAACAAAGTCATGACGGTGCCCACCTCGAGGCTGCGGCAGAGGTGCAGCACCTCGGCTTCGGAGGGCGCGCCGGGCCCGCAGCCATTGGCGCAGGGGGTCGCGGCGCCCGCCATGCTGCAGCGACCTCGGCGACGCAGGCTGGCGGGCCCGGGGCGGCGGAGGCGGCAGCCCGGGAGGCAAGCGGGACCCGGTGGCGGCTCCTGCGGGCGGACACGGGGCGGGGACTGAGCGCGGGGGCGGGGCGGGACGAGGCTCCGCCCTCGGCGCGCCGGGAACAAAGGCGCTCCTGGGGACGACCCCCGCCCGCCGCCGCGCCTGCGCCCCGCGACCCCGGGCAGGCCTCAGCGGGAGGACCCACACCTCGGTCCCGCACAGCTTTCCCTGCGCGGGCCCTGACACGGTGCGGGGCACGGCTGCCCGTCACGCACGCAACCCCGCCCACAGGCTGCGGCCCGTCAGTCAGTCAGGCGCGCGCACGGGCCTCCATCCCGCACGGGCCCCGCCGCAGTGTGCACGCCTCCCGGGGAGTGAGGGTGCGGCGCGACCCCCGGCCCGCCCGCCGAACCCGGTTACCTGGGCGGGCTGCCTGGCGGAGGGAGCCGCGCCAGGCTGGCCGCCTCACACCCGCGGCGGCGGCGGCGGCGGGGGCGGGCCCTCCGCGCACCCTCTCCGGGCGGGGAGGGGCGCGCCCGCGGATTGGCCAGCGGGCCGTGAGTGACAGAAGCCCGCCCCGCCCCCTCGCCACTGGCGTCTCTTAGGAGGGTTGAGCGAACCGGTCCTGGGGTGGCCTTCGAGGACGTCCTCGCGGGAAGAGGCCCTGCAGGCGTGGGTCGGGCCTTCAGACCCCCGGCCGCGGGCCCCGTGCTCTTCGAGGCCTATCGTGCGTGGGCCGCTGCCCGCCTCACGCTCCGCCCGCACCCTACCTGCAGATGCTTTCCGACGCGCTGGTTTTTCCTCAGCTTTGTTTTTCTGCCCAGGCGCTGATCCTTTCTCGCCCCAGAAGCTCGCTTTCCTTGGGACTCAGTGCTTTGCCAGTTGTCAGGTCGAGCCGACCCTTCCGGTGGCTTCGCCTCTGCGCAGACACAGGTGACGCTAATCCTGGATCTCCCCTGACCTCCCGACCCTGTCATCCCGTTATCAGCACCACATCCTTGCTATCCTCATCACGTGTCTCCGTTCACTGGCTTTACCTTCTCTACGTGGCAGTAAACTCTTGAGTTGGAAAGGCCTCACACCTTGCCAGGAGCCCTTTTTCCTCTCTGCCTCACCTCTAGGTAACCCACTGAGGTTCTTCCCTCCTGACGTTGGGGTTCTCTCCACTCTACCCATGATCCTGAGGCCCCATCTTCTCCCTCCGTGCACTGTCCTCTTGGGTCTTGCCTGTATCTGTCCTTCAGGATTTACCGCTAAAATGGAATGAAATCATGATCCTTTTAAATACGCATGAAAATTCCCACTGCACTCCCTTCATGGTCCAGCAGTCCTGTCTTCCCCTGCCTCTCCTGCTTCTTCTCTCACCACTGACCCTTCATTCTGTTCTCCAGACATGACACCTCTCTGTGGCTGTTGAGTAATTTAAAATCTGTCTTCCTAAGGCTATTCTCTGAACAGCACCCGTAAACCTGAGGGTATCCCTTGATCATGTTGTCTGCCCAGTGTTGAGCAGACAGTTGGGCAGCTACCATGCAGCTCTGGACAGCTGTCTGCATTTCAGAGGTGAGAAGTCCCACAGAGCATCTAGTGGATACAGAAAAACCTCCCTGGGATTTATGAGACTAGAATTTGTGAATGTATGAGTTAGTTGAGACAACCCACCCAACTGGGCCACCTCCAGCTTTGCCTTGCTGAAGTGGTGACATGTGTGCTGTTTCCCTTGAGTGTGGTTCTCAAGAAACTCAGAATTCAGTATAATACTGAGGAACTTTGTCCTAAGGGATGGGGTAGTTGAGATGGACTGACTGCCACCTACTCATAGGCCTTTAATGTAGGAAGGAGGGAACTGGAATCAACCCAATTGCTTGACCCTGGCTTGCACAACTAATGCTAGCATTATCCTCAAATCAAGGTTTCAGAGCACCACGACTCGAAGTGAAGCCACATAAGAGTGGGAACCCGAGTCCATGTGTTTCTGTTCCACAAGAGAACCACTGGCTAAGGTAAATCCTGGTGGTCAGCCACTAGCTGGTCAATCAGTGTAGGTAAGAGGAGGCATGTCTATGTCTGTAGGACTTCAAGAAAGGCCAGAGGATATAAGAAGATGACCAAGTGGATTTTAAGGGTGGGCTGGAGGAAAGTACTTTGTAGACAAGAGTAATAGCATGTACAAAGGCCCTAGACCAGAAAGAATCCTGGAGTTGACTCAGTGAAGAATGATCAGCCAGGATGATGATACTAAGAGTAGATGGGGCTGAATAGCACCTTCACTGCCTGCCTGGTCTTGTCGATTCTCCCAGGAGGCCCTTTTTAAATGTTATAATCATTGTTGAGCCTTCTGTGCAAACTCCAACATCATAAGACTTCAATTCACTTTTAAAATCTATTTTCTGGAGGCTTACCAGTGTCCAGCCCAAACCTTTTGCTCTTGTGTATGTAACAAGACCCCCAGGCTCCATGAATCCCTTCCAACAGCAATTTGTTTGCCAGGCTTGTAATCAGGGAACAGGGCTTCATTTCCTCTTGGGACTTATTAGCTTCCCAGGCCTTAGGTGTCTCCTTCCACCAAAGGAAGTTTGGGAAAAGTAGGGCACACACAGGGTGTGGCCAGTGTAGGCTTTCCCCAGCTCAGCTCATATATAAGGATGCGTAGGTGTCACTGGTAATATATGCATTTGCGCTGTCTGGGAGGATCAGCCTTGGCACCCACATAAGGCTCTAGCCTGTGACATCACCCAGACTAGCCCTGCTTGGTCTTATTTCTGGAAACACTCATGCTTCAGCATGCCTTAGCTTATACCAAGCCTGTGCTTGGAGTCTGAGAAACTGCCCCACTGCCCTTCTGGTCTGTGGGCTTGATCTCACAGATACTGTATTTAATAACCACTTATTGCAGTGGTAAGCATACTGTGAATTATACAGCTCTATAAGTATTAGTATAATACTAATAAGTATTAGTAGATTCTCTACTAATGGCCACTTAACAAAACTGAGGCCTTTCTTGGCACAGTGGCACACTCCCAAGTCCTAGAACTTTGGAGGCTGATGCAGGAGGATCTCCAGTTTGAGGTCGAGGGGTTGGCACCATCCCAGGGTCACACAGCTTACAGGTGTCTGGGATAAACACTAACCCAGGCAGCCCAGCTTTCTGTCAGTGCTGTACTGCCTACATGCAATACCAAATTTTTTCCTAATTTCACTTCTTTCTGAATACTGCTACCAGCTGTTTTCTGTTTTTTTTTTAAATTTATTGAGAGTGCATGCGTGTGTGTGTGTGTGTGTGTGTGTGTGTGTGTGTGTGTGTGTGTGAACAGACATGTAGAGAGGTCAGCGGACAGTTTCTGGGAGTTGGTTCTTTGCTTCCACCATGTGGGTCCTAGGGATTGCATTCAGGTCATCAGGTTTGGCAGCAAGCACCTTTACCCACTGAGCCATCTCACTGTCTCTGTTTAGTTAATTTTTAGCATGTTTGCCAAAACTGGGTTTTGTTTTGTTTGAGACAAAGTCTCTGTAGCCCAGGCTAGTCTTGAATTTAGCAATTCTCCTGCCTCAGCCTCTCAGCCTTGCTGGGATTACAAGTGTGAGCAACTATGCCTGCTGGCAAGGTTGGGATTTTTTTTAGGATACTGACTCTAAGTTAGAGGATAGAATGCTTATTAGGGAGCATTGTAGGGGTCAGCATTGTTGAGGGAACAGGAAGGAAATAGGAGTGGGCACAGCCTCTATCACCCTCCAGGGACTTGTGGTGTCCAGTACTAGCCTCAAATGGATGTTCACTGTTCTGGAAAAAGTTCATCCTCAGCCTGATGGCTCTTTGTGATCTTAGAGACTGGCAGCTGGTTTTCTGTTGACACCTCTTCCGGAAGTAATGACAAGTCTTTATTTGAATGGGAACCAGGCACAGTGTTCACTGCATTTTTCTTGAGGCAAAGTCTTGCTGTCTAATCCAGGCTGGCCTAAAGCTTGAGGTCTCCCCAGCCTCCCATGAATTGAGATATCCAATAGGCACCACCACACCAAGCTCTTAACGAAAAATAGAGTACTTAAACACAAAAGAACACAAATATTGTGCTATTGAAATGGGAGATGTGGTTCTAAAACAGGGATCATCATGTGATTGATATGGTGATAGAGCTGCTATGATTGAGAACCAAATGTGGCTGAGCTTTCTAGTAACTAAGGCAGTAACTCTTCATGTTTGGTAACTGGTTCCTTGGAAAAAGGGGTAAAATTTTCCTGGAATTAAGTTTTTTTGTTTTTTGTTTTTCAAGACAGGGTTTCTCAGTGTAGTTTTGGTGCCTGTCCTGGATCTACACTCTGTAGACCAGGCTGGCCTCAAACTCAGAGATCCGCCTTGCTCTGCCTCCCGAGTGCTGGGAATAAAGGCTGTGCCACCGCTGTCCAGCTTGGAATTAAAATTTAAGAAAAGATTCTCACACAGACATGTATTTGATTGGAATAACAGAGGGTGTTCTCAGCAGGCTAGTACCAAGTGCTAACACATTTGTAATTTGTGTTATTATAATTGTGTATTTTATAATGAATGATTTTGAGCGACTATAAAAGTCATAATTCAAAAAGCCTAATTGAGTGATGCTCCTTTCATGAAGGGAGACAGACTTAAATAGACTTGAAATGTCTGGTTAATCCGTGCATAAAGCTGGATTTTTCTTTTTCTTATCCCCTTTATTTACTGTTAGGTGTGCACACAGCAAGCACTTCCTACGTGCATACCTCAGTGAACCTTGAGCTTCACCTCAACCTGCAGTATAATAGACTCTTGTCCCTCTGACTCCCACATCCATCTATGGCTCCACCTCTTCTAATAGCATAACCTCCTGGTTCCGTCCTTAAGTAGGTTGGTTGCATTCTCAGCCGCTTAAAGAACTTCATGTTATGTAACTCAAGTTAAAAATTACACCGTCCCAACAGCTCCCAACAGACTTCTCTGCACAACCCTAGCTGCCTCATTGCCGACTGTTCCCATTGGCTCTCCTCATCCGGGAATGGCAGGGTACAGTGACTGTTTCACGAAGTGTGGCACTGAAGACAGAGGGGAAACTGAAACCATGGGGGACTTGCTTTTCACTCTCCTACCCTTTCTTCCAGCACAGCCCCCTACTGTGGCTTCTAGAAGGTCTCAGTCAGCAGGGCAGGAACAGATCAAGCCTGTTGTAGAAGTGGCATGCCAAGCTCAGTATGACAAGGGTGCTGGGAGCAAGAAGGGCCTTATTCTTTAGTGATTGTGGAGAGAGAAAAGTGAGAGTTGCTGAGTATTCATGAAGATACAGCCTTTCCAAATGATTCGAATACTCCTTTTCACTGTAAGGTCACCCCAAGGTATTTCGTGTTGTGATTCTGCAAAGGAAGTGCCAAAATTTAGAGACCCATGATGAAAATGCCACGTTTGTTTAGTGACAAGTATACTTTGAATAGCATTATTGAAAACCATTTATTTATGAATATTGATTCCTCACATTCACAATCCTACCAGTAAACTTTGCATGAATCTTTAAGTCTTTTTCACCATAAGAACACGTTAAGAATATAATCAAAGCACATTGTTCCCACTGCTTCTGAAAGCCTAGCTTATTGAAGAATAATTTACACATAAGTTGTACCCGCCTTCTTTTTTTTTTATTTATTTTTTTACTTTGTGAGTGCTTTGCTTGGTGCCCATGGAAGTGAGGAGAGGTTATTGGATTACCTGGAACTGGACTTGCTTACAAGGTTGTGAACCAACAAGTGGGTGTTCGGCATAAAACCCAGGTCTTCTGCAAGAGTAACAGTATTCTTAAACACTGAGGCATCTCTCCAGCGCCAAGATGCACCCATCATAAGCATGAAGTTTGAGTTTGAAAAATATACTCCTTGTAACTCTACCCAGACAGTAAATAGGGCAAATGTCACTGGGAATTTTAACCTAAGCATAAATAATCACTGTGTTGTTTTACACATTACAAGAATTCTCAAATATAAGTAAAGACAAGGCAGTAAGTACAGTGAGCCTCCACCCAGCTCTGGGAGTTATGCTGAAGGTTTTTTGTTGTTGGTTTTATGGTGTTAGAGACAGATCCCAGGGCCAAGTGCCCCACCTTTGAGCTACACCACAAGCCCCAGCTTCTACAATTGTGAACTGATGATCACTTGTTTTCCATAAATATTTCAGTGTTTGTTTAAAAGATTTTTTTAAAAAAAAAAAAGTACAGCATAATTAAGTTTAAAAAATAACTATTTGGTAATTTATAAAGGCTGCTTACTTGAGGCTGTATGAAATAGTCTGTTAAACTTCTTCTGTTTACTGACTTGTCAGGGAACTACTTATAAGTATCCAAAACTAGCATTACTGAGATCGTTTCAGGGTAGTATGTTCTACAAGAAGTGCTCTTTTGTTCAAAAGAAGTTGAGAATGTCTCATTATAGGAGGGATTTGCAAGGTATGAAATAAAAGTCAATCCTTTCTTAGAATTAATTTTTAAAAATCCCTTTAAGAAAACGTAGCTTAAGTAGTACTTAGGAAAGACTTTCAAAGTTGACAACTTAGAGAAGTGAAAATGGGAGAAAGGAGCCTAAGGCTGAGGCTACCTGGTTCAGTGAACCTATAATCTGGGGTTGACACAGGAAACCCAGGCCCAACAGGCTTGGATAGCAAGTGCCAAGCTGTCCTCAGGAGGTTCCTGTGGATGTCCCAGTAGACAGGTAGTGACAGTGCATGCAGAGCTCCAGAGCATGACTGGAATGGGCTAGGCCAAGTAAGACAAGAACTCTGGCAGCTACAGACCTAACATTACAGGTATCTCAGCAACAAACAGCCTGACAGAAATAGGGGTAAAACCAGTAAACATAGGAGCCAGAGAGGCATTTTTAGAAGGGGTGGTTACATGCTGTGAATCTTTTCAAATAAAATATCCAGAAAAGACATTGTTTAGAGAATGACCAGTGGAGGAGACATGTGGCAGTGTAGATTAGCTGCCAATGGGCATGAGGGATCTTAATCATATCAAAGTGGTCTTAAAACTGACCTGTGATGGACAAACCTGTCAGTAGTTACTAATCACTTTAAAATGTTGGATTTGTGACATGTAAAATACACTTAATAATAGTGCTTTTTTAAAAAAAGTAATAGCACCCACTCCTGTTCACCAAGAACTTCCTTAAGCAAGACGCTGAAAGTATACTTTTCTCCTTGTTGCCTGGTCACTGGCGGCCAGGGCTAGAATTCAGGGAGGGGACTGGGATAAACATGGGCTGCAGTGGGTGGGGAGTGAGGACTGGTGTGGATGACTCATGGCAGGTACTTGTTTGTGAGATCAGAGGAAGAGAGGTAGTAGCTGGGGGTTGGGGATTGGGACGTTTCTCTTTTCCCTTTTAATGTGGTAGCTGTTAGGTCTCACAGGTTTGGGCAGGGACAGTGAACTTGCCCCACTGATGACAAGGGGAGAGGAGATGTGTAGCTTGGGTGCCACATAGAAGCCACTCCTCTTTGCCTGCTACTGGACACCACAGAAGGGAATTTCTCAGATGCTGCCCATCTGCCTTCTCCTCTTGGATATGTGCTGGAATTGAGATGTACTGGGTTGCCAGCAGGGACATAAGTTTAGTCCTATCTCCAAGCTCAAACAGTTGTCAGAGCCCTTCTACTTCATCCCCATATCAGCCCCCTGCCCCTCCCCCCAAATCCCAATCTTTGCAGCCACTTCTCAGTCCCAGTCAGAATCAGCTGAGATACCCATTCTGTGGCTTTACTCCACCCAGGCCTGCCACCACTGCCTGGAATGTCCCTATTTGCTGTTATCTTGAACAGCACCTACTTTTGCTTTTCATCTGTTATCGGAAGACCTGGCAGGTGGGGCTTACCAGAGGTAGGTACTACTTCCTGCTCAGGATCTGCCTAGAGTTGACAACCTAGTTAATCAGGTCCTGCTCAGGTCCCCAAAATAAGGTTCATTTCTTACTAACCACCATCCAGAGATTATCAGTGGGCTACCAAAGACCTTCTGTTTTTACATTCTATCTGGCTAACCCAACACTACAGAATTCAAAATTCCCTGGCTATAATCTCTTGGTTCCAGTGATGGTTTACTGTTTTTATTTTCTGGGGTTAAGTGCTGCCTCTTTCACTGGCCACTTAAGTTCAAGCTTCAATGAACCAAGAATTCTCTGCTGTGGGCCCAGCACCAGTGACAACTGAGACCATTAAGGAAGGTGGTTCTGAATAGACTACTTCATACCAGCAAGCTTGGGTGCAGGCCCTTTCAACTGGTGACCCATTCTGATCTTCCTATTGGCCTGAAGACTTCACCTTTTCATCCTGAATTTCAGATTCAGGATGATGGAAGGAACACTTTGTGGGGATTATGGCTACTTTTGGGTACCCAGAGCTCTGGGAATGGACACAGTTAACACCTTCAACCAATCAATGCAGTCTTCATTCTACCCCAGAGGCTTCTGAGATCTGGTACTCAGTGCTGACTGATCTGGTCTCAGTACTGACTGGATGCTTCACCATAAGCAGAACTCATGCTACCTTCTGCTTCTGTCCAGTACACATGGAAAGCTCTCTACAATTGTAACCCAAATAAACTTGGCTCTGTCTTGCTCAACAGGCACTGCTCACACTGGGATTCTGCAGTTCTTAAAGGTTTACTGTACCTTCGCTTGCTTTCTGGGCCTGTCTTTATGTAGGAAGACTTTGATACTCTTCATTCAACATCAGGACAGATGTACTTCCATGTCAAGCTCCATAACTATCTTCCCCTGGGAGGGACCTACCCTTGCTGACCTGAATGAATAGACCATGCACTACACTAAATCCCAGCCCCGAGCCTTCACTCTGGCCTGGGGCCTCATTCACAAAGAGGCAGACGCTAAGTTTCCGTTAAGTTGTAGGAGTTTATTTTAAATAACCTACAGTTGATTAAAAGGGAATTCATGATAAAAATAGAAGATACTTGAGGAAAGATGAGGGAATGGACTCTGCACACACACTAAACTAACAATGCCTCTAAAACTAGTGATTATAGCAAAAAATGTCTTCACATTAAAATTTTGCTTTTTATGTTTTTTTTTTCAATTTTTTACACAATTACAAAAGAAAAATAAAAGCCCTAAAATCTTGATTATTTTTCTTTTTTGTTTTTTTGGGGTTTGGTTTTTTAATATTTTTTTTTGGACCAAATGCTCATTTTCCTCTAAATTTATTGACCTGTGGAAGTTTTTATACAATAAAGTCTTTCAAATGAAAGACTGGGGTTTCCAAAGAAAAAGATGGATCTCTTAAAGGGTACAAAGAATGCTGAGAACAAAGGATGATGGGAAAACGGTTTCAGTCACTGATTATTTCATTATCTTTAGACTCACTCGCCCTTCATCCCTCCCCAACCCCAAGCTACACGATCTTTAAGATCAAGAAGAAGGCTTAAATATTTTAAAATAATTAAAAAGAAATAAAAATTCACATTTAAAAAGGAACACTCAAGTCAGGAAATATTTTCCCATCATGCTTTTCTGTGAATAGGTGTCTGAACCAAAACACTGCCGATGTCACAACTGTTTCAAGTTTAATGAAAACTGATTCCCATGACGATAGAGTGACAACTCTAATAGGTGCGCTGGGTTTTTGTTTTGTTCTACTTAACTTTAAATTCCTGAAATGGGGAGAGGAGGGAATTTAGGAATCGTTTCTATTAAAATATAGAAGTTATTGCAAAA
Organism: Peromyscus eremicus; assembly: GCF_949786415.1. Taxonomy (NCBI): domain Eukaryota; kingdom Metazoa; phylum Chordata; class Mammalia; order Rodentia; family Cricetidae; genus Peromyscus; species Peromyscus eremicus. The sequence continues at coordinate 134,084,714 of NC_081419.1, read as the reverse complement.
CCCTAACTGTAAAAACGCACCAATATAATCAGACTTCGCATACAGTAGCTGAGAGAATCCAAACATTGCAGCAAAACTGAATTTGCCTGGCAGGATGCTGACAAATCCCCATCCACTTGCTCTCGAAAATAAAAACAAAATTCAAAACAAATCAAACAGCTAGAATTTTGATATCTGAAATATTTTTAAATAAGTTGTCCATAGGACAACTGGCTCAGCTCTCCCTTATAACATCTCCAGGTCTATCTTTTTGCAAAGATGTTGGTTTGTTAAGACTTGTAGCCTCTCCCTCAGGTGTGAGGGCAAGTGAGGCTCAGTTTATCCATCTTCCTCAAACCACGCTGTCCCTTTTCACAGAACCCCTGGCAAGACTGGTCAAAACTCGTAGTCCTCATCGGTCATATCAATGGCCCAAGCAAACTTCTCCCTCTGGGTTTTGTTGTAAATCTTCTCAATTGGGACCCCCCACTTCTTGCACCTGCAAAAATAAAGGTAGAGACAAGAAAGGAGATTAGTGTACCTGAATAATAGCCCACAGCAGAGGTCCTGGGTTTTCTGGTACACCAGAAATATTCAAGGAACTTTATTTCATTGCCCCATTTAATCTCAACAGAGATCTCTAAAGTAGGTATTACTGCAGAAACACAAACCAAAAAGGTAGACTGTAAATAGCCACGCAGAGAAGGTAAACAGCAGTGTCCTCGTGCTTCTAGAAAGTGCAGCTGGAATTTTAACACTAAGCAGTTTGATCCAAAGCCCACACTTCTGACCACTCTCACACTACCCCTCCAGAGTTAATCCAGGCTCAGTGGGGGTCCTGGTTGGTTTTGCTGTTGTTCAACTTGACAGGCTAGATAGAGCTATCAGGGAAAAGGAACCTCAACTGAGAAAATGCCTTTATCAGATTGCCTGTAGGAAAGTCTATAGGGCATTTTCTTGACTAAAATTTGATGTTGGAGGGTCCAACCCAGAAAGCAGGCTGAGTAAGCCATGGAACAAAACTAGTAAGCAGTATCCCTCTGTGGTGGTCTCATTCATTTCCTGCCTTGAGTCCCTGCCCTGACTGCCCTCAGTGACGGAGTGTGACCTGAGAGTTGTTAGGCTGAAACAAAACACCTTTTGAGCCACGGTGTTTTATCACAGCAATAGAAACCCTAACTAGGACAGCAGGGTAAGTCACTTGCCACCAAACCTAAAGACCAAAGTATGATCCTCAGGACCCACATGATGGAAGAGAGAATCTACCCACTCCTGCCAAATTGTCCTCTGACCTCCTCATGTACACTGTGGTATGTGCAGACATAAATAAATGAAAAAAGAAAATTAACCCAAGTAACACAAGTACAAAGCTGGGTCTCTGGTCTAGATTTCAACAACTCAAGCTAATTAAACATCTTCAGAAATAATCAACTTGTTTAGATGCTACTTATGACTATTTATGAAAGAATAAGAAACAGAGGAGTTATGTATCCATACAAAATAGGGAAAACCTATGTGCCTTTACTGAATGGTCTCTCTACATCTGTGTAGGTTACTTGGATCTACATTCTCAATTCTTTGCCTTGCTTTTCTTCCTGTTTTTTTTTTTTTTTTTTAATTTGTTCTTATTTCTTTTTTGAAACAATCTTTCTATATAATCTAGGCTGACTTCAAACTTGCACAGATCATTCTGCTTTTACCTCCGGAGTGTTTGGTTAAAGGCATACACTACCAAGCCCAGCTTACTTTCTTCTTTCATGTGCAAAATTTCTGAGGGGACTGGACAGCTGGCTCAGTGTTTAAACTGCACTTGTTGCTCTTGTAGAGGACCAGAATTCAGTTCACAAAACCAACATAGTAGTTCACAACTCCAGTTATAGGTGATTGGACATACTCTTCTGGCATCCTTGGGTACTAGGCACACATATGGCAGGCTGGGTTTGGTAGTGTACGCCTTTAGTCCCAGCACTCAGCAGAACAGGCAGGTCTCCAAGTTCAAGGCCAGCTTGGTCTACACAGCTAGTTCAAGGCTAGCCAGGACATCTTAGAACTAATCTCATAAAAAAATATTTTGGGTTTTTTTTTTTCCCCCACTGAAAAGTACTGTTAAAATACAGATGAATTGACCCTTCTATTTTTCCTTCATAGAGGCCTAGGAGAGTCCATTCCTGTCATACCCACCTTCTCAGGATAACAGAAGATTGGGAGATGTACAGTAAGCAGGAACACTTGTGTGAAAACAGAAGTATGTAAGTTTGGGTCCCCATTGCCCATGGGGAAAACTGGGTGTGCTGTGAGCCACTATAATCGCAGCCCTGCAGGGTGGAGACACATGGATCCCAGGGGCTACTAGAGACCCTGTCTCATGGAACCAAGGCATAGTGATAGGAGGAAGATACCAAGTGTAGTCCTCTGGCCTCTGCAGGCATGGGCTCAGCAATCAGAGCATCAGACTCTCCCAGAAGTGTGCGGCTTAGACATGGCATGAGGACACTGGCAATACTCTGAGACTTTCTGCCTTTCCTACCTTAAGCAACAGCAGGAGATTTGCATAGGCCTAATGCTTACCAAGCCACTGTGATCCTAGGGTCCAGATAATTGAGTTTGGAGGTTCCCAAGGCAATTTGTTTATTCTCCTCTCGATCTGTGGCTTGAACTTCCAGCTTCATCAGCTGCTCTTCTAGTCTCTGTACAGCCTTCTTTTTTGACTCTACTACCCTGGAAGAATGGCAGTCATTACATATTAAGACTGACCTCTGGATAAGAACAGCCTATATCCTTAGATGCCACTTAGAGGAGAAAAAGCATGGAAAATTTCCCAAAGAAACTCTTGGAAAAAAAAATTCAGTATGGTGATTTAGCCTGGGAAGAAGCTAAAAGGATTGTGAGATCCAAGACAGTCATAATGAGACCCTGCCTTCAAAGAAAAGAGGTAGGTGGGCTGGGACACCCAGGCCTAAATGATGAGGCCAAGTGTTCTCTGTTAACCAGCCCTTGGTACAGTATCAAATACATACTTCTTGGTCTTTGCATCCTTCATGACTTTGGCATCAGCCTTAGCACTTTTCAGGTCCCTTCGAGCATCTGCTAACTGGTCTTTCTTGGCATCAATCTAGGCAGAGAAAAACAGCAGTAAAGTTAGGAATAAAATGAGCCAGAGAGGGACAAGAAGAGTTCCATCTAAGAACGTAAAACCTGGGAGTTGTTAGTGTTTTCTAGGTACAAACACAGGGGTGGCTTTATGAAGACGGGATGTACAATGACCACAGAAAACAATCCAACCTCTGTTTGCTTCTCATTCATGTTCTTCAGTGAACTTTTTCTAAAAGAGTATCTAGAAATCTGGTTGTAATCTTTCAGGGGAACACTTGGCTTTAGAGAACAGAGAAAGGCCCAGATGGCAGCTATTATCAAATGAATCCTGTGCCAGGCTTTAGTTTTCCTTTGTTGTTAGTCTGTTTGGTTTTTTTGAGACAAGGTCTCACTACGTAGACCAAGCTGGCCTAAACTCACAGAGATCTGCCTGATTCTGACTCTCAAATACTGGGACTATAGGTGTGGGTCACTATGCCTGGCCTTTTGCATCTCTTTTAAGAATACTGTAGGAGAAACTAAACACCGAAGCTGGACACTCAAATATCTACTAAGGAAGTACAGATCATTTCCCACATTCTGTCAACATTTTTTTTTTTTTTTGGCCAGGTTTGAGGAAAAGGGTACATTAATATCTAGGAAATGAAAACATGGCAAATGGCATTAATTAGGAATGGCCTAACCTTAGCTTTCTGTTTTAGAAAGTAAGGAAGTCTAAATTAAGAAGAAAATTAGTCATCACTCAATAAGAGATGTGAAAAGAATCAATTGATTTTTCCACCACAAAGGTAATCTTATGGAATCCCTATCTATAAAGAAAAGACAGAACATTTTCATCCTTTCTTGCTTTTTGGTACCCTTACCCCTGTGATCACCCTGATGACCTGTGAGGACAAGAGAATATCCTAGAGTAAATACACGCTGGCTTATTGTTGACTGAGCCTAAAATTTGTTAGACAAACACCCCACCCCACCCCACCCCACTCCATCCCTGGGGAAAACAAAACAAAGTAAAACAAAAAAACCCACACAAAATGCAGCCTAAGATTAGGAACAGTCCACCACTGTGAAAGAATCATTAAATATGTTTTACTGTTAGTGGATTCCTTCCAATATCTATGTCGTTCAAAACGTTACTGGAACTGACTCTGCACACAAAAGCATCACAGCTACCACTAGCCAGATGCTTCTTGGGCCAGAAATGCAGCAAACCACAGTCTAAACCATTTCTGTGAATGCTACACTGGCAAGCTATGTCAAATTCTCTCAGAGCATCAAAGACTCCATTGATTCACTAGGCAGTGGGGGGTGTGTTTGCTTTGTGGGCACATAGGCGAAGGTTCCTAAGCTTGGAGGGCTCATGTGGCAGACATCCTAAGCCACTCAAACAGGGGTTCCAGAGTAAGAGCAACAAATGCTCCAGGAAGGGTCTTCTGACCTAGGTAAACAGCACCCCAGTACTCATGCTTTAATCTGAGCTTGGAAATGACAACATGTGGAAAGTAAGCAGTATCAAGAGGATCTCTGTTTAACAGAGGGGCAAAGCAAAGGCAAATGCTAAGGTGGCAGTTCGTGAGTTTCTTGGCTTGCTGACCCTATACACGGACTAGAGAGCTCTGTGATCTGTATTCACTCACTGTGGATACAGAGATCCCTTCAGGCCAGCTGCAGCACAGCCTCTACGTTGTATCTTTATATACATTATGCTGGGGTACTCAATAGAAGAAAAATATTCTGAGCCTGAATGTGTGTTAAGTTTCAATACAAAGCAGTTTCTAAAACTCAGTTGTCCAAGAACAGAATTCCATAAACTTCGGTGGAAAAAAATTGTATCTGCACTTTGGCTAGTCTATAGTTGAATTTTATTATTTCCTTTTTAATTATAAGTGTGGGCAAGAACCCAAACAGATGTTGAATACTTCCCTATTATACATTACAGTGTTACAGAACTCTTGAAATATCACTTTTATTTAGTACTATCTTTTTTTGGGGGGGGGGGATCATTTGATATTTCCTACGTGGAGAGTAGCTAGTCAACTAAATACTTTTACTCCAGTTGGAATAGCAATAATTATAGTAGCTCATGTAGCACTATATAGTAATTATTAGGACCACCTCAAGACCTTAAATGGGGATATTTATTCCTGTGCCACAGACTGAATTTTAATATAACTGGTTTCCATTGTGCAACTGTTTTAACATGAACTATCTGCAAATTTTCACTGTGGGTTAGGGAGTTCAGATGCATAGTTAATCAGCCAATGCTAATTATGCACGGTAGTGGAACAATATCACCTTGTTTTTGTATCAGTCTCTACCTACAGGGCACAACCCTAACACAGTCAGATCTGAATTCAACAGATGTAAAGAGTTGTGCTAGGATTAGGGGGAATTAAACACCATTGCTTGACCAGCTTTTAAACCTGAAACAATCTGATAGGAAAGAGTTAATTTTCCCTTCCCCTGCTTCTACCCTGGGGATTAAACCCAGGGTTTCATGTATGGTAGACAAGCATGGGTAGGCTCTACCACTGAGGTGTATCTTCAGGATCTTAGCTAGAGCACTAAGACTTTATTTTTGTGGTGCTAGGGATGGAGCCTAAGGCCTGTTATACACCAGACAAGCATTCTACCACAAAGCTGCACTCTTATTTCCATTTTCTTAAGCATATAACAGGGATGACAATTAGCTATTCAAGGGGCATCAAAGTTAGCACTTCAAAATAGAAAGTAATTAATATAGAACTTGTGTCCCCAGCACAAATATTTTAGGAAAAAAACAAATACCACAATACTATCCAATTATCTCCACTTTTTATCTATAGAACAGATCTTTCTTCAGAACAGACCCAGCCTAGCCTGCTGTTATCCAGCCTACACAAGGTCAGATTCCAGACGCCTCTCATTTCCAGATGATATCATACATGACTCCCTTTGCTACCCCACCTTCGGACCCCACCATACCTTAGACTGCAAGTTCATCATTGACTTCTCAAAAGTCTTTGGTGGCGCCCTCTGGTGGTTACAAAGAATTGCAACAGCTCGATTGGCACGATTATAAGATAGAATCTTTGCGGTTACATTCTCATCAGCTGTAAAGAAATATAATAGTAACAGAGTCAATTTGTATACCAATAATGTATACATGAAGTATCTCTAGGGACTTCATCCTTGTGATGTTTGTACCAGTCTTCAACTTATCATAACCAACTTTCTCTGAAGGCACAAGGTCAAATTTTGAGTCAAAGGCAGGAAATTTCTACATAAGCCTGAATGAGTTCTTATCACAAGAGTTATTCTGGGCCTCTATTTACTTTTCTTTTTCATTTCTTTCTTTCTTTCTTTTTTCGAGACAGGGTTTCTCTGTATAGCTTTGGTGCCTGTCCTGGATATCGTTCTGTAGACCAGGCTGGCCTCAAACTGACTGGCTCTGCCTCCTGAGTGCTGGAATTAAAGGCGTGCATCACCACCACCCGGCTTTTCTTTTCTTTTTTTAACTTTAGTAAGTTACTGTCTGTAACTCCAGTTCCAGAGAATCCGACACCCTCACATAGACACATATGCAGGTGAAAACCTGATGCACATAAAATAAAAATAAACTAATTAATCCCAGCTGTGGGGGGGCTTAGGCAGAAGGTTTACTGTTTGAGGCTAGCTTGGAGCACTAATGAATACAGTGTGAGAACTTGATTTAAGGGGATAAGAAAGAAAGTACTAGGAGTAATTATTACATACTATTATTGAGACAAAAAATAACAGAGAAAAAGATTTATTCTCATATTTTTCTGGTAACTGTGACAACTTTTACCCTCTCCAATTTAATAGCATTGTCTGTACCTTGTGAGCTTTAAGTAGCACAGACAAAACACAAAAATTCTTAGAGAAAGAAAGTTCCGTTAGCATTTTATGAGATTAATCTAGAATTTGGGGCAGGACTGGGAAGAAAGGCACTGGTTTTGTTTAGACAGCTAAGCCTCTTCTAGAGGTTGGAGGGAAAGAGTGAAGGTCAAGAAGGACACTGGAAACATCAGCAGGGCAGCCCTATAGTCACTACTTACGGGCTGTGAGCTCTTTAAGCTGCTGCTGTAGCGTGATGGAGGCATTGTACGTACGGAACACCTTGGCGGTCAAGCCCTCCATGAGATCCTGAAGATGCTTATTTAGAATACCAGTCTGCAGAAGACAAAACAACACAGAGGATACTGGAACTGGGTAAAAGTCAAACTACCCTTTCCCTGGCAACAAGTACTAGGAATCACTGTGCCAGTGCTGTCAGCATCCTGACAAGTTACGGCCCTGTCCATCAAGGAGGGAGCCAAGAGGGAAAATAATTCCAGAATACATGATTGCACGATACCTTTCTACTAAGTACTTCAATCTTGAGCAGTTCAAAATAAGTGTGTTCTTTCCTATAAAAATCTCCCAGTACAGAAATCAATGAGTCTTAGCTCCCTAGCACAGGCAGCTAGGCATCTCATAAAAGGATGCAGGAAAGAGGGAAAGATACGGTGGGCCTCAACTCCCTTCTGCCTTTAAGGCTTTGGTACTAATCTGAAGCAGAAGGTGTCTGTTTCTGGTTACAGATGCACTGTGTGCCCCAAGGGAGGAAGGGTATATAGAATGTCACTGACAAGCTAGCCTAAATGGACAGCCCAAGCGTCCTTTGGCAACTTTTTGTCTTTGGAAGCTGGAGATTGTCTGGGACTGTAGACCAGTGTCCTGTGTCTACTTACATTAAGTCGATCAAAAAGATCATCCTCAGGCTGCTTGTTCTCCATAAATAGTTGTAAGTTCTTAAAAACCTAAAAGAAATAAGTCTAATTATTATTTTTAAAATCTTTAGAATAACTTCAAATTCACAAAAACTTGCAAAACAGAGAAAAGGCACAGGGACCACCCATATATACTATACTGAAATTCTTGCTTTGTATGTGTAAATTTACATAAATACCTAAGTATCTGTTCTGAGCCATTTGTGGGTTACATATTGTATCTCTTTAGCTCTAAACATCTCAGTGTCTGTTTCCTAAAAACAGAAATACTCCTTTATAGTCAAACTATGCTTACCCCAGTTTTATATGACTTAGCTGATATGTACAGTTATCCAGTAGGCTATAGTAGTAAAGCGCCTGTATGCCTATCTCATGGGTCTATGGAACTGGAGCACACTCTACAGTGATGGGCTCAGAGCACTGAAAACTGAAAGATTATCATTTTATTCAGTTGGGAATTGGCCTGAGGCTAAACAAAGGCACAAGGTGGCAAGTGTGCAACATGACCAGAGGATGCTGATGTGCTTACATCACTGAAGTGGTTGGGTCCAATCTTATGCTGAGTTTGCTCTAAGGGCTAACTCTCTGCAGACTGTTACAAACTGCTTCCAGAGATGGCTACACATTCCTAGCAAGTAGCAGAGATTGCAGGATGGGGCTAAAATGAGGCACACAGCACATACACAGCACCAAGCAGTATCTCTCTTTGAGATTATTTTGAGCCCAGCAAAATGTGGAGCATACAAAAAGCACTCAATAAATATTTGTTGAATGAACAAGTAAAAAAGCAAGCCAGAGAGCACAGGCCACATGAACTTACTCGTTTCTCAACTGGAACTTTGTTATAGTATCTGATTGAGTCCTTCCCAGGAAAGTCAAATTCCACCACATATTCCTGACCATCCAATTCTGGGTGTAGATTGATGTGTTCCACTCTAAGTGAACAGCAACCCACAGTGTCTGCCGTTTCTCCTTCCTCCTTCTCATTGCCTGCTCTCAGAGCAAGCTGCACAGGAAAGAGGATTGGGGTTGTTAAGAAAGAGATAAGCATCAGTAAAGAGACATGGACCATATATAATCTCTAGGAAACCCCAAACCAGAAGCCCCCAATTCTTCTGTGGATGAAGCATCAGTCGGCACAGCCTGGAAACTCAGATTCTACAATGTTATGACTCATATGAAAGCCACAGGGATACTCAGAGACCAAGTTTCTCTACTCTATCCTTAGAATGGAGATAGAGGGAAGAGAAAAAAAAATTTTTTTTAAAATTTAATTAATCCATTTATTTATTTTAGGTCTGGATGCTCTGTCTGCATGTATGCCTACATGCCAGAAGAGGGTATTGGATTCCATTTTAGATTGTGTTGACCACATTTTAGATTGTGTTGCTGGGAATTGAACTCAGGACCTCTGGAAGAACAGCCAGTGCTCTTAACTGCTAAGCCATCTCTCCAGCCCCCAAGAGAAAAAAATTTAACAAGGCAACAAATATTTTTCCTTTGGGCAGTCAGATTAAAAACTATTATCCATTTTGTGAGAATTCAGAATTTGGGCTAAAATATAAGCACTGTAAAATGGGAAAAAAAAAATCACATGAGTACTAAGAAACTGAACTCTATAGCATTATCTTTCAAACTGTAGTTTTAATAAATCATACTTTTTGTTTAACCAACTTTACAGGTTATAATCATCTTTTTCTAAAAGAATGAAGTGGAGAAGAAATATCAGAATTTAGGGCTAGCAGTTAAGCAGTGGTTTGTGCAATTTCTGAATTAATTGCATACAAATAAATGTGAGTTGGACTTTGACATAAAATAAGTACTTTTCATTATGGGTTATGGTTTAAAAAAAAAAAAAGAAGGCCGGGCGGTGGTGGCGCACGCCTTTAATCCCAGCACTCGGGAGGCAGAGCCAGGCGGATCTCTGTGAGTTCGAGGCCAGCCTGGTCTCCAAAGCGAGTTCCAGGAAAGGCGCAAAGCTACACAGAGAAACTCTGTCTCGAAAAACCAAAAAAAAAAAAAAAAAAAAAAAAAAAAAAAAAAGATTTAAAAGTGTCAGTTATCCTTAACCCCTCCCCCCAAAAAAAGTTCAATTTATGCAGATCCTCCTGTTACGAACATGAGCAGCACTCAACAATAAACATATTGGTGAATGCCTCTTTTTAATCCACATTTACTTTTCCTACTAGGATAGATTTGATTATAAGTCACACAGCAGATATACACTCCCAACCCCTGTACTTAGGGAGTCAACACTCCCTATACCTATAAACAGAACTGTCCAATGCAAATAAAGGAACCTGCTCCCACCTTATCAATGAAGTACAGTGCTACAGCTCTCTGTCGAACTTTCATCTCTTTGGACTTCCAGTCTTCCCGATACTGATTTCGGATCTTGTCCACACACTTCTTCAGCCGTCGAGCAGTCTCGTATTTCTGCCAGTCTTTCTCACCCTGTAGAGACCCCAAAGGTGTATTATTTACAAAGAGTAAAATAACACACTGAATATTCAGAGCTCTATATCCAAGAACAGCAACTTGAGCTTAAGCGAGGCTGAAAAGCATAGAACCGAAGAGAAAGTCTGGAGTATTTATAACCTGACAAAAATACATTCTGTTCTATTTTCATACAACTGACTCGTGTATAATTGCTAAGAAAGCTTCCCAATCTCTAAAATGCTCACACTCTTTGGAGAAGCCCACAAACCATGCCCCCAAACTGACTTTTTTTTTTTAAAGGTTTATTATTATATATACAGTATTCTGTCTACATGTATGCCTGCAGGCCAGAAGAGGGCACCAGATCTCATTACAGATGGTTGTGAGCCACCATGTGGTTGCTGGGAATTGAACTCCAGGACCTCTGGAAGAACAACAGTGCTCTTAACTGCTGAGCCATCTCTCCAGTCCCCCAAACTGACTTCTGTCAACATAAAGAATATAAGCATTCCCATTCCCTCACAAGTACCACAGCCTTGCTCCCAAATCTCAGATCCAATACCAGTTTTCTGCTAGCACTGAATTCTATTAAATTCAAGACAGCCATTGAGTTTCATGGAGCTATCAAAGAAACAGAACCTAAGACTACAACATGTAATCACCAAGGAACACAATGACTTCCATTAACAGTTGCAATTATTCACTATTTTCTAACTTCTGCATTTAAAAGCAGTGTCTGGTTAGACTGAGAAAAACAATGATTCTGGGAATACCTTCCTTCTTTTTTGTTTGTTTCAGGACAAGTTTTTTTTGTATAGCCTTGGTTGTTTTAGAACTAGCTCCATAGACCATGCTGGCCTTGAACTCACTGAGATACGCCTGTCTCTGACTCCTGAGTGATGGGATTAAAAGTGTGCGCCGCCACCACCTGGTACCACACCTTTTTTTAATGGAACTTTTGACATACAGTTTAAAGGTCTGACCCTAAAGGCCATAAACTGTTAGGAAAATGTAAATGTATTGTAAATGAAAATGTATTGTAAACCTAACCAAGAACCTGTGACTAGGGAGCTCATACGTCTGAGAGGTGAACGTACTGTTATGATTTTGCAAAATACTGGTATGGTATCAAACTGCCTTCTAAATACGTATCTCTACACTCATAGACTAGTGCAGCTCTTGGTCCTCATCAGCAAAGCTTGTGCAATGTGAATATGGTTAATACCAAGGCTGCAACTGATCAAAGTACAGAGAACAAGTGTCTGTGGAATGCTGCTCATCCATGAATGGGACCTCCACATTATACACTCTGACCTCAAGGTTCAGGAAGCACTGGAAAAGGAGATGGAAAGACTTTTTAAGAGGCACAGGTCAGGGAGGACTGGGGCTAAAGTATCTTCTGGACGTGGTAATCGCATTACACAGGAACTTAAAAGCAGTTGTGGCTGCCTACACAAGATCAAGCCAGTTAACATTCCTGAATGAAGTGAGGAAGGGAGGGATAGCAAGCCCTAACTTGTAGCTGAGGAGTTACTGACATCTGGTGGCTGCTGGTGTGTACTTGATCAGTTTTCTTTAGAGGTGTGGTTCCTGGTAGCTTTCCCATGCCCCAGTGGATGGCTCTACATACACACACACACACACACACACACACACACACACACACACACACACACACACACACACACACACGGGTACCACTAACTCAACTGAGTAGGTTACTAAAAAGAGTTGCCATGAAACTGAGAGGAAGGTAGGGGTGCGTGTGCGTGTGGTTTGCGTGTGTGTGTGTGTGTGTGTGTGTGTGTGTGTGTGTGTGTGTGTGTGTGTGATGGGGCGGGGAGGAATATGGGAATAGTTGAAGGTGGGAAGTTGGGGTGATCCAAATACACTGTATGCATGTGGGTAGCCATTCCAGCTTTGATCCGGAAGTTCCAACCCCCATTGAGGCTTCAGTAACTGTCATGCCTACAAGGCGGGGCCAAGAGAGGGCCCTGAAGACCCAAGAGCTAGATGTGCCGGCTCTCTTGGTTCCTGGACCCTGGATGGGGGACGCTGGACACTGGAGGTAGACCGAGCAGAGTTCTCCAGAGAACATCGCCAGACTGCGCCACACCTTTCCTAGACCCTGCAATCTACCTATCCCTTCATTTGTAAGTTATGCCACTAAATAAACCTCCCTTTTAACTACGTGGAGTGGCCTTAATAATTTCACCAATATGCATGTATGACATTTTTAAAGAATAAATAATAAATATCATAAAACTGGAAACAGACCCACAAGCTAGGACTAATAATGTCAAATGCAAAAGATCAGGAAAATTCCACATAGGCAAAGAGTTTGACACTAATACAGGAAAAACTGGTTCTTATGAACACAAGGATCTGGGGCTGAAGAGATGGCTTAGCAGTTGAGACAGACCTAGGTTCAGTACCCATATCAGTAGTGTCCTATGACTCTAGCTTCAGAGGGATCTGATGCTTCCCACTTCTGTGGGTATTCAAATGCACATGCCCCCACACAGACACATGGGTAAAATAAACACACAGAATTAAAGAATAAGAAATTACTTAAGAATCTCTACTCCTGATCCTTTGATCTTCCAACAAATGAGAGGAGGTGGAAGTGATTTCTTTTTATAAATTCTTGTTTTCCACCTGAGACATAAGGACCTGATCCATAGGACCTCATGAAACCCTTGAGACATAAGAACGATGGTCAAGGTAACCAGTCTTTACGCACAGAGGCATGGGGGTACATGGGACAAAAAGGCAAACTTCCAGATCTCAACAAGCTCAGAAAGCAATGCTTATTTGGATGTGCTAAGGAGTCATCAACATTTCCTCACAACTGTGTGTGTACTATTTGTATGTGCTGTTTGGTTTAAAACAAGGGGTTCAATAACTAATAGTTGTCTCATTTCCTGGGGAGCTGAAATTTTTTTTTTGTTTTTTTGTTTTTTGAGACAGGGTTTCTCTGTGTAGCTTTGCACCTTTTCCTGGATCTTGCTCTGTAGACCAGGCTGGCCTTGAACTCACAAAGATCCACCTGCCTCTGCCTCCCGAGTGCTGGGATTAAAGGCGTGCGCCACCACCGCCTGGCTGGGAGCTGAAAATTTCTAAGTACAACTTGACATTTAAGAGAATGAATTAATTCAAAAAGTACAATACAAGCTGTCCTCCTGTATAAGGCAATGATGCATTTATTACATAAACCACTACCAACAAGACACCTGAAAGGCTCACCAAAACACATTTATCAAGCCAGGAGTGGATTCTACCTCAACAATCCAACTCACAAGGCATCATCAGTCTATCTCAATGATTGCTTTGAGAAAGTCATATAAGTAAGTTACATAAGACACCTCTATAGCAGCTTTCCCTTCATACTGGGATGGAGGTCAGGAAAAGAAGTTACCCTGCAAAGGGCTAACAGGAGAGGGTGGGCCTCCAAGTATGCTTGCCCTGGTTGCTTTCAGTGCTGCTGAGCAATCTATAAAATGATAACAGACTTAAAACCTTCTTGGAATGCTTCTAAAAAATATCCACCTAGGCCTCCAGGGAGAGTCACAACAAAACCACTGTGGAAGGTGTGCAACACAGGACAGATTGTCGGGTAAGACAGGCCCAGGGATCCCTACTGTCTTTTCCTCCCCAGCACTGAGTTATAAGCAAGTACTACCATGCTCAGCTTTTTTTATTATTATTAATGTGAATTGCCACATCTTTTATTTTTATTTTTGAAAATGTCATACATGTGTGCTGTGTGATATCGTTCTGTATGCTGTGAATATGTGTTGCTCTGATTGGTTGAAAAATAAAATTCTGATTGGCCAGTAGCCAGGCAGAAAGTATAGGTGGGATAAGCAGACAAGGAGAATTCTGGGAAGAGGAGGGCTGAGTCAGGAATCAACAGCCAGACACAGAGGAAGCAAGAAGACAAGGCAAAACTGAGAAAAGGTACCAAGCCACGTAGTTAAACATAAATAAGAATTATTGGTTAATTTAAGTGTAAGAGCTAGTCAGTAATAAGCCTGAGCTAATGGCCAAGCAGTTATAATTATTATAAGCCTGTATGTTTACTTGGGGGATGTGCATGGGAGAAAGTAGTCCCGACTGCCAGCTGGCCGGGACACAGGAAAACTTCGGACTACACATGCGTACAAATATGATCTTATCTATCTCTCATTTTTCCTCAAGCCCTCCATACCGACTATCAACTTCAAGTTTTTGGTTTTATGATAACTCACTAAGTACAGTTAGTGCACCCACAGATCCATGTATACAGACAGTGGCATGGTGGCATCAACTGGAGCATGTGAAATCTATCAGAATTTAAAAGAAAAAAAAAAAAATACAAACCAAGACCTTGCTACTTTGCCCTGGCTAGCCTGGAACTTATTATGAAGACTAGGATAGCCTTAAACTCAGAGATCCCTCTGCCTCCCAAGTACTAGGATTAAAAGCTTGTGCCACCCTGTCCAGGATATCAAAATATTTTTTGTAATTAAGTGATTGAATATACTGGATTTGGTGCTAAAATATGACAATGCCAGATCTTAGGGACAAGAATTTACTATATTTCTATTCTTACATATTTGAAATATTTTATTAAATATAAAATTCAGAAATGGTCAGAGGTTAAGAGCATTTGCTGCTCTTATAGAGGAACTAGGTTTGGTTCCCAGCATCCACACAGCAATTCAACACTGTCCCTACCGCTAGTTCAGAGAATCTGATGCCTTTTTTTGGACTCCGTGGCCACTAGGCACTTAACACAGTGCACATGCATTCATGCAGGCAAAACACTCATATGCATAAAATAAAAATAAATCTAAAATAACAACAGCCCCTCAAAACTCCCCAAGTTTGAATCTTTGTTTAAGAAAATAAAAGGAAAAAAATTATTTATTTAAGAACAGAATGCTTCTCTGGATAGCAACACAAAATTTTTAAAAAAACTATTCAAGGTGCTATCAAACTCCAACCTCTGAAGACATTACTGTTTTGTTAAATGGAAGACAGCCTAAGACAGGACTGAGAGCAAGTTCAAGAAGCCACAGGCGCCACCTCCTCACCCCTGGGCCCCAACAGTACCAGCTCTTTCAAGACCTGTAATGACTCTTTTTTTGGGATCTCATCATAGTTAAGTCAAGCTTGTACCTTGAGTACAAGCATCTAGACAGGGACAATCTGGGTGATTCTCAAGTTTACTGGTGTGTGGTATATGCACATGTGTATGTAGGTACAAATCCCTGTGCAAGTATAAGGAGACTCTCTACCTTATTTTTAAAAGATTTTTTATGTGTACGGGTATTTTGCCTGTGTACCACATGCATGCAGTGCTCACAGAGGGCATGAAATCTCCTGGAACAGAACTGGTTGTGAACTGCCACGTGGGTGCTGGGAATTGAACCCCAGTAATCTTAGTGGGTGCTCTTAGCCACTAAGCCATCTCTTTAGCCCCTCCACCTGATTAAGACAGGATCTCTAACTAAACCTGAAGCTCCCAGCTAAGCTGGCTGACCAGTGGGCTCCTGGGATCAGCATGTATCTGTCCCAAACACTGGGGTTACAGGCATGCACGGCTATGCCCAGCTTTATGTGGGTGCTGGAGACATAAACTCAGGTCAGGTCTTCTCACCCATTGAGCTATTTCCCCCAACCCTATTTGACAGTTTCAGTGTTACTGTTCACATCTTCGAATATCTTAACATAGTCTTTACTTACCCTTTTTTGTTCATAAGCCCACAACTCTGTTTAGAAGACCTCTTTAAAGATCTAATTTTAATCTGATTTCCTTTAAAAAAGGAATATTAAGGACGTTAAGAATAACTACTGTATTAATAAGAACGGTTACCTTTCTTCTAACACAACTGGATCCTTACACAATTTGCCCACCAACCTACAAGTGTGTAAAGGAATAAAACTAGGGTTTATCCACTTCTGTAGCTCTATAACCTAATTACAGGAGAGAAGAATAGCATGATTTTAACTGTCTTTCTCTGTTCTCCTTCCTGATTCTATACTTATTCAGAACCAGAAAAACTTATTTTGCAGTTTATTTGAAAAACGTATCCTGATGATATTTTTCAATAAGAAAGTAGTGAAACATGTCAGGCCACAGAGTATAAGCTAGAAAGTATACACCTACATAGCTTTTTCACCTGTAACTCTCAGATATTAACAGAAGCTAAATCCTTATAAACAAGAGTTTCAAAAGCCTTTAGCTTCAGAATTGTGAATAGGAAAGTCCTAGACTACACAGGACTAATTCCTTAGCTGTATTTGCTCTCTTTTGGTTGTTCACATTTCCATGTCTGTTAGAGGAAGCTACAAGCTACAAGAACTCTCCAGAGCAGAAGATATAGCTAGCTGGCTAACAAAATATCAAAACAGTCCCTCTCAATAAGTTTAACAACTGAAAACACATGAGTGTGTAAGATAGTATATGGTGGGCTTTCAATTACAACTGGTCCTAAAGGAACTTACTCACATGAGACCTCAGAAAGCTAGTATATAAAACTCTAGGTTTTTTTTTTTTTTATATAGCTTGTTTCTACATCCAGATAAAGTAATTCCTACACTTCTCACATCCTGACCACCAGATAGTAAATGCTAACTGTAAAGGCAAGAGCTGCATCTGCACAATTGCTGTTACTATAAATACACTGTGGTTGGAACATAGTGGGACTTCAGAAAATTTCCGTAGGTAAAATAACAATAGGACACAAACTGAAACAAGTTAATGGTAAATGAAAGCACTTGTCTCCTTTCAGGGCAGAAGGTAGGTTTTTAACTTGTTAAATCAAGTCTACAAAGCACACTGCAACTCAGCCAAAAGAGAGGGAGAGATTATCAGGCCCACCAAGAGGTGTAGCCTATAGTTATGCTTACCTTGATTCGTGAACTGGGATTCAGCATGATGTATTTAATAGAACCTTGGATGTTCTCTGTCCAGGAGACCAGCCAAGTAACCTTGTTATCATGCCGGACTTCTTTCCATTTATGTCCTGGAGGAGGAGAAGGAACCTTGGCATCTCTGTGAAAATAACCATGTAGATGGGAAGTGAAATGAAAAATGACACACCATGTTCCTTTTCATAACCAGAAGTGAACCTATCTCCTAAGTATGTATTTCTAATCTCCCTTTCCCCAATTCTGAACAAAAACTTGGAGACTTACCCACAGAAATATTAAGCTGTCTTTACAGATAGACTCTTAACACTATGAACAGTCCCAACCACCAGCCTTGAAGAAAGAAGCTTGCACCTCACTTTTGCCCCTAAAGGTGAACTTTTGTGCTCACTTGCTACAGTTGATAATGATGTCCTCAGGCATGATTCTTCTCTTCAGCATGCCCATCTTGGGGTGGTTACCTCGTCCACGGAAAAGCCCTGGAGGCTCTATCTTGAAATTGGCAATCCTCTCTCTATGATTATCCATAACACAAAAGCCATATTCTTTCAATAATTTTTCATTTTCTTCTTTGATTTTCTGAAAAAGAGTCAAAATGGATTCAAACTCCTGTCTGCTAGTACTTATTTTTATCTCTTGCAGGAGAAAGGTCAAGGTTAAGTCCAAAATTCACTCAGAAAAGAACTCAAATACAGGAAAATGTCTACTGGATCTTAAACTTACACATAATAAATCGCCAAAAGCAGAGGGAAGGACTTGGACTTGCCTCTACTGAATGTGCCTCCCCATGGGAGGCCTTGCCTTCTTGTGTGTGTGCGGGGGAGTGGATTGGGAGGGGGAGGCTGGGAGGGCGGGAGGACGGAAGAGGGGGATCTTTGATTGGTGTGTAAAATGAATGAAAAATTTTTCTTAATAAAAATAAATAAATAAATCACCAAAAGATCTGCTGAGAATAACTGACCTTATATCTAGCAGATTCTCACTTTTGTCTTTTGTAGTAGTGCTGAACGAAAACCAATGTATACTAGATAAGCACTCTACCACTGAGCTACAGCTTCAATCCTTGATCTTTTATTGTAAAGGGTATAGATTTATGAATGTCATTTATTTTTAGTTTAACTTAGTTTAATTTAAAGGATATGGTCTCATATATCCCAGGATGTTTTCAAACTCTCTATGTAACTAAAAATGACCATACATTTCTGATCTTCTTTGCCCATTTCCCAAGGGTTGATATTACAGGCATGTACCACCACCATGCATGGTTTTATGCAGTTCTGGAAGCAGAGTCAGGGCTTCACACAAGCCTTCAGGCAAGCCCTGTACCAAATGAGTTACTGCAGCCCAAGTCCTACTGAGATATTTTTATATGTTAACCTTAAAAATAAATACTATGAAGAGGGAGAAGTAAATGTCAGCTAATGAGGGAGTACTGAAAACAGGTAAAGGAGACTTGAGTCACAGAAAGGATATAAATTTTTTCCCCTCTAGTTTCAACTCCTTTATGGATTTTTTTTGTTTTGTTTTGTGGTGGAAGATAAATGCCTAAAAATGTTATTTGGCAGCCAGATCTTTGAGGCCAGGCTGGACTACAGAGTGAGTTCCAGGACAGCCAGGGATACAGAGAAACCGTCTTGAAAAACCAAAAATAAATTTTGTGCGTGTGTGCGCAGTGTGTATAATATGATAGTGAAAGTATAAAATTTAACCCACATCTTCAGAATGACTATTCTGTTTCATTGAGATATATAGACTTTGGGCCTGATTAACTTTGATATGTGGTATTTCCATTCCTTTTTAGTTCTTTATAATCAAATTTTATAAAAAACAAAAATTCATACTATGGGCTGGAGATGTAGCTTGGTTATAGAATACTTGTCTAGTATGCACAAACTTTCATTTCTTCATCTCCTAAATGAACACTTACAGACCCACTTAACTGAACAGCATTTCCCATGGGGTTTTAAACCTCAATAAACTTGTCTCAGATTCTTTATTGGGTATTTGGCATATAGTTTTTTGTTTGTTTTCTAGGGTGAAGCAAACCTAGGGCTTTATGTCTGTTAGGTAATCATTCTCCTACTGAGTTAAATCCCCAACTCCATTCTTTATACTATGTGATCCTTAGCCCATAAAAATATGGTTGTATGTGGGGAGTTCAGCCTCTTAATTTTCTAACCATTCTCCTCTACCTTATATATGGTGATTAGTGGTGGGTTTCCTCCCCTTCTTTCCTTGTTATTATTTTAGCTTTCACACAGGGCTTCGCTATCCTTAAACTCTTGATCCTCCTGCCTTAGCTCTACCCAGTTCTGGGATTATAAGAGTGCAACATCATGGCCCATAGGTGGATGAATTCTATGTAGTGATTCAATACAAGTCTTGCTCAACTTACTGACCACAGGTGTCCTTGCTAGGGGCCTAGACAAGGCAATGTTTATAAAAATGTTATTTGGACTAGTATTCCAAGAGCAAAGGTCCAAAGTGACCTTTATGTTTAAAAACACTGGGGCTATAGAGACAGCTCCATGGTTAAGGCAGTTCCTAGCACCCATACTGGGCAGCTCACAACCACATCTAATAGCTCTAGGTGACCTGACATCTTC
The DNA here is from genome assembly GCF_949786415.1 of Peromyscus eremicus. NCBI lineage: Eukaryota > Metazoa > Chordata > Mammalia > Rodentia > Cricetidae > Peromyscus > Peromyscus eremicus. The sequence continues at coordinate 134,064,907 of NC_081419.1, read as the reverse complement.
TGGTCTCCAATTGTACCCACACACATATGCATGCATGTGCATACAATTAAAAATTTTAAAATCCCTCTAAGTAAAAAACTGACCAAATTTCAGTGACTTGGAAAACTACAAATAAAATGAACCTAAAATGAAAAAGTCTAATGCAATTTTGTTTCTTTTATTGAGATAGCCTGGTTCTTGCTTTGCAGTCCAGAATGGAACTTAACTTGCAGCAATCCTCTTGCCTCAAGCCTAAATGCTGGTATTATAGGCATGTACCAACACAGATAACTGTCAGTTAGAGTAGCTCAATACTTGTAAAAGTATGGACCAAAATAAATATTAAGTGACTTAAATTACAAGTCCTTTAAAATGCCAAAACTACAGCACCATGAAGTACAAAAAAACATTCTTTGAAATCCTTAACTTCTGACCCTTGTTAGGAAAACAAAAAACCTACCTCAGATTCCTCTAAACTACGGCTTGGCAACTTTTTCTAAATAGAAACTATTTTAAGCTTGAAGGCTATACAGTTTGTTTCAACTACTCAGAGAATATGAAAATAAATATTCATTTATGAAAACAGGCAGTTTGCAGAGAAAACACACGTTAGATACTAGAAGATCTTTTTCACGATGAGTATGACCAACACTGGGGAATGGAGATGTAGGACAGTGGCTAGATACCAAAGTAAAACATCTCAAAAGAATGGGTAGGTACATGGCCAGTATTATTTCATATGTCTTAAACCTGAGTACCTGTAGCCACTGAGGACCAGGACTCCACGTGCTTAAACACTACAGTAATAAAATTACTGATTGCTACTGAAGTACTCACAAAGCTCAATCTAAATTAAAAAAAAAAAGACTTTACTAAGTGAATCTTTATCACTGAAAAATATAAAATTAATGAAGTCAGTGTTGTCACAAGAACCAAGATAATTAGAGAAGTAATTAGAATTTTTCTATCATACCAGTTTTTCTTCCTTGCTCATCTGCTTCCGAGCCTCTGACTGGGCTTTGAAATACTGGCTCATCTGTGTGAAGTCGCATTTGCTTAAGTTGGTAATCATATTTTTCTCGTCATTAGTCATTTCCTAGTTGAATGAAAAGAATATAAATATATTAGTAAGTCTTATTTTTTGTAATTAAAGCATTAAATAAAAGGTGTCGAGAAAGGTAGCCAATACTCAGTGAGGTATTTTTTCCTTGGGGGGGGGTCCTTCTGTTATAAGTTGTATTCCTTTTTTTGTTTTGTTTTTGGTTTTTTCAGAGCTGAGGACCGAACCCAGGGCCTTAGCGCTCTACCACTGAGCTAAATCCCCAACCCCTATAAGTTGTATTCTTTTTGTATAAAAATATTCAAGTGATTTATGGAGAAAAATTACTCTCCATTTTTTTGAGATCCTTGACAAAAATACAAACTCATGAACACCAAGCATATGAATACCAACCTGAGAAAACATACTAATCAATTTCTTTAGTAATGAGAGTAAAAACCTTTTCTTAGTCTCCTGTAGAACTACTTACTACTCCTGTTCTTATTAAATCTGGCTTTAGAGATCCTTAGATGGTAAGTTTTAACTCAGCCTTTGTTTACATTATTCAAATGGAGAACAATGCAGTTTTTACCTAGGCCAACAGTATAGGTAAGCCAATATGAATCAAAATGGAATAGGAGGTCAGATTAATCCTGTGCAAAGACAGCAGAGACAATCCCTGCAGAAACAAACTTTCCTTCGTTCAGCTGAAATTGAGGTTTTCTGTTTAACCTATCTGATCTATCTGACCAACTCCTTCCTGCAGTCACATGAAAGCTAAGAGAAAAACACTCTTGTTGGACAAAACCCAATTAAAATAGTAAGAGACAAAAGACATACATCCTTTACTATAATCAAATTCAGAAAAGTTATTGATTAAACTATAATTTGCTTAAAAAAAATAACAACCTATCAAAACACTAATACATGGCTACACCTCCCAGTCAGCACTTTCGTAATCTATTAAATATATGAACACATGAGTCACAATACCTTTCTCCAATCTTTAAAGAAATTTTTCCTGAATATTTCCTTAGTAGTATATTCATGGTCAAGCATTTTTGCAAAGAATGTAGCTACTTCTTCTGCTTTGGGACTCAACTTCATAATCTTACCTAAAAGGAAGAAAATGGTTCAAATCAGTGAGGCACATCATTAATATTCTATGAGTACTGAATACTGGAGACATCTTTACTGATGGCTTACCTCTCCAAAGTATACAAAGGTCTGCTGACACATCATTATAACAACAACAGAGCAACATACTGTTATATATCTACTTAATAAAATTTCTCCTTCTCTTTAGTAGATATTTACCTGGGTCTTTTTTTGGAGACTATGCCAGTTAATTGTTCCCAGGTGCCTGCTCAGGACAGGGATGACCTGGGGAAGGCCCAGCCACTCTTCCTTTTCCTTTCAGCAAGCAGAGTCCTTTACACTTCTTCAATGGTTTTTAAAAATCAAATCCTCAGAAGGACTCCTGCCACTGCTAAGCTAAGCAGCCTCTGTTCAAGAAGGGGAGGAAAGGATAGGGGCAGGGAGTGGAAGAAAGGAATTGTGGGGAGAAGAAATAGGCATCTTTCTTCTTTAAAGTTACGTGGGTGGAATATGAATAAAATAAATATTCATTGCAGGCAAGCCCAGATTTCCCACATAAAAAGCCTAAACAAGACCTTCCTCTAGAACCTTGCTACGCAAAGTGCGGTACACAGACCAAAGGCATCACACACAAGTTTGTTGTAAATACCAAGTTTTGGGCCTCAACCCTAGACCTGGAATCAGAAACCGCATTGTGTATATGTGTGTGTTTGTGCATGTGGGGTTGTACATGTACAACAGTGCCCATGCATGTAGGTGTCAGTCCTTGCCTTCCATCTTGTTTTGAGATAAAGTCTCTCTTGTTCACTGCTACATATCCAGGCTAGCTGGGCACAGAGGCTCCTGTCAATTCTCCTGTCTCTACCTCCCATCTCTCCATAGGGAGATGCTGGAATTACAGACAAGTGTGCTACTTCATTCAACTTTGATGTGGGTTATAAGGGAACAACCTTAGGTTACTAGGCTTTCATAGGAAGTACTTTTTAACCACTGAGCCATCCTCTGCCAGAAACAGCACTTTGCAGCAATAGTGTACACCAAGAGTGAAGCACACTGCATCTGAAACCCTGGGAACAGCACCAGGTGTGCCTGGGTCTGGGCTGCAAGTATATGCAAAAGCTGCTCTAAAAAAGCCCCTGTGTTCACAAGGAAAGCCAGTAAACTGATAAGGAAAGTCTGGAGGACGCATAGGTTTTGTGTACCTTAGTGAGATTATAACTGTCAGTAAAAGGAAAGTACTTAGGAATTTAACCTACCAAATATTCAAAGACAATATTGTATTCCTAGGGCTAATTTCTATCTTTTCTTTAAAAAACAACAATAACAAAACAAAAAACAACCAGCCAATAAACAAACAAACAAAACTCAACTTTACAATACTATAAAGAAGCAACCTATGCCATAACAAAACTTGGCTGCATTCTAAATGAGATTAAATATAATCCTACTGACTTACAATTATGTAAGTACTAATAATTCAAAAGGATTCACATTCATTACAGAAAACTAAAACTTAACCAGAAGCCTACTCCTTGTATAATTCAGAAGACATCTTATCTTATAATGGATGGAAGTGCTCTTCCTGGCTGTAGGACACAGGGAATACAGGACAAACTGAAACTTGTGTGGTAGTGGAGGATCAGCTTGGAAGACATAATTTAAAGGGCCAATAGGTGGTGTAGTTCCCTCTCAGTCTTTTCAAGCTTCTGTTTTGAAAAGAAGTTTCCTGCTCCTCCCCCACCCTACCCTCAGGTCTCAACTAGAGTTGCCAGCAAAACTACAACATGCTTAAAATATAAAGGGGAGAAGAAAAAAAAAAATGAAGCCAAGGTGGCACTGGCCTACAATTATAATTATGTAGCATTCAGAAGGCTAAGACAGGAGGATTATGAGTTTGAAGCTAGCCTAGGCTATAGAACCACCATCTCAAAACAAAACAAAAATAAAAATAGAGAAGAAAAAATGTAAATGAATGTGTTGCCTGATATGTTTCACATAAACTAGATATTCAATGTTTTTATTTTGGGGGTGAGGGTGTCTCTGGATTATTTCACTGGCTTTGTCCCAGTAAAGAAGCTACTATGACTCACTGTTCTAAAAAAATGGACTGTGGAAAAATTAAACAACAGCTCCTACAGCAGAGCAGTGGGTGGAGGGCGTGTAGGTTCCCAGCAATAGCATTTGTGGAAGAGGCTGAGCTCCTGGAAACAGAAACTGTTGAGTCAGCTGACAGTGAAGGTCCACAGCAGAGGCTGAAATTCTGTGCTTCAACAACCAGGTCCTGCCTACCAGAACTTACTTATCAGCTTGGACTAACAAATCAAGTAGGAGTTTTACAACCTTAGGGAGGAAATCCCAGGACGACCAACAGATAAAACACCAGCACTCCAATAGTGGAAAGCTAGGAAAATGGAGGAAGGGACTGTAGCCAACAATGAGCTGGTCCCAGGCCTTAGTTTCTTATCTATCATCTAGTTTCCATCCATCACCACCTTGCCTTTCACAGTGAGGCTTTTCCAGCTGAGCTTTCTAAAGCTAGTAAGCCCACAACAGGCTACAAAATACTAGCAGCAATTGTCTTTTTCAAGACCTTGGACTTTGCCACCTCATGAGGAAGTTTACCATAAAGTATTTTCATAAGAGTCTCCAGGAATGACCCAGTGTATTGTGCTTTTTGATCAAACCATGTCAGACCATGAAGTGTTTTATGATGTCAACTTTCTAAATAGTTTGAATCAGTAGTCTCTATCTATTACTAGGACCTGGGTGTCTGAAGGCAAACATATTCAAAAAACACATTTTCCTGACATACAGAATGAGCTCTCTGGTCAAAACTAGCTGAACATCTCTTATCTGAAACATCTGGTATTTAGGCTTTCATTTCTTTCTCCCCCCTCCCCAAGTTTTTTAGAATTAGTGTGTGAGTGAGAGAGAGAGAGAATGTGTGAGTGTGTGTGTGTGTGTGTGTGTGTGTGTGTGTGTGTGTGTGTGTAAAGAAATGAAGTATTAGGCTGGGCATAATGGTGCACATCTTTAATTCCAGCACTCAGGAGGCAGAGACAGGTGGACCTCTGAGCTTGAGGCCAGCCAAGGCTATGTAGTGAGACCCTGTCTCAAAAATAAATAAATAAAAAATAATAAACAAACAAATAAATGAAAGAACAGAAAAAAGAGAGAGAAAGAAAGAAATGAGTTATCTTGAGGATGAGACCCAGGTTTATAACAAATTTGTTTCATACACACTGTTTTAAATGCTAAAGTAATGTCACATAATACCTTTAATGATATGGTGCACCCAAGTTTTACTTTTTTTTTAATTGCATGTATTTATTTAGTGTGTGTATTATGTGTGCAATGTGGTGGTCAAGAACAACATGAAGGAAGTGCTTCTCTTCCTTCACCATGGGGGCACTAGGGATTAAACTGAAGTCATCAGGCTTTGAAGCGAGTGCCCTTGCAGAGCCATCTTGTTGGCCCTTGACGTTTCACTTTGTAGTGTCATGTTGTAATTTAAATTTTAAAAAATTTTTCTGAAATCCAGATTTCAATTGTTGGATGCTAATAAGCCTATCCCATCCTAAACCCACAGGCATCTATGGTCCTGAAGCATTGCTGGTGGTCAAAGAGACATACCAAATAACTCAACTCTGAGTGCTTGCCACAGGTGCTTCTCAGCAGCTTTTCTGTCCAGTGTTTCTCCATAATGGTAAATAGACTATTTGGTTCAGAAGCACCCAGTCCTAGCACTCATCTATTAAAGGGGCCCAGATCTAGTTGGTGAATCTTTTTTTTTAAATTTATTTGTTTATTATGTATACAGTGTTCTGCTTGCGTATATCCCTTCAGGCCAGAAGAGGGAGCCAGATCTCATTACAGATGGTTGTGAGCCACCATGTGGTTGCTGGGAATTGAACTCAGGACCTCTAGAAGACTAGAAGAACAGCCAGTGCTCTTAACCTCTGAGCCATCTCTCCAGCCCCTAGTTGGTGAATCTTAAGCATACGTAGGGTTTGAGGAAAAAGACTAGCATCCCTGGACAGAACTCTTGGAATGAAGGCGTTCAGTTGAACATTACCACCTGATATACTGTCAATAAAAGGCTTGTGAAAGACTACTCTCAAATCTTTCAAACTCAAGGACAAAAACACAGATGATGTGACTCTCAGCCAATCTGGAAAGTTCCAAGAGATCCAAGTAGGTCAAATAGGGTGGCACATGCCTCAGGAGCAGAGGTAGGTTAATCAACTGAATTCAGGGCCAGCTGATCTACATTATCAAGTTCTGGGCCAGGCAGGGCTACGTAGTTAGAAAGTATCTCCAAAATAAATAAATAAATAAAAATAAGTAAATAAATAAATAAGAACCTAGGCAGAGCCTATCTTTAAAACTGATGCATCAAAGGCAAAGTGTTGCACTATATGGAGTGATTTTACAGCTTATGATTTCTACTGACAGGATGAATGGAAGCAGCTAATACTTTGCCAAACATTATTCCTAGTGACCTGCAGTTTGTTGGTATATATTATCACCAAAATAAAATGCTACTATTTGAGTAAGGCTTTTCTAACGATTCCACAGAATACAACAGCTTTCTAGAAATTGAGTTCAGATAAAAACCTTCAGTGAGTAAGCCATAGCCTGGCTATGAGCCACAAAGTAAACCTTTTTAGGATTACAGATAAGATACCAACAGCCCCTTTTCTTATGGTGCTTTTTAAGCAGCAAATGGGCCCTTTACCAAACCAGACAAGGTCAATAAAACAAAGTGAAGTAACTAGATAGGACTGTCCAGTAGAGGCGGCACCTTCATTTTCTATCCCAATAGAAGCAAACTCTTCTTAGCCAAAATTCAAACAACCTGAAATAACTCACCATCATAGTAAAACTTGACACCCTCTGGAAGAGGCTCATATGGTGGAGCAAAGACGGGCCCTTTGTGTTCTAGGAATTTCCACTTGATGCCTTCAGGATAGCGTTCTTCTTCCCACCTTTCAAAGACAAGGCACAACCTTATTAGGTGATCACTTCACATAATAAAAAGATCCTCACCTATTAAATGCCAATAATAATTATCTAATCAATTGATGGTACTCATTCAAAGTCTGGATTAGAATAACCTGTATCTCACTGAGAAAGGCAGCAATTTCAAGTAAGATGGAAGAATGTGGTAACTATTTCATTCAACTGTTTTAGGTAAAAGACAGTAGATATTAAAGACCATCATTCAAAGAGCCCAGCACTAACTAGGGAATATGAAAATGGGGATAACTGTTCTACCATGGTACCCTAATAACATGCCACAGTGGTATACATGAAAGAGGCATTACTATACTGATGACATGCAGGGAAAAGTACAAAACACAGCCAGGCAGGATGGTGCGTGCCTTTAGTCCCAGCACATGAGAGGCAGAGGCAAGCAGAACTCTTGAGTTCTAGGACAGCCTGATCTACATATCTAGTTCTATAACAGCTAAGGCTACATAGTAATACCTTGTCTCAAGACAAACTAAAAACAAAACAATCAAACAAAAAAGAAGTTCAAATGTAAAAAAAGGAATGAAATAATAGTTTAACTGAGGCACACTGAGTTTAAGGCACTTCTGAAATACATCGAGCTATCTAGCAGACACTTAGCAAAATTCTAAATAAATCACAGGTGCCATAACTTTCTGAAACTTTTTATTTAAAAGAAAATCAAGCATACAGAAAAAAACTATGGATAATACAATTAACTGTGGATATATACAAAGAACTATTGAAATGAATTACATTTCTATTTTGACTGATAAAGTTAGTTGTGGATAAATATACAATAAATAATTTAGCAATTATCCTTATAAAAATGGTCTTATACATAACTATAACACATATTATCAGGTCTAACAAAATCAATAATTTTCTAATATTTAGTCTGATTATAAATTCACCAATGAGATTAAATGTATTTTACAGGTCAAGATCTACTGGAAGATTATGCATTACAACTGACAGATGTTTCTAACACTTCCTTTACACAGACAGATCTTACCATCCTCATAGTTTGGAAAGAATCAGGTAGACAGAATGCATCTGACATACAGATTATTTTTAAACTTCTCAGATTCCATCTTTACTGCTACTTCTAAACAAAAAGAATTTTACGCACTCCTACGGGGATTTGTTTTTGTTTTTTTGAGACAGGGTTTCTCTGTGTGTCCCTGGCTATCCTGGAACTTGCTCTTTAGACCAGGTTGGTCTCAAATATCTGCCTGCCTCTGCCTCCCAAGTGCTGGGATTAAAGGCGTGTGACCCCACTGCCTGACTTATTCTGCTATTAACTAAATCCAAGTCCAATATTTTAAACAAAGTTCAGAAACAGAGTAAGAAATACATGAATCCCATCAAGTTGTAATAATACTGTTATATAAAACTGCAGTCAAAATATATTGTCAAGTAATTTTCAACAAGAGTTATGATGACCCAATGGTTAGAAGACAGATTCTAAACACTGGAGTTTGCAAAGAGTGACACTGGGAACATTCTTTATACTATACACAAAAGTTAACTAAAAAAAAAACAAACCAAGAGGGGTTGGGGATTTAACTCATAGGTAGAGCACTTGCCTAGCAAGCACAAGGCCCTGGGTTCAGTCCTCAGCTGGGGGGGGGGGGGGGGGGGGGGGCGGGAGGGGATGACAAACCAAGAAATTAAAATTCTAAATATAAGAGTTAAAATGCATTTGGACATTTAGGAGAAAATAAAGGGGAACTGCTTTACAACTGAATTTGACAGTGATTTCTTGGATATAATACCAAAAGTAACAACAAAACCACACACACGTAAGTTGGGCTACAAAATTAAAAATACCTGTGGATCAAATGGCATATTCAAGAAAGTGAAAGGCAACTCACAATGAAAGAAAATACCTGAAAGCTAGAAATCTAATAAAGAGTTACTATTATGAATACACAAAGAATTCCTTTTTGGTCATAACGGCATGGGCCTATAGTTCCAATAACTTGAAATGCTGAGAAGAAAAGAAAACTTGAGCCAGGAATTCAAGGCCAGCCAGAGCAATCACAACCAGCCAAAAGTTTTTGTTTATTTACTTTGTGTCTATGAATATTTTGCTCACATGCATGTATGTGCACCAAGTATGCCTGTTGGATCTCCTGGAAATGGGGTTACAGATGGCTGTGAATCATTATGTAGGTGCTAGAAATAGAACCGGGTCCTTTGAAAGACCAACAAGTGCTCTTAACCATTGAGGCATCTCTCTAGCCTAAACAAACAAACAAACAAACAAATGAATGAATGAATGAAATCTGGGTAGTAGAGGTACCTTCCAATTTCCTACAATGGATACACCACTCCCTCCAGAGTATATAAAGATTCCAATATCTATTTCTGTTCCACCAACACTCTTTTTTCCCCATCTTAGTGGGTCTCATTATAACTTTGTAATAGTGTAAAGTGGTGGTATCTCATTATAGCTTTGATTTTTGTTAATTAAGATGACAAATTTTATGTGCATTTTAAATATACATTCACATTATAAGTATTTAAATAATGCAGTTTTAAAGTGAAGATTTTATAAAAATCTTATATCTGGAAGGAACAATAAAGGCTTCCTATAACCAATAACCACTTTAAAAATAGGAAGTTACTCTACTAGAGATGATAAAAGCCTGGAATGCAGGAAAATATCTAATCCCCAAATCTACTACTCTCCAATTCAGAGAAAACGTCTGCAAACATATGAAGGCTTCTGCAAGTGACTTAAATCTATTTTAACGGTCACAGTGTTAATTGTGGAGGGGTTCAGAACACCATGTATCCTTTATATTCTTGACACCAACTGCATTGTTTTGAAATTAAGATTCTAAATCATTCCTCAAATACCTTCAAATTCAACATGGTTTTTCTTCAGGATCTATAACAATTTCCTTACCATTTAAGCAAACTAAGAGATTCAATGAAAGCTGGATGGTGGTGGCGCACGCCTTTAATCCCAATACTCAGGAAGCAGAGGCAGGTGGATCTCTGTGAGTTGGGGCCAGCCTGGTCTACACAGAGTTCTAGGACAGCCAGAGCTATTACACAGAAAAATCCTGTCTTCAAAGCCAAAAAAAAAAAAAAAAAAAAAAAGAAAAGAAAGAAAGAAAGAAAGAGATTTTTAATGAATCACTGAACACAAAACTTCAGTTTAGACAGAAAAATGCAAACATATCCTCGAATATATTAGTACACTGTTATGACTCAAATGGACCTAACAGATATCTACACTTCACCCAAAAATGTACAAAAAAAAAACCGTACCATCTTCTCAGCACCACATGGAACCTTCTCCAAAATTGATCATATATTCAGTCACAAAGCAAGTCTCAACAGAGACAAAAAATTGAAATAACCCTCTGTATCTTATCAGATCACCATGGATTAAAGCTGAATTTCAACAATAACAGAAAACCTACAAACTCACAGAAAGTGAACAACTCTCTACTGAGTTACCACTGGGTGAAGGAAGAAATAAGAAATTTATGACTTCCTAGACTTCAATGAAAATGAATGTACAGCATACCTAAACTTATGGGACAAGATGAAATTGGTGCTAAGAAGAAAGTTCACAGCACTAAGTGCCTTCATGAAGAATTTGGAGAGATCTCATAACAGCAACTTAATAACACACCTGAAAGCTCTAGAACAAAACAGAAGCAGACACTTCCAAGAGGAGTAGATGACAGGAAATAACCAAATTGAGGGCTGAAATCAATAAAATAGAAATTCTCTATAATACAAAGAATCAATGAAACAAACAGTTGGTTCTTCAAGAAAAATCAACAAAATAAACTCATATCCAAACTAACTAAAAGGCAGAGAGAGAATATCCAAATCAGCAAAATCAGAAAAGAAAAGGAGGACATTACAACAGACACTGAGGAAATCCAGAGAATCATTAGATCATACTTCAAAAACCTGTACTCTACAAAACTGGAAAATCTAAAAAGAAATGGATAATTTTATATATACCACTTACTAAAGTTAAATCAAGATCAGATAAACAATTTTAATAGACCTATAACCCCTAAGAAAATAGAAGCAGTCATTAAAAGTCTCCCAACCAAAAAAAAAACAAAAAACAAACAAACAAAAAAAAACCCTCAGGGCCAGATGGTTTTAGTGCAGAATTCTACTAGACTTTCTAAGAGCTAATACCAACACTCCTCAAACTACTCCACAAAATAGAAACAGAGGGGGAACACTGCCAAATTCACATGAACTGTGAGCCAATGGCTGAGAAGCCCCCATGGAACTGGACCAGGACCTCTGGATAAGTGAGACAGTTGATGAACTTGAACTGTTTAGGAGGCCCCCAGGCAGTGGGACTGGGACCTGTCCTTGGTGCATGAGCTGGCTTTTTGGAACCTAGGGCCTATGCTGAGACACTTTGCTCAGCCTTGGTGCAGGGAGGAAGGGACTGGACCTGCCTCAACTGAATCTACCAGGCTGTGCTGACTCCCCAGGGGAGACCTTGCCTTGGAGGAGGTGGGAATGGGGGGTGGATTGGGAGGAGAAGGCTGGGGGGTGGGAGGAGGGAGGACAGGGGAATCCATGGCTGATATGTAAAATTAAATTAATTATAAAATAAAAATTTATTAAAAAAAACGGTTTGTGGGGAGATATGTGATCACACGTGTGTACATTGTGAGACTGCAGGTGCTTGTGTATATAAGAAGTAAATGTCAAGTGTCTTCCTCATCATTGTCTACCTTATTTTTTAAACAGGCTCTCTACCTAAACACAGAGCTCTTAGATCCAGCTAGGCTGGCTGGCCAGGAATTTGCCCACCTTTGCCTCCTCAACACTGGCATTATAGAAGTGTCCTGCCATGCTCTTTTTAAAATAGTGCTGGGGATCTGAACTCAGGTCCTCATGCTTGTGCCTCAAGCAATTTACCAACTGGTCTATTATCTAAGCCTGAAAATTTTAATTTTTGATGTGTTAAATTAATAATTCTCCCCCCCTCCCCCAGCTGAGGACTGAACCCAGGGCCTTGTGTTTGCTAGGCAGGCGCTCTACCACTGAGCTAAATCCCCAACTCCTAATAATTTATTTATTCTTTTTTTTAAAGATTTATTTATTTATTATGTATACGGCATGTATGACTACAGGCCAGAAGAGGGCACCAGATCTCAATACAGATGGTTGTGAGCCACCATGTGGTTGCTGGGAATTGAACTCAGGACCTCTGGAAGAGCAGTCAGTACTCTTAACCTCTGAGCTATCTCTCCAGCCCCAATTTATTTATTCTTATTTTATGTACATTGATGTACAAGATCTGAGGGGGTCAGATCTTGGGGTTACAGACAGTTGTGAGCTGTCATGTAGGTGCTGGGAATTGAACCTGGGTCCTCTGGAAGAGCAGTCAGTGCTCTTAACTGCTGAGCCATCTCTCCAGACCCCTAATTTTCTAGTGTTAAATTAGTAATTTCATTATAGCTCTGGTTATATTTTGCTTCAAAAGATCTTCACTTTTCTACAATTACACAGACATATGCCAATATTTTCTTGAGGAGGTTTCCTAATAAGAAGTTTTCCAAACATGATTTATCACAGTAAATGCATTTCTAATAGTAATAATGATCTGAGTAAGAAAGACAAAAAAATATGCTAATAATTCTCAGCATAAAGACAGATAGGCAGGTTTAGCCTAATTTAACATTATACAGGGTAAATGCACTGAGATATTACACCTCTAATAGCTCTAATTTGTAAGGAATGAATGCATTTGTGCCTTCCTCCTGTGCTGAATACCTTTCTATACAAAGGCTACTTCTACAGCCCATTCTATTAAATGAGAAGAAACTGTTTTGAGATCCACTAAGTTTAAAGCTAGGAAATTATCAGGACCCAAAAGCTTATTTTGGCTATTGTTCTAGAGATTTGTTTTATTTCTCCCTCAGATGTCACGAAATTAACCTTAGTAATTCAACTCTTGCTTAGTTAGGCTGCACAATCAAAGAGCGCTGACATCTTAACCTAATGCTGAAATGTTACCATTTCCACTTCTGCTCCTCTTCCTTTTTCGGCTTCTTTTTCTTATCTGACTCAGCAACTTTTTTATCTTTATCTTTATTCTTGGGTTTTTTCAATTTGCCATCCTACAAAGAAACAGAAAGCATTTAAGTCAGGACTAATTACACATCTGGAGGCCATTTTGGGGAAGCCACCCAAAAGAAAAACTATAAAGAAAAAATGCTGGAACTGGCTGGGTGGTGAGCACACCTTTAATCCCAGCTTTCAGAGGCAGAGGCAGGCAGATCTCTGAGTTTGAGGCCAGCCTGGACTATAGTGCAGTTCCAGGACAGCCAGAGCTACACAGAGAACCCTATCTCAGGGGGGAAAAATGCTAGAACTGGAAGACCTTATATCTAACACCACCCCAGAGATAAAAATTTATTTCCCCCACTCATCTTGCAAATGATTACTCAGGAATATCACAACAGGAAAGTCTGGTAAACTATTCCAACAATAATCCCAGGTATTTTCCTTATTTACTTTAAAAAGCTACTCATCTTTAATCTCTTCAAATATAATGAAGTATAGAAAAGCTACGCAATAAAAATTTAGTATTCTGCTGACCAGTGGTGGTGCACGCCTTTAATTCCAGCACTTAGGAGGCAGAAGCAGGCAGATCTCTGTGAGTTTCAGGCCAGTCTGATCTACAGAGGGAGTTCCAAGACAGATAAGACTACACAGAGAATCTCTGTCTCAAAAAACACCAAAAAATAAATTCATAAAATTTAGTATTCTATTTAAGGGAATTCTGTGACTCAGTTACTCCTGCTCATACACACAAAGACTAAGTACTCTCAATGTGAACTGCTCAAAGTGGCACAATAAAAGAACATCAGTCAGGCATGGTGGTGAACACCTGTTGATCCTAGCCCTAAACCTCACTTGGATCTACATTTTCAATATCATATAAGACTTTACTTGGTAAGTATTATATAGCAACGAAAGACGATTTATGGGATGGCCCAGCTAGAAACCATTTGGTTTGCTCTCTCCCAATCATAACCAAGGTAGTTCCTAAATCAGTTTGCCATTTTATTAAGGTTATGTAGCTGTTGCTGAGCATAACGAGACCCTATTTTATTTTAAAACAACAAAATCAAAACAAGCAAACAAACAAAAACCAGAGAGACTAATGGAGATGGCTAGAGAACATCCTATAACTCCATAAAAGGATGTCAATCAAAGTAGGAATAAATTTAGGTCTCTAAGCAGATTATTTTGAAGAAAAAGAGCAAATGCTATAGTATTTCACCGTAAGTAGGTATGAGGAATACAAGTGTGTAGAAGTAAAAGAACAGCATCAAAATATCCTGTTAGTGGAGAGTGGGCTCATGTCTAAAAATCCCTGTAGTCAAGAGGCTGAGGTAGAAAGACTGACAGGAGTTCAAGGCCAGCCTGGGTGGCAGAATAAGACTCCATCTTAAAAATACAAAATAGGCTTCGGGTGTAGCATACACTTTTAATCTTAGTATTTGGGAGACAGCAGCAGAGGGAGCTTTTTTGAGTTTGAGGTCAACCTAGCCTACACAGAGAGCTCCAGATCAGCCAGAACTACAAAGTGAGACTCTGTCTTAATAACACAAACAAAAATAGGGGCTCAAAAGCTGGCTCAGCATTTAAGAGCAATAGCTCCTCTTGCAAAGGATATTGGATTCAGTTCACAGCACACATAGTAGTTCACAATATTCTGAAACTCCAGTTCCAGGGATCTGATGCCCTCTTCTAACCTCTGCAGGCGCTGAACATATAGGTGGTACACAAACATACACGTAAGCAAAATCTCATACACATAAAATTTAAAAATCTACATTAAAAAAAAAGTGGGGGAGGGGGGAGAGGGGGGAGGGGTTGTTAAGAGTGATAGCCCAGATGTTAAAAGCACTTGCTGTTCTTGCCGAGGACTGGATTTGGTTCCCAGAACCCTACAGTGGCTTACAACCAATTTCAATTCCAAGGGATCTGATGCCCTCTACTGGTTTCTGTGGGCACATGCATATGGTGAACATACATTTTCATGGGAAAAACACAGAAAATAAAAATAAATCTGTAATAATAAATTAAAAAGTAAACAAAAATGTATCATATGTTTTGATGATTAATCTTCATAGTCAATTTGACAGGATTTGAAATCACAGAAACACAGCTCTGGGCCATCATAGTATAGTGGGTTTGCCAGAAATGCTTAACTGAAGATGGAAGACCCACTCTGAATGTGGGTCCACTATCTTGGGGTCTCAGGTCCTAGACTTAATGGGCGGAGGGGGAGAAAAAGTGAGTAGAATAAGACCAATTCACCTCTCTGTTTCCTGAGTGCAGATACAATGTGACCATCTACCTTATATCCTGCTACCAACATGTACGCCCTGAAATGATGGATTATACTCTCAAACCATGAATCTTTTTCCTGTAAGTTGATTTTGTTAAAAAATTTGTCACAACAATAGTAATACAAAAAATTTGTAGAGAAGTGGGGCTGTTGCTCTATCCAGCCAGGTGGTTTGTAGATGGTGGTTTGTAGAACTTTTGAATTGGTTTATCTCAACACTTTGAACACTTAAAGTCCAGTCTCTTCTGAGATTCACCTAATTCTGAGTCCCCATGAAATCAAAAATAAATTACACACATTCAATATACAGGGGCACAGAGTAAACATTACCATTTCAAAACAGGAAAATGGGACAAAGCAAAGAAAGATCAAATCAAAGCAAGATTGAAATATGGAAAGCAAACACTAAATCCTCTACAGCTCCATGTCTATCATCTGGGGCCTTTAATACACTTCTTTAATAATCTATACTGATGTATCTAAATGAGAGTAGAGTGGCTGGCTACTCTAACAGCTACTCAACATTACACTATCAATTTCATACACTGGTTCTCATTAACTTGAACTTCTTTCTACTAAGCAGACACTAATGATCTGAAAAGCTATAACCTAACTGCAAGACTTGATTATTTCTTTAGTTCACTATACCCATGGTTGTTTTATTTTGTTTTGTTTTGTTTTTGGTTTTTTGAGACAGGTTTTCCACTGTGTAGTTTTGGTGCCTGTCCTGGATCTAGCTCTGTAGACCAGGCTGGCCTCGAACTCACAGAGATCCACCTGCTTCTTCCTCCCAGTGCTGGGATTAAATGTGTGCACACCACTGCCACCTGGCACCCATGAATATTTTAGACATGATTTCACTGAAGACCTTTCTTCTCCTTCTTGTGAAGTGCAAGGACCAACACACTCTCACAAAGGAGGCAAGATAACAAGATAGCTAGTGTGTTGGCTCTAGACACACAATGTATGAGAACAAATCCTGGTTATACAATTCAGTACAACCTCTAACAAATGATCAACCTCTCTAAACCTCAATTTTACACATCTGCCAATAAGGATGGAGACATTCATCTCTTGTTGCCACAAGAATTAAAAGACACGTATGTAGAAAGCTGTCTGGGATGAAATAAATATCTATTACATTTAAATATGCATATCAAGTTCTTAATGTGATAAGTGGCATTTTTAATTGTTAGTTTGCAGCTCAGGCTAAACTTTGATCTCATAACCCCTCTACCTCAGTCCTCCAAGTGCTGAGATTGCAAGTTTGTAGTCACCATAACTGATCAAATTATTTTTCCCCCACTTCAAGACAAGGTCTCACTATGTATCCCTGGGTAGCCTCACACTCACAGATCCTCCTGTCTCTGCCTCCTAAGTGCTGGGATTAAAGGTGTGGGCCACCACACCCAGCCTTAAATTACATCCTTAAAAACTCCTGCCCCACTATCAATATCATTATTGCTAGTACTTTAAGTTATCCACTTTTAAGCCCATTTTGTCCATAGCATTGACTAACCTCAAAAGGAACATAAAAGTTAAAAATTCTACTCAAAAGACCAAGTTTAAGAGCCTTAGGAATTGCTGACATCTTTTTAAAAAAAAATTCCTGGCTAACATCTTTTTAGTACAAAAAATGAAAAATAAAATATAAAAAAAAATTGTATTATTCTATTTAAAATATTATACCACAAGCACCAAATTTAAAATCCTTAGAAAAGCACTTAAACTAACGTAAGATTTTTAAGGACGATTATAACCCAGCAAAAGAAAGGATGATGATAATGTGTATTCCAGACAGAAGAACAGCAGGTACTGTACACAGAGCTCTGAAGCACAGAATTTGGTATGAAAAACAAACAGGCAATATGGCCAGAGCAAGGTGAGCTCGGGAAGAACAAAATGATGCAGGCACAAGATACAGAGGCCAGACTGAGGACTGGTGCTCAAGACTATACTATGTCCAATAGGGCATTCATTAAAGGACTTTAAATTAGGACAGTTATTTAAAGTGAGGGAAGAGCATGCTTTATTGGATATAAAAGTTTATTCGAATCTTCAGAGTTATAAGCCAAAATGTTTCTTATGAACATTTTTCTGCATACCTGCAGGTGGCATAATTTCTCTAAAGTATCAGTTAACAACGCAAGCTATGATTAGACAAAGAGTAAACTCAATGGTGGCTGAGGATAACTTAAAGATACTCTGGGGTCACTTCAAGATCGTGGCATACTCAGTTCCACAGACACAACTGGCCTGTAAAACTTTTCTCCACTATTACTATTGGAACAAACCAATACATTCCCAAAAGTCATTTGGCCTCAAGAGTTGTTTTAGGAACAATGAGATGGCTTAGCAGTTAAAGGCCTGATAACCTGAGTTCGATTTCCAGGAGAACCAAATTCTCAAAGCTATCTCCCGATTTCCATGTGTGCACCATTATGTGCGTGCACATACACAAAATTTTTTAAGAATTCATGTTAAGGCTGTTTCATAAAAACTTAAACCTCAAAAACCTTTACTAACCTCTTCTTCTTCTAGTTTTCTTTTCTTCTCCTTCTTGATATCTTCTGTCTTAATTTTCTTAGGTTTATAATCAGCACTAGAAAGGGGAACACGAATAGGCAGTTAATGCAACTATGACTTAAGAGTTCTTACCTACAGGATTAGGCTTTCCCAACTCTTGGAAGTTTCCATGGCAGGTGTGACTGCTGTTACTCTTGATTGGGCCTTCTACAGTAACCAAAGTGTAACAAGTAAAGACCAGACTAAGGATTGGAGAGATGATCAGCTACTAAGAGCACAAGATGCTCTTTCAGAGGATCTAGGCTTAATTTCCAGCACTTACATGGGACAGCTCACAATTGTCTGTAACTCCAGTTCCAGGGGATCTAACGCCCTCTTTAGGCCTCTGTGGGCACCAGGCATGCATGTGGTACACAAACAAATGTTTAAGCTCATAGACATAAAATAAAAAAATAAAGCTAACAAAAAGACAAACAGAAACAGACTAGAGACCAATAGATGTGACTCTATAAAGAGTTGCCTGATATGGATGCTGGGAACCAAACTTGGGTCCTCCAGAAGAGCAACCACTAAGCCACTGCTGTAGCCAATGTATTTGATTTTTAATTGTTGGATGCATATATGACTGAGTGTTCATATTCATGTGGAGGCCAATGAACATCCTCCTTTGAGACATGGTTTTTCAGGAGTCTGGAGTTCACCAATTAAGATAGACAAGGGAGTCTTAGGAATTCTCCTGTCTCTGCCTTCCCAGTCCTAGGATTATATGCATGCTCTACCACACCTGGAATTTATGTGGACTCCAGATCAAATTTAGATCCTCATGCTTGCAAGGTAAGCACTTCATCAATTGTGCTACAGCCTAAAACTTTCTATCAAAAATCTTTTGATTATCCATAGAGTATAATAAGGTACATAACTGAAACTAATAAATAGAATGTATTATCACTGGGTGAATCTAGGAAAAAGCCTTGAATAACAAGAGCAATTTCATTATCTCTGTACTGAAGGGTCCCTTATATATCAAAAGGCATAAATTCTAGAAGAAGAAGAAGAAAAGAAAAATTGAGGTAGAGTCAGGTAGAGTCTCATGTAGCCCAAGCTAGCCTCAAATTCACTATGTACTCATTATGACTGAGTTTCTGATCCTGGTGTCTCCACTTCCCAAATGCTAGTATTACAGGCATACACTACCACATCCAGTTTTATGCAGTCCTGGAACCAATCTATGGCTTTCTGTGTGGTAGGCAAGCACTCTACCAATTGAGCTATATCCCTAACCCAATTTTCTTAATTTACTTGTGGTATAAAACTGATGATGAATTCTAAGAGACTAAAATAAATATCCTTCATTAACTCTGTATTATTGAAATTTCTATACTAAATATGCCTATGTTTTTAATAAGAAAAAAAACCTTACACATAACTAACATAAATTAATTTGTTTAGCAAACCCAATTTTCATAAATCAAGTCTATTAATCACAAAATGCCAATTAATGTAATTTTGGGGGATTTGTTGTTGTTGTTTTATTTTTATTTTTCTAGACAGGGTTTCTCTGTGTAGTTTTGGTGCCTGTCCTGGATCTCGCTCTGTAGACCAGGCTGGCCTCAACTCACAGAGATCCACCTGGCTCTGCCTCCCAAGTGCTGAGATTAAAGGCGTGCACCACCACTGCCCAACCAATTAATCTAATTTTTGTTCATTAGAGATGCATATGTATTCAGTCTTCTTTAAAAAAAATTTGAGTATCCTCTCTAACTCATTTTTTAAACTTTATAAATCACACACACACACACACACACACACACACACAAATAAATAGAAATATCAACACACCAAAATTGACCTGACCCAAAACTCAATCAATGTCTATACTTGAATGAGCATTCAGAATGGAAGTTCTGGAGCTTCATAATCAATTTTACATTTTCAGTACTGAATATATTTTATGCATTTATCAAGCACCAAAAACAAACAAACAAAAAAAATTCATGACAAGTGAGAACTAGAAAAACAATTAGCTTTATACACTTTCATAACTAATTTCCATCACCAGTATTCAGTCTTTTGTCACTCCTTTCTATTTACCCTTTCCTATTCCCTTTCTTTGTTGTATATAGTATTTACAATTGTTTACATATATACAGAGATAAGAGACTGTGGTTTTTTTTCTTCTTTCTGAAATTGTGTGGGGTGCTGGTGACGCACACCTTTAATTCCAGCACTTGGGAGGCAGAGGCAGGTGAATCTCTTGAGTTCGAGGCCAGCCTGGTCTATAAAGTGAGTTCCAGGACAGGCTCCAAAAGCTATAGAGAAACCCTGTCTCAAAAAACTAAAAAGAAAAAAGAAATTATGTGACCATGCTTAGTATTATACATATTAAAGCCATCCATATTCCTGCATAAATTTTAATTTCATTTTTCTTTAGAGCTGAGTAGTGTATTCTATTATCCACACACATACGAAATTTTCCATATCCATTTATCTGTTGATGAACATGGCTGATTCCAATTTTTTGCTATAGTTAATAAGGCAGCAACAAGCATTCTTTTAAAACTGAAATTTCATTAAATGTTCTTCTTCAGTCAAACAGGAAGAAATAACATACTCATCCTCATCTCGAGGTCTCTTCAGTGGCTTTATGTCCTCTTTTGGAGGAACAAAATAGCCATCATCTTCAGGTTCATCTTTAATTCGTGGTGGACTAAAGAGAGAAAAAAATAAAACAAAACAGCTAGTTATTGATTCTTGTTACCAGAATGCCTACATTATATTAAATAACACAAAATAGGTGTCCTGGCTAGTTTTATGTCAACTTGACACAAGCTAGAATCTCATTTTAAAGGAATGAAGGTGCCTCAATTGAGAAAATGCTTCCCTAAGATTCAGTTATAGGGCATTTTCTTAATTAGTGACTGATGTGGGATGGCCCAGCCCATTGTGGGTGATGATACATTGGGTCCTAGGTTCTATAAGAAAACGGGCTGAGCAAGCCATAGGGAGCCAGCCAATAGCAACACTCCTCCATGGTCTCTGCATCAGCTCCTGTCTCCAGGTTCCTGCCCAGTTTGAGTCCCTGTCCTGACTTCCTTCAGTGATGAACAGGGAGGTAGAAGCATAACCAAATAAACCTTTTCCTCCTCAAGTTGCATTTAGTCATGGTGTTTTCATTACAGCAATAGTAACCCTAACCAAGACAGTAGGCATATTTCACTTACCAAAGAAATAGTAATGTGCACATATATTTTCTACAATCACTTTTATATTCCATTACAAGCTTATAAAAACCTTACTTAGGTAATACTGTCTTCATTTTACAGGTAAAAGGAGTCTTCATTTTACAGGTAAATGGATAACGTCAGGATTCAGGATAAGGGACATTACTCCAAATTAAGCATTTTTTTATCTCACTAAAGTTTAGTTGCCTTTGTCAGTAGGGCTCAAATCAGAGGAATAAATTTAAATTATTTTCTTAACTTACATGATGGATCTACTATGTATGTGACCCATGTCCCACAAATGACCCTAACGTATCTGACAATAATGTACAAAGAACTCTAAAAAACATCCATCAATAAATGAGCACGTGAAGAAGTCTCAAAATAAAATGAGCAATAAATACTTGAAAAAATAACATTGTGTTTTTGTTTGCTTGTTTGTTTTTCAAGACAGGGTTTCTCTGTGTAGTTTTGATGCCTGTCCTGGATCTTGCTTTGTAGACCAGGCTGGCCTCAAACTCACAGAGATCTGCCTGACTCTGTATCCCAAGTGCTGGGATTAAAGGCGTGCGCCACCACCGCCCTGCCAAAAATAACATTCTTAGCCATTAGGGAAATGAAAATTAAAACCACCCCAGTCAGAACAGCTATCAAAAAGAAAAAGAAAAGCACCCCCCCCAAAAAAAAAAGTTGGTAAAGATGTAAACTGGTAGTAGGGCCACTATGGAAATCCTTCTGAGGACTAAGAACAAATGCCACTTCTACAGCTGCTGTGGAATAATCCTCTTGTACAGTCACTCAAATTGGTTTAATAAAACGCTGATTGGCCAGTAGCTAGACAGGAATATAGGCAGGGCGAGCAAACTAAGGATGCTGGGTGAAGAAGTCACGAGACAATTGCAGAGGAAGCAAAATGAGAATGCCGTACTGAGAAAAGGAACGAAGCCATGTGGTTAAACATAGACAAGAATTATAGGTTAATTTAAGTGTAAGAGCTAGTTAGTAATAAGCCTGAGCTACTGGCCGAGCGTTTATAAGTAATATTAAGCCTCCAAGTCAATTTGGGAAGCAGCTGCTGGATATTTAGAAGCTACTGGTGGGACAGAGACTTCCGTTTACATACAGCTGTTCCTCTTTCTCCTCCCAAATCAATTATAAAGCCTTGGAGATCCAGAAGAAACACTGCAATACCCAACTGGTTCAAAGCAAATGCTCCATCTTAAGACAGTCATGTGTGACTTTTAAAGCACGTAGTGAGGGTTTACTACACTTCAAGAAGTACTAAAATAATTTACCAAAAAGAAAAAAGTTTTAGTGGTGAAGCATCTAGATTCTCTACAAGACTCACTGCTAGCAAGTGCCTGCAGCAAAGTGAATCAGAGACTAGTGCCTAGGAGAAGCACGTTCCCAACCCTTCTAACCTTCCAAAAACCTGTGAAAGAACTCAGGACAACACAGCAAGTCCAAAGAATCTATTCAGATCTTACTTTAATAAAAGTTTTGCACGGTCTCTGGGCAGAGATTAAGGTATCATAACCCTCACTCAATTTATGTAAGACACAGAACCAGGGTAGCTTGTAGAATACTTCGACTTTTTCTACATTCTTAAACCAGTTATGAAACATCCCTGCAGAAGGCTGCTTCTCTTTCTCTGAAGTACCTGGATACATGCATGGCACAGTCTCAAAATCTTTATCAAATAAAACAAAGTCCAAAGACTCAAGGAAGCAAACGTCCTGAGTCATTGTCTCAGTCAGTAAGATAAATGCTTTGAACAATCCCCTAACAAAACCATTCTATTGTTCTGTGGAAGGTATGAGAATATATAATGTGATTCTAAATGGTCTTCTGAATCTAGAGAGGACTTGGGAGCTTACTTGAGGGTACTGAAAATGAGGAAAAAGACAAGAAGGAGTGCAGACAGTAAAAATGGGCTATAGTTAGTATACATTTATATACATCTACCTAAATATATACTTATTCCTAAAATTAAGTCCAATAAGGGTCTATATATAAGACTTACAGTATTAAAAAGGAGTAATTCATAGTGACTAAGAAATTCCATACCAAGTAGTTTCTTTTGAAATATCAGGGAATAGTAAGGTTACACTGTGGATACACTAAAAACCCATTAACTATATACACTCTAAAATGGCAAATTTTGTGGTATGCATATACCTCAACTTTTAAAAAAATCTTATTCTATTAGCCTTCTCCATTTCTAAACTATCTAGATAAGTGCTGTTCAATCTCACTAACTAGAACTGTAAAAACACAAGTTGGTCTAAGTCAAGTTCTCTTACTACTTACTTTGTTTTGAACCATTAAGCTGGCTAAGTTAGTACATCTTGGAAAAGAGTAGACACCACCAGGTGGAGTCACCCAGAAAAAAATAAGCTACCATAGCAGAAGATCTTACCTAGAGAAGCCATTTTCCTTCTCCTTCTTTATTTTTGCATCCCCAGCTGCTCTAATCTGCAAGGTAAAAACCACAGCAACTCAATAAGTGCTTTGGAAAGTATTAAATACTTAAAACAAATCTTATTCAAGACTATTACCATCAACTGGGGAGGTTAAAAATTGTTATTAGCATATATTAACTATACATAAAACAGGTTTCATTATGACATTTATACAAGTATATGAGGTATTCTGATCTATGCATAGCTTGTCCTCCCAGTCTCACTGATCCCCTTCCCAATAAGTCCTTTCAATTGTCATGTCTTGTTTTGTCTTCTTTCTTTTTGAATGACTCACTGAGTTGAATGAAGGTTGCTTACAGAAGTATAGGCACCTTACCAATGACTACATCACTAGAGAGAATGTCTCTCTTTCCTCTAATAACCTTTAATGGGTGGTAAGTCTTGAAGAAGGAGTGAGGCCTCGTGAGTCCCTACCCTTCTCTAAGACAAAATGTTGATGGGGACAATATTGTTGTACGTGTCTTGTGTGGATAATCACAATTGACTGTTCAAGAAAGCCAAGACCATGTCAGGCCATTCTGGAGCATCTTGATCCTGGATTGACTCTTGTTATCGAAACTAAGGTGGGTCAACTAAAGACCTTAACTTTTTCCCAAATTAGTTTTTGACAATTCTAGGTAAACCAACTGAGAAAGGTTTCAAAACAGCAACTTTTAAATTTTAAGATAATAGTGATTTCACTTCCCCAGTAAATATATTCCCTGCTCAAAATTTGCTGCTGATGGTGCAGAGAAAAGAACAAATACCAAAATCAAAGAGAATGGACTAGTCTATTTCCTACTCTCTCTGGTTTAGCCATAGTGTATCTATTTTTCCAATCTCCTTCAACGTTCTTTTTTGCACTTGTCATTAAAAAACACAACTTTCAAAAATCTTGACACATACACACAAAGGGATGACCCTCAGCTTCCTTCATAAAACCATCAGTACACTGGCTATCTTGGAGAAAGATGGGGACAGCAAGTCAGGAATGAATAAGGTGTCTTTTTCCACAATCTCTACTATGTCTGAGTTTTTTCATTCAAGAATCTTCAATCTTTCTTTTTTGAGACAGGATATATATCCCAGGCTGGAAATCACCTTGAACTCACTTTGTAACCCATGGCGACTTTGAATTTCTACTCCTCCTGTCTCCACCTCTCAAATGCTGAGATTATAGGCATGTACCAATACACCTGGTTTAGGTAGTGCTAGGGATGAAACTAAAGTGTTCCTGCATTCTAGTCACTCTACCAACTAGGCACATACCCAACTCCAGAATCTTCAATCTTCACCAAAAGCAGACCCAAAAAAGCTTTAGGCCTTCTTCCAAAAACAGAGCCTTCCTTAATACAGAAAGATGATGTTTCCAGAAACTTTATATCCTCACTGTACTATAATATAAACAGGTTTACTGTATTGTGAGAGACCCAGTGGTAAATGATTTAGTTTTCATAGTTTCAACAGGTTGACTCTAAAGTTTCCTTTTGGGAGGGAAGTAGGGAATTCAGTGAAACACTGCAAAGAAGCGGTGGGCTAGGCAGTAACTACAGTATTGTCTGCTAACTCTGAAGTCTTCCTACAGACCGTTTTACTCCCAATACCAAGGGTATATACAACAAAGGTACTTTCATTACCTGCTTCCAAATGATCAAAATAAAAGCACATCTTAAGTCCCTTTTTTCCCCCTAAAGGAACGAGTTATGTACCTTTTCCTCCTTTCGTTTTTCCTTGTCTCTGTCTTTATGTTTGTCTTTATGTTTTTCTGAGCTTCCATCTTTGTGTTTGGTTTTCTCTTTCTCTTTATGTTTCTTTTCAGAATCTTTATGTTCACTGTTAAAAATAAGTAAGACAAAGTGTTAGCCTAGAGTTAGAACCACAAGATTAACTTAAAAGACATAAATCATGAAAACTTATAATGCTTAGATAGTGCCAACAAAAGGTTCAAAGACTGCTGGCTGTATCAGTGGTCCCTCCTGGGTTAGTTCACCAAGAGTAACCAGAAACACCGAAAGAAATCATCTCTGGATTTTTGTTGTGATCTTCCCTCAGCTCCTAGGTACAAGCTGCCACTGAGACAGAAACCCACAATGAACCAGAGGGACAAAGAAGTATACTCAGTGTGTAACTGCACGCTATATTAGGAGCACAGAGAACAACTGGGAAGGAGAAAACATTCCATGGCATAACCTTGCTTCATGACTGTGAGAATGGCATGGGCCAAATGAGACCTGAGAGATGGTGCCCCTTTACGTGTTGACTCAGCAGTCAATCAAGTTCCTTAGAAATAAGGTTGCTAAAGTCCTGAACGTAGTCACTTGTTTCCTGTCCTCACAGAAGCTTCTTTAGGACTCTTTCATAGTTGTCATACATAGCCTGGGAATTTGTTGTTCCCCGCTTTTGGGTTCTTGCTCTAATTAATAAAAGAACTTAGAAACAAACAGACTCAGAAGAAAGATTAGGGCACACAAGTAGAAAATCTTGGTTCCTGCCAGAGGAAGGTAGAGAGAGAAGAGGAAGACAGAAAGCCATGCTGTTGAATTAGGCCAATATGTTCAGCAATGGAGGTCCCCAAATAGTCACATGGCAAACAAGCAGCTCCATGGCAGAAGGGGTGTGGGGAGTGAGTGTCTTAGAGAACAAGTGAGAAAGCCCAGAGTTGTCGGACAGGAAGCATGTCCAGACTTTTTATTTATCAATGAAAAACAGATTTAAAATTAAAAGAAAAAGCTTTTCTAAATTAGGTCCCACAGAAGCAGGTAGATAAACTCTACAGCACTACATAATGGAAGCTCTGCAAATGACTGAATCCAGAACATTCTTTAAAAGTGACAGAATATATACAGCAAGTCTAGTGTTATTTATATAACTTTCTAACAGCAAAAAAAGCAATGAAAGTTCTATCTCTAACAGTCACATCTAATATATGAGGACTCAATCTAACTTACTCAAAATGTATCTGGTGACTATGCCAGCCTCAAGACAAAATGTTATAAAGTGAATGGACCAGCATACTTAAAAGTTTCCCCATTAGCTTTAACTAGGAAGAACTAGTTACTTCTAGATGAAGTTTATAAATTCTGCTTGCCTCTTCCTCACAATAAGAAAAGACCCATCTGAAATCAAGGACAAAATCTACATTCATTATTTCAAAGTCTTGCTTTGAAAGAGGTGTGGTTATACTAGTAGTATGTAAAAATACAATTCCTATTTTGGAAAGCAAAATATTACACTACAAGACAAAAGCCATTAAAATGATCATACATGTTCATATAGGATCTACCTTCTAGAAGTTTTTTACGGAAATAATGTTACATAAAGATGTTTATTTTGGTACTTACCATAATAATCAAAAGGAAAAAGAAAATGAGAAAATGGGAAAATGGATACAATCTAAAAGATTAAACCAGAGAAGAAAGTGTGTTATATCAAATTATGTAACTATAAAGGAATATTTGTTGACTACTGTAAGAATACATGCAGAATATTCCTGACAAATGCCAACAGGACTATGAAAAAATGCCTTTGACTGTAAATGTAGACAGAAACAGAGACTACCAGTAAAAACCACATGATACAGAACAATGTCATTTTCTTCCGTATATCTGGCTAAACAGTTACGGCATTTGCTTATTGCAGTAGCTGATAGATTCCATAGCTAAGCAAAACAGAACTCAAATTCAATTATATAAATTGGGGGTTCATCCCAGGTGCTGGAGTGCTAATTATAGTAAGCCCAACCAATAGGGATAGTCAGGACTATAAGGTTCATCAGCTCATTCGCCACTTGTTTTACTCAGAGCAGAAAAAGCAGGTTTCACTGGCAATGACCTCAAGAAGCCCAAAAGGTCTCCTCTAAAGCTGTTTCCTAAAAGGATATTTGTCTATCAGGACAAAAAGTAATGGCATTAAATTAAGACAAGCCATAGAATATGAGTCAGCTACACCTACTGTTATACCCACCTCTATGCATGAAAGTAGCCATAGCTAGGACAGGCATCTGGGTTATAAATACAGACTCTAAGAACTCTAAGAGAAACAGGACTACAGATTTAAGAGGAATGCAGGGATTATCACAGATGAGATGAAATGCTCACTTTGCCTTGTTACATACTCCTCCCTCATTTACATTCTCCTCCTGCTCCCATCAGCTGTTATATAAGTGACAAGTTTCTAATCAGCAAACCTTTTAGCTCATGAAGGCTGAATGGCACAGAGAATGCTTGCTGATGGCATACAGTGACATTTCTCCACTAACAGTATTATCAGTCGACTCACTGTGTTCTTGTGTGTTTCAATCAAAGTACAATGTTTTATCAAAAAAAATTATCCTATAACCGTATAAAGAAATTAATCCTTAGCCGGGCGGTGGTGGCGCACGCCTTTAATCCCAGCACTCGGGAGGCAGAGGCAGGCGGATCTCTGTGAGTTCGAGGCCAGCCTGGCCTACAGAGCGAGATCCAGCGCAAAGCTACACAGAGAAACTCTGTCTCGAAAAAACCAAAAGAAATTAATCCTTGGGGCTGGAGAGATGCCTCAGAGGTTAAGAGGGTACTGGCTGCTCTTCCAGAGGTCCTGAGTTCAATTCCCAGCAACTACATGGTGGCTCACAACCATCTAATAAGATCTGGTGCCCTTTTCTGGCATGAAGGCATACATGCAGGCAGAACACTGTACAAATAATAAATAAATTTAAAAGAAGAATCTAATCCTTTATATGTTGCTGAGCCTAAAATTTGACTCATTAGGTGGCATACACCTAATAATATGCAGAGTTTTGATATTACTATATTTAGCTTCTATTATAAATGTACAATAATAATAATAATAATAAACCCTTTAACAAAGTCTAAACACTTAAGTGTCCTACATAAATTTTATATAAAAGCAAATTCTGGAAACAAATGCAGTCATCTTAATGATGAATATATCTTCTCCCCACACTATCCTCTAACCAAGCATTGTACTTGGTTTTAGTAACTGCCAAGTGTGTTTGTGTATGTTTTGGTACTATGTAGTCCTGGCTAGCCTAAAACTCACTATGTATTCTAAGCTGGCCTTGAGCTTACAGAAATCTGCCAGCCTCTGCTGCGATTAAAGCCATGCAGCACACACGGCTGTATTTGTTTTCACAATCCTTACTGTACTTAATTTTGTAATATTCCTGAGAGGTACGTTTTATTTTCTTTCAGACTAATTTATATACAGAGGAAGTGGAAATTTAAAAACTAATGGAAATTCCGTTATAGAGAAGCCAGGATTAAACTCGGTATTTCCATTTAGAAGTTTGAAGCACCTGCTAATACACTGTTAACACCTTTCCACTTAAATACTATTTAAAATATTTGTTTTGTTTCCTTGTTTACTGTAGATGGATGTTTTGCCTGCATATTATGTCTGCACAACATGCAGTCTTGGTATCTGAGAAAGACAGTGGCGTGAGTCAGATCTCGTGGGGCCAGAGTTACAGAAAGTTGTGAGCTAGTATGTGAAGAAAGCTGGTCATTAAAATGGGGTCCTCTGAAAGAGTAGTTAAGTACTCTTAACTGCAGAAGAATCTCTCCAACCCCAGATATCACATTTTCACTTAGTTAATATTATCACTTGTTTTGTATAGAAAGTCTAAGATTTGACATATTAAGTTCATTAATATCTTGCCACCAAGTAGTTATTTCCTAAAACAGAAATCTTCAATACTTGAAAGAATCAGACCTTTGTGATTACTTCCTATGAAAATATAAATGGCTAATTAAGGAATGCTTCAGGCTCCATCTTCCTTTACATATTCTACCACTCTTCCCAATTCTTTCTTCTTTTTTTCTTTTTCTTTCTTTTTTTAGCTTTTTATTTTATGTGTATTGGTGTAAAAGTGTCCGATCCCTTGGAACTGGAGTTACAGACAACTGTGAGCTGCCATGTGGGTGCTGGGAATTGAACCTGGGTCCTCTGGAACCACTAAGCCATCTCTCCAGCCCTCTTCTTTTTTTCTTTTGCTTTGTTTTTGTTTGTCAAGAAAGGGTTTTTCTGGCTGGAGAGATGGCTAAGGTTAAGAGCACTGGCTGTTCCTCCAGAGGTCCTGAGTTCAATTCCCAGCAACCACATGGTGGCCCACAACCATCTAAAATTAGATCTTATACCCTCTTCTGGCATGCAGGCATACATGCAGGCAGAACACTGTATACATAATAAATGTATAATAAAAAAAGAATGAGTGAATGGAAGGAAGGAAGGAAGGAAGGAAGGAAGGAAGGAAGGAAGGAAGGAAGGAAGGAAAGATTTATCTGTGTAACAGTACTGGCTGTACTGTAACTCACTTTGTAGACCAGCCTGGTCTCAAACTCAAGAGATCTGCCTGCCTCTCTTACAAGTGCTGGGATTTAAGGGGTACACTACACCACCATCTCCCAATTCTCTTTCTTAATGAAAGTAATTAGAAAATTAATCTGCCTCAGTGGAAAACTCCTTGATTCAGCAATCACATCCCTCTGTGAATAAGATTATACTACACCAGCTGAATAACCAAAGTCATATTAAAGAAAGTAAACAGTATGTCTAGCCTTAAATGAAACATACATATACACATAAATACATATATATGGCACTCACTCCTCTAAAGGCTCAGGATCACTGCAGTAGAGAGGGCAGAAAGAGTATAGTAAGAGGCAGGGGGAATAGAATACAAACAAATTCTCTGAGAACTAATAATAAAAAAGAGAAAGATAAAGACTTAAAGCCGCCGGGCGGTAGTGGCGCACACCTTTAATCCCAGCACTCGGAGGCAGAGCCAGGTGGATCTCTGTGAGTTTGAGGCAAGCTGGGCTACAGAGTGAGTTCCAGGACAGGCTCCAAAGCTACACAGAGAAACCCTGTCTCTCGAAAAACCAAAAATAAGACTTAAAGCCTTCTTTTCATAACGTTCATGATTGTCTTATGCTTCAACCAGTTGAATTCCAATGACGATGATGATAATGATGAAGATGATGGAAGAAAGCAGCCCATGCTATTTTTAAAGTGAGACAATAGTGAGACCTCTGGTCTGTGACTCTCATAGGAGCTAAGCAAACAAAAGATTGACCAGTATTTCTTTAAAGCATGTATTTAGACAGAAGGAAGGTGAGGGAAGGGACAAGCAAGGGGATGGCAGGAAGAAGCCCGGAAGATAAGGCATTTCTCTTTCGAATTAGAAAATTATTTAATTTTGTAGGGAAAAATTAAAAGGGGATGATGTACCCTTATAAAACCTAGAGTCCTGATATTCTGGGAAGCTAGATGTTGACTACAGGAAGACATCAAAATCTGTTCTTTATGGACAATAGTGTTTAGGAAATAGAAGAATAGTAGCACACAACAGATACACATCTTGCTCTAACAAAACCCGGAGGTAAGTACTGGCATCTCCACTTCACCCATCTGGAAATTAAAGCACAGAAAACTTAAGTAACTTGCCCAAAGAGAACTATTTAATGAGAAAGAATGAGGATTTAAACTCAGGCAGTCTGGCTCCAGAGTCCGTCATGAACTTGACCATTCTATTACTTCACAAACAAAGCAGGCAAGCAAATAAATAAGTAAATACTATTAAGTTTAATAGAAATCTACTCATCTTCTGAGAATAAGACTTAGTCACTGATGCTTGCCAACTATTCAAAGCAGCAGACCCTGAAGGTCACAGACAATTGAATCTTAGGTATTCCAACAAAAGAGTGAGTTGGCTTCCAAGCTACAAAAGGAAAGAAATTAATGGCTTTTCAAGGAAAGCAGGCAGCTAAATAAAGCTTAAATGTTTTAAATAAAACAATTCAAGGTAACTTCAAAGTTGTCTCTGAGGAAAATAGAGCAACTAGTTTTCTTTTTTCTTTTTTTTTTTTTCCTCTTTCTTTTTTTCGAGACAGAGTTTCTCTGTGTAGCTTTGGAGCCTGTCCTGGAACTCGCTCTATAGCCCAGGCTGGCCTTGAACTCACATAGATCCGCCTGCCTCTGCCTCCCAAGTGCTGGGATTAAAGGCGTGTGCCACCACCGCCCGGCAGCAACTCGTTTTCAAAAGGCTCTAAGGCATGGTAGCTGCTTAATATCCACCATCATTAAGCTACTAAACAAAATCACAAGGATTCTGCTCTTCTGAATTACCAGAGTTGCCCACCTTGGATCTAGTAGATGTCTGAAACCACAGATAGTACCAAACTCTATTTATAGGGGTGGAGTGGGGGTTGGTATTCCTTATACAAGCATACCTATAACATTTAATCTATAAATTAGGCATATTAGGGATTAATATCAACAATAACAATTTTCTATAACTCTCAGCACATAATTATTCTCCCTCTCCTTTGAGAACTTTCCCTTTTCACTTACAAGAAACACTTTACTGCTTGCTTTGGTATATCCTAAATTGCTGCATCACTAGTCTCACACTTTGAAAGCATTAGGTAAAATAAAGGTAAATTGAATACAAGTTTCAACTATGATGTGTTGACAGATGATCTTCAGATAACCAAGACAACTACTGACAAACACCCTAAGAATACATATATATCGTGGATATACTGTATAGAGAGATGAATCAAGTCCCAGGGTTGTATTTCCTTAGAAAGTCATACAAATTGAAATTTATGAGCTGAGTAAGTGGCTTAAACCTATGTAATCCCAATAAGCAGCTCTTCAGTTTGAAGCCAGCCTTGGGTAACCATCTCAAAACAACTTATAAACAATTTATCACTAGGAATTTTCCATTAGTATAGTTTGGACATCTTGTCTGAAGAAAATCATAGAAAGTCAAACTGTGGCCAAGAGAGGTATACTATATGTAATTACAGAAAATTAAAGTAAAATGGAAATTAGGAACTATTTATTCCTTTGTTTGCATGCCTGGATAAAAGAGGACGTGCTCAAAGATGCCCAAATCAATGCACATTCTAACATTCTATTCCTTCTCCATCGAAGTTCCTTATCTTTAGCATTTTGGTTTTGAGTCATAGCATTTAATGGCTATGTATATTATAACGAGCCAGCCAATTATCCAAAACAGGAACCTTTTCTGTACTATAAAGTCCCTTTTAAACTGTTTCCAGTAGCTTCTTCCTCCCTTTAAAATCAAGCACTAACTTTAAACAGTTCAGTAGGTAGTCTGCCTCAAGCCAGCATTAACTAAGGTATCCCACCTAATTGCATTCCTTCCAAAACAAAATACATGCTACAATAGTAAAATGTCTTGTTTATGCTTTGTTTATGGGAATAAAATTAGAGCTTGTATGTACTAGAAAAGTACTACCACAGAGCTATACCCCCTAACACTTTTCATACTTTTCTCACCATCTGGAATGCCCCTTTATTATATTTGATTGAGACAGTTATAGCCCAGTTTTGCCTGAAACTTGGTGACTCTCCGATGCGGTTACCTCCTAAGCCAAGTGTCACTGTGCCAAGCAGGAATACCTCTTTTTCTAGCCATTACCTTTCCTCCTTTTGAGATCATTAACTATTTTCAGTGTCTAGTTTCAATTGTTGTCTCTATGAGCTGGTTGCGGTGGCACACGCCTTTAATCCCAGCACTCAGGAAGCAGAGGCAAGCAAGTCAACCTGGTCTATAGAGCTACACAGAAACCCTGTCTTCAAAAAAAAGTTGCCTCCACCATGAAATTTTAAAAGCAATGATTAGTATTCACTACAATAAGGATAGAAATAACTGAAAATGCCTTAACTCCAAATTAGATGGATCAATAATTAACTACTGAATTAGATCCCACTACAAAAACTGACAGCTCCAATTTATCTACATGATCTTCTATTAGGCTTTCTGGTAATCAACACTGTCACCATCATTATCTTAATTACTTAGCATGTTACAGTTTATAATGAGCTATCATGTACATAAACAAATCCAAAAGCTTGCCAAGGCAGGTAATGTTATTCACAGTCATCCAAAAAGGAAAAAAGAGACAAAGAAGTTGAATGCTTGGATTATGACAAAGCTTGTGAATGACAGAACTTGGCCTTTTGTTTTATGGTGCTTTTCAATATCACACCTACTATTGAAGAAAATATGACTACTAATGAATGACTAAGAGGGCTGTCTGGTCAGACTACAAGCCAATAACACCTTGGGAGCTGGAAAAATAGTCCTTTTCTTTCAAAGTGTTTTTTTTTTAAATATGAACTGTAAAAATGTTTGCTTTCTATTGCTGTGATAAAACACTGATCCAAAGGAACTTGGGGGGAAATGGTTTATTTAGCTTACATGTCCCAGGTCACAATCCATTGAAGGAAGCCAAGGCAGAAGTCAAGCAAAAGCCATGGAGGAATGCTGTTTACTGGCTTATCACGAATGGCTTGCCAAGCCCGCCTTCTTATACAACCCCAGGGATGGCGCAGCCCACAGTAGATTGGGCCTTCTAACATCAACCAATAATCAAAAACATGCCCCAGGCTTGCCTACAAGCAGATTTTATGGAGGCATTTTCTCAAGTTCCCAATTGAGGTTCCCTCTTTCCAAATGACTGTAACTCATACAAGTTCACAAAAAGTAACCAGCACATAATCATAGGTCAAGAAATAAATGAGGAAATGAGAGATGGTGAAACTGTTAAGAGCACTTGCTGCTCTTCCAGAGGACCTGGGTTCAGTTCCTAGCACCCACATGGTGGCTCATAACCACCCACAGACTCCAATTCCAGGGGATTTGATGTCTTCTTCTTCTGACCTTTGTGGACACCAGGCACACATGTGGTTCACATACATACATGCAGGCAAAATACTCATATACATATAAATTAAATCTAATAAAATAAAATAAATAATAAATTACGTAAGTAATAATTTAACTTGACTGGTGTAAATGTTTGTGCAACATCACAGGCCAAAAAACCCAACCAAACGAGAAAAACGAAAACAAAAACAAAAACAGGAGACAGAGATGAGTTTTCCTAAGGTCAAAATTTGATGTGACTAGTGCTTTTAGTGACAAATTTGAGGGATTTAGGATCCAAAAAGAAAGGCAGTGACATGAGCTGGTCTTTTAAAATTTAGGGAATAACCTGGTGGTGATGGAGCCCGCCTTTAATCCCAGCACTTGGGAGGCAGAGGCAGGTGGATCTCTGTGAGTTTGAGGCCAGCTGGGTCCTGAGTTTCTGGACATCCAGGGCTGTTACACAGAGAAACCCTGTCTTGAAAAAAAACAAAGCAAAACAAAAAAAATTAAGGGAACCTACAACATGCTAAGGAGGACAGTGCTTGTACTTGGGTAAATTGGCAACACAGCTGACTTTGTTTAAGCAGGGAGTTAGATTTTTGTTTGTTTTGATTGTAAGGAATAATCTACTGGGGATATTGATTGGAGTCACAACTCTTTCTTACTGGATAATGTGACTTTTGTAGACATGACCTCAGACTTCTGTGCACACAAAGAAACAAATGAAATCATCTTCAATATTGGCTACCTTGTTTTGCACCTTGAGTGAAACCAAATAACCAAGGTGGGATTCTTTCAGGTTTGTGTCCACAGCACCAGAAGAAAGAAAGGTAGCTCTCCTGTTTTTACTACTATTATTGCACAGGAATGTAATACCTGGACTTGAGTCCCAAGTACAATCTGGTGACAAATAATCAATGCTACTATCTAGATGAGGGGACACAGAAATACATCCCAAACTCCTGCTCCCTAACAGTAACAGCTGAAATGAGGATAATAATCACAAAGTTAACTAGGCTTGGTCAGAAAGAAAAACCAAAAAAGGATTTGTAAGCATCTGAAAAAGGTCATTCTAAGTTTTAATTATTCTGGGCTTCAGAATAATGAATCTGCAACAACAGAAAACTAAAGAAACCTCACACTACTAAGAACATCAGCAATCACTTATACCAGAACTGTATTAGAGTATAACCTTTACACACTTGCTTTGCTGTAAAAACTATGTCTAGGGAATGGTCAAAACCAGAAGCAGTTGCAAGCTTCCTTACAAGGTATCTGGTTAACTGTCCTCGTAAACTTAACCACATATGAATTAGAGACTTACAGTCACAGAAACGCAGGCCAAGTTCTTTCAATGCTTCCTGGCAAAAAGGCTACTGGTTTATAAAAGTGTATTAAAAGACAGAGTGTATACCAAAACCTGCCTAAATTTAGGTTGGGCATGGTGGCCTATAATTATTAATTCTCTTCAAAATTGTAATAGTTTATGTTTGTGCATATTCTGAGGCTGTGATAATACTAAAGAAACACGAATAGTTGTTAATGTCCTTCGTATCATCGTGACATGAGGTTCTTTATCTTTGGCAATATTCTTTGCTCTCAAATCTACTTTCATAGATATTACTATTAGCTGGACAAGTGTAAACTGGAGAAGGTAAGATGCACAAGAACCAAAACTCATTTCAAGTGCTGAGATTAGTATTAAGAGTAAATAAAATAAACTAGCTGATCAAGTTATAAGCAATGACTGTGTAGTAGAAAAACCAGTAGGGGTACATGATTTGGGAAGAAATATCCTCACTAGAGAAAATTAAACTGGTTATTTTAATGATTCATAAATAAATCACAAAATGGTAAGAAATTTTCTCTTAACTTGTCTGCTGACAATAAGAAAAACTAGTGAAATAGTTTTAAAATATAAATATAGCTTTAAAATCTAGGGAACAATGGCATCAAATCATTTTTTTTTACAAAGGTAAGCTCTGTATGTTTGATTAAACAGCCTATTACAATAGATCTATACTTTAGTATTATGAAATGTTATTAAAAGAAAACTCAATGTGCTTGCTTTGTATATCATGATCTAAACAATAACATCCCAAGTGAGGCCTGAATTATAAAAGCATTCTCTTTAACAATTCCAGCAAATACAGTTTCTTACTTTGCTACCCATGCTATTGGCCTCACCTCAAGATGATACCTATCCATGGGAACCAAGGATGCCAACTCCCTAATAAGTGATGCCCTGTTGCTCAATCCTTACCTGTTGCTATGCTTAGACTTTTCCCGGTCCTTTTCCTTATCCTTCTTGTGCTCTTTATGCCGGTGTTCTCGATCTTTATGTTTATCTTTGTGTTTGTGAGAATCTGCAACCATAAGAGACAAGTTGGTTACAAGAAATCATAAGTTATCTTTTGCCTACCTACCTATAGAAACAGATGTCAAATGGCAAAGTGACCATACATACCAGCACATACTACTGGTAGGAAGATTTCACAAAGACACCCCATGGCCCTGTCTCAAATCCAGGAACTTACGAATGATAAGGAAGCACTCTACCACTAAGCTGCCTCCATGGTTTCATTTACTGCTGAGTGACATCCATTATATGGCTATACTGTAATTTATGACTCACATGTTAGTGTACATTTGCTTCTAAATGAAGTAAAGTTGCCAGGTAATATTTAAAAAGTACTTTTAACTTAAAGTGCTAAATTATGTATTCCTAAGTGGTTGTACTATCATACATATCCATGAACAATCATTAGTTTTAAGCTGCTACAAATCATTAGCAACATCTAGAATTATCAGTCTTGGCTTTTTTTGTTTGTTTGTTTGTTTCTCTTTAAGTCTTACTATGCAGCTCTGGCTGGCCTGAATTCTGTATGTAATCAGGCTGGCCTTAAACTCACCCACCCTTGCCTCCTGAGTGCATCACAATGCCTGGCTAAAATAATCGTTACTGTCTTTTTTCCTACTCTAAAAAGGTATATTGTGGTGGCTTGAATAAGAATGACCCCCATAGACTCCTGTGTTTGAATGCTTAGTCATCAGGAATGGCACTATTTGAAAATGTTAGGCAGTGTGGCCTTGTTGGAGTAGGTGTATCACCAGGGGTGGAATTTGTTCTCTTGACCTATGGATCAGGATATATCTCTAAGCTACACCTCCAGCCTGCCTGCCTGCTGCCATGCTCTCCGACATGATGATGATAGACTAAACCTCTGAAACTGTAAGCAAACCCACAATTATAAGCTTTATTTTATAAGAATTGCCTTGGTCAAGGTGTCTCTTCACAGCAATGTAACAGTGACTAAGTGGCCTGCATGTATGTAAATGCTTTGTGTGTTTGTGCTGGGTCCCCATAGAGGCCACAAGAGCATTAGATCCTCTGGAACTGAGTCCTGGGGAGCCAAACCTAGGTCAAGAGCAAGTGCTCTTACCTTCTGAGCCAGCCCCCTCATTGTGGTTTTAGTCCTTGTTTTTCTAATGATTAAGAGATGTTTTAATGAAGATTATCTGTACTTACTGACTATTCACATACTTTGGTTAAATATCTATTGCAATATCATCCAATGTCCTGTTTGTATATATGTCTGTGTGAATTTGTATGCATCTTACTATTGAGCTGTACAAGTTTTTTTTTATTTCTGGGTTACAAATATTTTGGCCACATGTATTATAATACTATGATTATATTCTGTTAGTCACTGGCTTGCTATTTTGGATGGATACCCTCCTTCATACAGACACTCAACTGTTGAGATTATAAAAGTGAACTTTCATAATGAGCCTTTTTTTTTTTTTTTCAAAAAAAGATTTATTCTGAATATGTGCATGGGTTTTTGGCTTGTATGTATGTCTATATGCCGTGTCCATGTAATGCGTGTCTGTGGAGGCCAGAAAAGAGCATCAGATTCACTGGAACTGGAGTTACAGATGGTTGGGAGCTTCCATGTGAGTGGTAGAAATCAAACCCAGGTCCTCTGGAAGAGCACTGGCAGCTCTTCACAGCCAAATTATCTCTGCAGCCCCCATAACTAGTCTTAAGAAAAAAGATGTCAGGCTGGAGAGATGGCTCAGCAGTTAAGAGCACTGGCTGCTCTTCCAAAGGTCTTGAGTTCAATTCCCAGCAACCACATGGTGGTTCACAACCATCTAATGAGATCTGGTGCCCTCTTCTGGCCTGCAGGCATACATGCAGGCAAACACTGTATACATAATAAATAAATAAATCTTTTTAAGAAAAAAGATGTCCTAATTTATTTAATCAATTTTTCTCTTGGCATGAGCTTTGCTTATCAAAATATCAATTGTTCTCACCTACCCCCCAGTTCTCTTACAGGGGTTTTCTTTGTTTTGATGTATGTTGATTGTATAAAATAGTGGGTTTCATTATTGCATTGTCTCTCCCCACTTTTTGCTAGTATTAGGGAAACACTCTACCACAGAGCTACATTGTAGGCCTTATTATAACATTTCATACATGTTATATAAGATACTTTGATATTTCCTCCTTCATTACCCATATTATCCCCACTCCCACTGGATCCCATCCTATTCCCATTTACTATAGTGTCTATTTAGGATCACATAAGGGAAACTTACAATACTGTGTATCTCTGAGTCTGGCTTATTGCTATGCACCTTATATCCCAGCTCTGGGGAGACAGAGACAGAACTCTGGAACTCCCAGTTTAGTGAGAAATTCTATCTCAAAAAAAAAAAAAAAAAAAAAAAAAAAAGGTGAAAAGAGGCCAGAGAGAAGTTTCAGTAGTTAAAAATACTTGCTGTTCTTTAAGATAGATGATAGGAGTTCATTTCACAGCACACAATGTCCTGTAATTCTAGCTCCTGGAGATCTAACACACTCTTCTGGCCTCCAAGGGCATCTATACTCATACATACACATAAATAAATAATAAAATAAATCTTTAAAAAATAAGGCAGAGAGAGCCCGATGAAGACATCTGATACTGCCCTGCAAATGTACTTGCACCCTCCCATGCATGTCTACAAGTAAATGTCAGTATACAGCATGCAACATAGTAAAAGGCACTGGAACTTCCCTCTTGATTGCTCCTTTATCTAGTAGAAACCAGCTACCACACTAGCAGCACACTCAAGGCATGTGGTGAGGAACTGATGCTTTCTTCTAACAGCCACATGAAGAAATCATCTTAGAAATGAATCCTCCACCACCCAATTTAGCCTTCAGATGATTGTAACTCAGGTAGACATGCAATCTTTATGAAATACTTTTTGTTTTTTTTTTGTTTTTGTTTTTTCGAGACAGGGTTTCTCTGTGTAGCTTTGCGCCTTTTCCTGGAACTCACTTGGTAGCCCAGACTGGCCTCGAACTCACAGAGATCCGCCTGGCTCTGCCTCCCGAGTGCTGGGATTAAAGGCATGCGCCACCACCGCCCGGCATGGCAACTCTTATAAAGGAAAACATTTAATGGGGTGGCTTATAGTTCAGAGGGTTAGTCCACTGTCATCATGATGGGACATAGCAGCATGCAGGCAGACATGGTGCAGGAGAGGAGCTGAAATTCTACATTCTGATCAAGAGGCGACAGGAAGTGAATTGATACTGGGTGTAGCTTGAGCATAGGAGACCTCAAAATACTTTTTTTAATGAATTCTTGAATTCAGCTAGCCTCCTAAGAAGTTGGTACTATAAGGCATGTAACACTACGCCCAGCTTAATCAACTAAATTTGAAGTAGCATGCTCCACAGCAATAAGATTAAGTATAGATTAAGTATTGCTGACCTGCAGCTAAAGAAATGACACTTGGCATAATTGAG
Source organism: Peromyscus eremicus (assembly GCF_949786415.1). Taxonomy (NCBI): domain Eukaryota; kingdom Metazoa; phylum Chordata; class Mammalia; order Rodentia; family Cricetidae; genus Peromyscus; species Peromyscus eremicus. Next base: position 134,024,705 of record NC_081419.1, on the reverse strand, counting down.
TATCTATTCTATACTGGGCCCCAAGGAAAGAGAAACATTAATATTTGCAAGATCATGTCTCTACTTCTAAGAAATTCCCATCCCACAGAGATGGGAACAAACCATAAAGTGTTGGAAGGCTGAACTCAAATCTTCCATGCAGTATACAGAACCATCCAACTTTTAGGTCTCCAGTCTTAGAATGCGGAGTCAACCAAGGTAAAATTGGTGACCTTTACCTCAGGTCATAAACGTGACAATATATGCACCAGAACTACATGAAATAAAGCATGAGTTGTTTGGTTTATAACCAGAAATCAGCAAACAAGCTTCAGAATTGAATGTTAAGATGTACTACTATGGCTCAAGGGCATAGCAGGTATGGTAGTTTGAATGGGTATGGCTCCCAAAGACTCATGTGTCTGAATGCTTGGCAAATAGGGAGTAGCACTATTAGGAGGTATGGCCTTGTCAGAGTAAGTGCAGCCTTGTTGGAGAACTGTGTCACTGTGGAGGCGGCTTTGAGGTCTTAGATACTCAAGCTATACCCAGTGTGGCACACAGTCTCCTGCTGCCTGTGATCAAGATGTAGAACTCTCAGCTCCCTCTCCAGCACCATGTCTGCTTGCACACTGCTTCCCACCATGACGGTAACAGACTAAACCCCTGAAACTGTAAGCCAGCCCCAATTAAACTTTTTTCTTAATAAAAGTTGCCATGGTCATGGTGTCTCTTCACAGCAATAGAAACCCCAACTAAGACAGCAGGGAAATAATAACTGAGAAGAGGGGAGAAAAAGAGCACTACTGTATGTAATTCAATAAATCCATGAACATATACAAAAAACTGGCAGACAAACATCAAAATAGTGGATGTAATGATTTTAAAATTTAGAAATGTATGAACTTGAGTATATTTCATCTTATTTTCCATAATGAACTACTTTTATAATAAAGTTAGTTAAAGATTAACAAACTTTAAAATTTATTTTGAAGCTGGGCCTGATAGTACATCTTTAATCTCAGCAATTTGAGTTCAAGGCCAGTCTGGTCTATACAGGGAGTTCCAAGACAGCCAGGGTTATAGAGAGACTCAATCTAAATAAATGAATGAATGAATGAATGAATGAATGAATGAATAACAAATAAATGAAATTCATTTTTGTCAAATTACTAAAAAGCACTTAACTTTAAAATAGTAGTAACATTGTCATACAAATTCAGAGTAATTCCTACTAGGTTTCACATACATTATTATCTTTCTGAAATGCACAAAATTCAAAATTAATTTTAAAACCAGGTCTCCAGCCTTTGAAAACAAATGCTTTCTAGAACTGTAAAAACTATCCAGGGAGAAAATTAGGGCTGCTGGTAAATAATTCCATGGACACAAGTAAGATCTAGGCCAAAAATATGAACTCAAAGTCAGTATCTATCTACTATATTCTCAAACTGTGCTACAAAAGCTGTGATAGGTTAAAAAAAATTTTTTTTCTTAATAAAATCTCTATGACTGGCAAGGTAGCTCAGCTGGAAAAGTACCTGTTGCCAAACCTGACAATTGTGTGCAAAATGACTTCCACTGGTTGTCTTCCGACTAGAACATGTGTACCATAACCCCCATACAAATTAATGAAAATGTAACTAAAACATATGAATGTCTATTGAATTCTATAAATCTATTCATGAGTTTTACAAGGCAGACTTGGATATCTGAGGACAAATGATACAGAAGTAGATTTGAATCAGTACACAAGTAGCACTGTCCAATAATCAGTTGGTGCACAACTTTAATCCCGGCACTTGGGAAGCAGAGACAGGTGGATCTCTGTGAGTTCAAGGACAGCCTAGTCTACAGAGCGAGATCCAGGACAGGCACCAAAACTACACAGAAAAACCCTGTGGGGGTTGGGAGGAAGGACGGGATGGGACTGAATAATCTACTGAATTAACTGAAGAGGTGATCTGTATATGAGGAAGTAAACTGAGAAGTTAAAACCTCAAGCCTGGGAGTGGTGGTACACACCTTTAATCCCAGCACTTGGGAAGCCAGCCAGGGCTACACAAGAGAAGCCCTGTCTGGAAAAACCAAAGAAACAAACAAAAAACCCTCTAAAGATACATACTGAAGAGGTATTTCTGAGTAAATTGGGGTGGGATAAAGAATTATAACAAAGTTGCCAGTTATTTAAGTGATAGGTACATAGAAGCATCAAACTACCCTGTTACATACTGTGTGTATCCTTGAAACTTTACATAATAAACATGATCTCTAAGCATTTTCCTTTCTAATTCTTTATTTTTTGTTATTGTGTAAAGGTAAAGGGAAAAAATGAGCTTAATTCCAAGACAGAATCTGAATTAAGAAGGCAAAGAATGAAAAATAGTTTTGTTTGGGATTGGGGCTAAGGATCAATCCAATGCCTTCCTACTGAGTAACATCCCCAGACCTTGGGTTTTTGTTTTTGTTTGTTTGTTTTTTAAAGGAGGTCTTACTATGTAGTTCAAGCTGTCTACAGAACTTAAGATCCTCCTGCCTCCGCCTCCTGAGTACTGGGATAACAGACCTTTGCCACCACACTGGGTACCAAAGATAAAGTTAATAGATAGTATTAACCCAGGGTCAGTGTTCTACTCTAGGTTGACAGCTACTTTAATCTGAAAAAAAAAACAAAAATACATCATACTTAAGGGGAACTAGCTGAAAGGCAGTGTGTATAAGAAAGGGAAAAGAAAAAAATACTAGCTAATAACAACCCAGAAGACAGTGACAGCAAAGAGACTAAAAACAATTGAAAAAACATGCAAGTGCACTGAGGAAAATAGAAGCTGAATTCAGTTCTAAGAGCTCTATGTATACAGAATGTAGAGGAAGAGTACAGGAAAATTCTCATCTTTAGATCCTAGTAGCTGGAAGAACAAAAGGCCCTAGTAAAAAACTGAAAGCTGTGCCCCAAAACTAAGACTTTATGTGTCTAAAAGAAGCCAAGTATTCAAGGCAATAGTGGGACACCTGACCAAGATGCTGGTCAAAGGAGGAGGCAAGAAGTAGAAAGTAAAGCCAGTAAGAGCACACAGAACCCTACCCCACATGCTGAAAATACATTTGTAGAGAATATACTAGTGGTTTTAAAGATTAAGTATCCTCCTGGAATTTGTCAAAGAATAGCTATTGTTAAAAATATTTATGAAAACAATTGTGACATTCCAAATATCTATCAAATGCAAAAAGAAGGGCAATAATCTTGACTGACAGCTAAGAAATTAAAGGTGCCAACCACTGTGTACTATATCACCATAAAATCTTACTCACTGTGAATTCAGTCACCCAATGGCTGTTATGCATGCATTCCACTTGAGCTCATGTAGAAGCATGTGCGCGCACACACAAACACCAACAACATGTTCCAATTCTTAGCATTTGAAAACGCTAGATGAAACCACAAAGACCTCTAAAGTCATTTAAAAAACAGAATAATGTGTGACACTGCTTCACTGCAATTTAAATAAAATTACTCCAAAAAGATACATAAGTAAATGAATAAGTAGAAGAGACCAGAAATCAACATCTTTTGTTATTACTACCTAAAGTATTCCTCCCTGAGTCTGAAAAGGCTTTTAAGTAAAGAAACTTCCAGGTCCTGAGTTCAGTTCTCAGCACTCATGTTGGGTGAGCTCACAACTGCCTGTAACTCCAGCTCCGTATTCCAAGGACACAGACATAGACACACATAAAAATAAAGCAGAAAGAACCAAACTTCCAAATGATAACAATCTTCCATCTTCTTCCCACTTTAAGAGCAGTTTCTAGCTAGCATTACATAGGATTTGACAATTATTGTGCAAAAAATACTACCAGATTCAGGTTTTGTGAGGGCTAATTTAATTTACATGTATTCTCAAGTCCAAAGTACCCTACTAAAGACTGATCAGACAAGGACTCTGTACTCAAAGACTTTACAATCCAATCATGCAATTAATATTTGAACCTGAAGAACCATTACCCAAGGCACACAAGAGAAAGGGACATTAGAACAGGAGCCGGCAACATGCAGTCTCTCAACATGTGGCCATTTTTTTTAAATTAAATTTTTTCATTTATTTTACATACCGAACGGCCAGTTCCCCTCCCTTCTCATCTCCTCCCCCTTCTACCCACCTCCATCCACTCTTCCTCCATCTCCATTCAGAAAGGGGCAGGCCTCCCATGGGATTCAACAAAGCATGGCACATCAAGTTGAGGCAGGACTAAGCTCCTCCCCCTGCATCAAGGTTGGGCGAGGCAACCCAGCCATGTGGCCATTTTTAATGAAAAGGAAATATACATATCAAAGGTAATAGCTATTATTTACTAAATATGCATTTCCCTTAATTTGACATTTTTGAAAATAAAGCATACCTAACTGGTACATACAATCCTTGTGACAGTAGAATTCCACAATGTCTGTCTAATCAAGTAACTAATTCATGTGCTCACATCCCTCCTCTGACCCACCAGGGGTACAACCTTCAAGGTGTCTCTAGAGTCTAGAGAGAGGATGAATGGACAGCAGCAAAGTTAGGATGAATGGATGGCAGCAAAGTTAAGAGGGAAAAACTTCCAAAACACAAGTGACAGGTGAAGGGAAGCAATCAGAAGACAGACTTAACACTAAGGACACAACAAAGAGTTAAGAAAAAGGATGAGGAAACTAAGACTATTCTGAAGAATTATAACAGAATTTCTATATTTTGAATTTAAAGATTAAAACACAACTAGAGAATTTACTATTGTAGTTTTAAAAGTATAGTTGTTGACGTGAAGTAGAAATGTTGCTTTTCCTATTTTAGTATTGACCTTTTAGCAAGTTAAATTTGATGCCTTATGAACAAATAATTTTATATTATGCTTTAATTTTTTAAAAAATTATTCTTCATTCAGATATACAGAATGTTTGAAATAGCACTATAGACAAGATGTTTCCAAAAATGTGAGTGTGCATATCTTTTCTGTACACAGCTTAAAATCAAAAAGATGTAGTAGAGGATTTTTCCATTACTTGTAGATTCTGTTTTAATATTTATTTTACTCTATGTTATTTTCTTCTTTTTATGTTTGTAAGCTACTTCTCTCCTTCCACTAGGTGGGTCCCAGGGATTGAATTCAGGTGGAAGAAGCAGTTTGGACTAAATCTTACTAGACGCTAAGAGGGAATTATAAGAAGCAAGCTCTCTAGGCAGATAGGCCTACCTGCAATAAAAAAAATAGGCAACAGCAACTAGTCACTATTATCATTGCTGAAACATTCATCCTCTCATGACTGATCAAAATTAAGTAAGACGCACTTCCTGCCAGTGAGGAAGTGATGGAGTTGATTCTTGTCAGGAGCATATTTAAAAATAAAGTCTAGGGGGTTGGGGATTTAGCTCAGTGGTAGAGCGCTTGCCTAGCAAGCACAAGGCCCTGGGTTCAGTCCTCAGCTCCAGAAAAAAAAGAAAGAAAGAAAGAAAGAAAGAAAGAAAGAAAGAAAGAAAGAAAGAAAGAAAGAAAGAAAGAAAGAAAGAGAAAGAGAGAGAGAGAGAAAGAAAGGAAAGAAAGAAAGAAAGAAAGAAAGAAAGAAAGAAAGAAAGAAAGTCTAGTACACTGTATGATTCAGAGCCTAGGTTCAAAACCCAGCACAGCAAATTGAATAATTAAATCCCAGTTATATCTGTTTATCTCTCTAAAGCCATTTGGTTCCCAAAAGTTTTCTTTTTTGTAAAGTTATAGAAATACTCATTTTTTCTTGTAGGTCTAGAGTCCTAATCCTCTTATTAGACAAAAAGAAAACATATCTAGAAATAAGAAACATCTGCATCAAATAAATCTGACAAAATTTGGTCTGTTAAAAAAGAAACTCTTGCCGGGCGGTGGTGGCGCACACCTTTAATCCCAGCACTCGGGAGGCAGAGCCAGGCGGATCTCTGTGAGTTCCAGGCCAGCCTGGGCTACAGAGTGAGTTCCAGGACAGGTTCCAAAGCTACACAAAGAAACCCTGTCTCGAGGGAAAAAAAAACCAAAAAACAAAAAACCAAACCTCAAAGTTGACCTAATCTCAAGATGATAACAGAGCCAGAGATTGTAAACCAAGTCCCCTCTAGCCTCATCTGGCCAAATAAATTTTTCTTTTCTATAAGAAAATCAAACACACAAATTATATGAAAAAAAAAAGCCAAACCCACAAAACATTTTGCAAAACCTTAGAATTATAAGATGGGTGAGGGTGAGCACACCTCTAGTACCTTTAGCTAGCTACTGAGGAGTTGAAGAAGGAAGACTACTTGAATCCAAAGGTTCCCTGGGGAGTAGTGAGAACCTGCCCTCTCAAAAGAATGAGACAGAATATGAACAATCATAGGCAAACCTTACCACAGAGCTCTGAAAGAGATTAGAGGAAAACAGACTTGCTCCACAGTTAAAATGATCAAATTCTTGTTCTGTCATTTAGTGTTTGACCTTGGATGCAAACCATTTAACTATTACTCAAGAGAGAAGCACAGAAGCTGGCATGCCTTTAATCCCAGCACTGGGAAGGCAGAGGCCAGCCTGGTCTACAGAATAAGTTCCAGGATAGCCAAAGCTACATAAAGAGAAACTCTTATCTCAACACCCCACCATCACCAACACCCAAAAGAGAAAGCAGTATAAAAGTCTCAGGAGCTTCATATCTCTGCTCATCTTAAACTTGGTATCTGAGTCCTTGGCAAAAAAAAAAAAAAAAAAAAAAAAAAAGTTCCTCTTTGATAGATGAAATAATAGTCCGGACTCAGAAAATTTGATATTATTTAATCATCTTCATTATTAGTTTATATAACTGAACTGAGCTTAGTCACTGCATATAAGTTAACAGTTCTGGCTCTATATGTGCACTTAAAGCAGGAACCATACCCTAGGCACCTTGCCTGTTAAGGCAACACTAGATAAAGAGATATTTTATTATTTTTCCTATACTGAGATCCTAAAAATGACTTAAAAAGAAATAGAATTTTGGCCTCCTCTAACAATCCTGTACTCAAAAGTCTGAGTAATTTCCAGGCTGGTCCAGGGAGCTGGTTCAGCATGTACTAGTGCTAGCCACAACCAGAGAACCCACAGAGGCAGGCGCCTGTACTCGCAACCCTCTTATAGGAGGACAGGTAGCAGATATAGGAGAATCACTTCTAGAAGCTTCTGAGTCAGCAGCAAACACAAGAGACCCCACCTCAAGGTAGAAGAGAACCAACTCCTGAAAGCTGTTCTCATTCCATATACACAAAACATACATGTTCTGTGTGTGCACAAAATTAATTTTTTGTATTGTTTTTAAATAATTTCTAAGAAAACACCAGTTAAAATCCCACATGAAGTGCATGTTTGTATTATTTTAGCTGCAGTCAGTAGGTGGCCACCTAACAAAGTAGCCAAGCCTATTCCTCTTAGGGACTTTAAAGCAGTCAAGCTCAATCCAAGCATAAACATTTACACTTTCTAAGAGAAAACACAGGCTGGGGGTGTGTGACACAGGCTCAATGGTACTACATTTGCCTAGGAAATCAATTCCATCTTATGGAGGAGGGATGTTAAAGAAGCAACACACATTAATAATTATAAAATTATTTCACAATCTTCAAGATTTTAAAGTAAGCAAATCAAGGCATGAGAAGAGTCCTTTGCTTCCATAAAAACAAAGAATGGAGAGACAGCTTTCTTGTACAAAGAAGGGAACTCTGAGCCATGTTTGAAACCAGTCTAGTCTGTGTGTGTGTCTGGTTTATCTGTTAGTTCTTTCTTCTCTCCCCTCTCTCCTTTCCCTGCACCACCCCCCCCTCTCCAGGGTCTCTCTACATAGCCCTGGCTGTCTTGAAACTCACTATGTAGTCCAGGCTGGCCTCTGACTCCCAAGTGCTTAGATTAAAGGCTTGTACCACCAAGCATGGCCTGGAGCCAGACTCTACACCAACTTTTCTTGACAGACTTTGAGATATTATTATAGCAGTTATATAACAGTATGACCTCCTTCCTTCAAATACAGTAAGTACTCAAATCTGGTGTGTAATCAGTGTATAATATCAAAAGCTGTCTTCCCCAAGAAGGTACACACAGTACAACTTTTTCAAAGAAAAATCTCTATTCCTCGCTGATAAACAAATACAACCAGCTCACAAAATGGATATTGGAGCCACATGTGATGGCCCTTAAGTGTAATCTCAGTACTCGGGAGGCAGATAGGTGGACTGAGAATTGGGAGGCCAGGCTGTGATAATTAACACGATCTTGTCTCAAAAAAGACAATGGCTCCTGGGCTTGGTGGCATATGCCTTTAATCCCAAAGGCTTAGGACACAAAGACAGGTAGATCCCTGTGAGTTGGAGGCCAGCCTACATAATGTATTCCAGGCCAGCCAGAACTAAAAAGTAAGACCTTGTCTCCAAAATAAATGAATGAATAAATACATAAATAAATGGACTTTAACAGCAGTTCTCAATCTGTGGGCCACAACCCCTTTGGGGCTCAAATGACCCTTTCACAGGAATTGCATATCAGATATTTACATTACAATTCATAACAATAGCAAATTACAGTTATGAAGTAACAACAAAATAATTTTATGGTCAGAGGGTCACCACAACATGAGGAACTGTATTAAAGGGTCTCAGCATTAGGAAGGTTGAGAGAACTACTAGCTTAGAATGTAGCTCAGTAGAGCACTTGCCTAGCATGTACAAAGACTTGGGTTTGCCTCTCAGTACCACCAAACAACATAACAGACAATGAAATCATTTGACTGTACAGACCAATTTAATTAAAAAAAAAAGATATTTATCACCTCATCATTGTAAAGCTTACTGAGATGATGCCTTGCACCTTCTTCCTCCATAGAATCACATCCCGAAAGCTGGAGTTTACACAAATCAACATTATACTTAATACTTATGCACTTGTATTTTCTAATGCTTTAAAAGACTGTTTTTGTTTAGGGCAGATAATGAACTGGTCTCTGGTCTTAAAGACTGACATCTGGAAATATGGTCATATATCAGGAATATATGAATCTCCCCAGGAACCTGAAAGCCTATTGTCATTAAAAGGAAAGTTCAGCGAAAAAAATTCCACCCTCTTTCAACAGTCTCAATTCACACTTTAAGAACGTTGGTTTACTTTTAGTCTAGATCCATTTTAATAACAGCTAATTCAAGTGAATCCATAGAAGAGTCCTTATTTTACAATTCTCATTGACAATGTTTTCAAAATTCTAGGACATAACTAACAACTCTTTCAGTGAGAGGACACAGGTTACTGGCTAAAGAAAGGCTCTAGGAGTTCTGGAACTAAAAAGGAGAGAAAAAAGTTGGAAGGATTCACTTCTAAAGCAACCATGGGCTGGCTGGAGATGTGGTTCAGCAACTCTTGTGTAGCATGTGTGGGTGAAGGCCTGGGTTAAATTCTCTATATAAAATAAATGAACAAATAGAGACATAGCACAAATATACATACATGCAGCATGCATACCTTTAAGAATCCAAGAATTAAGCCAAGGGTAGTAGTGTACACCTTTAATTACAGCAAAGGTGAATGGATACCTGTTACTCTGAGGCAAGGCTGGTGGTCTACATAGTAAGCTCCAGGATAGTTAGAGCTATGTAGTGAGACCAAAAAAGATGGAGAGGAGGGAAGTAAGAGAGATTGCAGGGGGGTGCTAGAGAGATGACTCAGTGGTTAAGAGCACTGGTTGCTCTTCCAGGGGACTCCAGTTCAATTTCTAGCACACACATGGCAGCTCACATCTGTCTAATTCCAGTTCCAGGACTTCTGACACCCTCACACAGACATATAAAAAAGAACAGCACAACCCAGTATCAAATTACTTAAGATCCATCACAAACAGAAACTTAGTCTAAAGGGATATTTTACTACAGCCATTGATATCCTGGGGATGTCATCAGGTTCCCATGTACCTTGTTCTGTTTCACATTTAACTCAAGCTGTGGCATCTAATAGTACATTAAACTCCTTGCTCTACAGTTTAGTTACAAGTTAAACAACTGTGAGCTAATTAACACCTGAGCCTAAATTTCTAAAGTAGAAGTGAGTAGTGACAACCATGCCTCAGGATTGACAGGTGAAAATGCAGAGCCCTTCAAACATTGCTTGATTAATAGTAACTGATTAAATATCAAGCCATTTGTTTCACCTCTAAGCCTTCCCTACCCTAGTCTCCAAAACCCTGATTATAATTGAAGCTAAACCTATAAGAAACTGGGTCTATTTCTAGTCTTTGCACAATTTACTCAAGTTGTTAAAGATCTTATCTGTCTACCGTCAGTGGTCTCAGTAGCCAAGGCTACAATACCATTTTGTTTCAGCAGATTAATATTTCTTAATTGTGAGTCCAATTATTTATAAGATGTAGCCTACACCCAACATGAGCATGCAAGTGAGAAAACAACCCTGACCAGGATACAGGAAGGAACACAGTTCTAATCTGCTTTTACTAAAAGTTAACATATCCGATACTCTATCATTTATAGTGTAGTGTTTATCAACTATAACTTAATGTGAGTAAACTTGGTGTGGGTAACACGCTAGAAGCTTAGAATTTCAAAAGTTATAAGCTCACAGTAACCATTTTAAAGTATGCTGATATATGGAATAGTATAAATTTAAGCCAACCTATTTTGCCAAATATAAAATAGACATAAACTACTTCATAGTTTCAGCGACACTGAGATAAAATAAGAATGAGTTCTATCTAGAGGACTTTAAATTTTCTCTTTTGTTTAGCCCTAAGGAGGTCAAGTGAAATGAGGACCTGCCTGAATTCCTAAGTGATACATTCTCTTAGCACATCATCTAGGATAAAACAGTGTAAACATATAGATGAGAAATTCATTCAGACTTCTAACACAATAAATTCTCATTGGTCTTCAATTTCTTGCAAAGTTACAAGAGCCCCAACCACCTCCTATTCTAAGCAAAATATAAACTTTATCTCTTGGGTTGTATCTACATTTTATTTATAGAGTTGTCCTAATGACAGCAATCAGTCACACGTGACTAATTTAATTCAATAAAATGGGGGGGCAGCACTACCTTGCATGTTGGTGTCTTGCAACTGCAACATTGCAGCTATTCCTGGGCATCTGCTGTACCAGCTACCAGCTGCCATAAGCCAGTCTGGTAAGCTATACCAGCCAAATTCTGAGCATGAACTATGAGCGGCTGCATGCCAATGGAAGCCAGGTGTCCAGGCACAGATGGAGTTTTTACAGCAGGCCAGCCTCCCATGCTCTGACATGACACCCTATTCAGGATAAATATCTGTACCACAATACAAAACAGCAGGTACAGCTGCTGCACTTCATCTCTGCCACCAAAGATGCCTTTGTGTACCAAGGGAACACAACTGTAGAGCCTGCCAGTGTCATGACCCTGAAGACTCTGATTCTATTGGATGACCATGATGTTCTAAGGAGTCCTCAATAAAGCACAGTACCACCTACTACGATGGACAGTGAAATGCAGAATGCAGAAGCATTTATTAGGTGACAATTGAGGTCAGATGACATGTGACAGAAGGTGAGAGAGCTCAAGAAAATAGCTCACACTGGGGAAATAGAGAATCTGACTAATGACAAGGGACCTGTGGTAGTAGACAGACTGATGTATGGTGAGAAGAAATCCCCTTAGGAAAACCACCCCTCACATCACTGTGACAAACTAGGACCCTAAGGAAGGGTCTCTCATCTCAGCTGATCAGCTAAAGACCCCTCAAGAATACCTACCATATGGTTCTAAGGGGCATAGCCTACTGTAACAGATTTTTCTTTGGGCTGCCAGCTCACAAAAAAATGACAGAGATTTATTATTAATTATGAAAGCTTGGCCTATAGCTTAGGTTTGTCCCACTAGCTCTTATAACTTAAATTAGCCCATTTGTATTAATCTACCTTTTGTCTTGTGGCTTTTTACATCTTCCATCTTGCACCTCCTGTTTCCTCTCTGTGTCCTCTGGCATCTCTCTCATGCTGAGATTTATCTCCTTTTTATCTCTCTCAGCCCAGAAGTTCCACCTAATCTCTTGCTGCCTAGCTATTGGCCATTCAGCTCTTTATTAAAACAATCAGAAGGGTGCCTTGGCAAAGACACATCTTCACAGTGTACAAAAAGATTATTTCAGAACACCATACAGGAGGGTAAATTTGGGGGTGTACTTCCTTCCCTATTAAAAGTCTGATATGACAAACAACTACCACACTGGAGAGCAGAGAATAGGATTTTGCTAATCTAGAAACTTAGGATCAAAACATTCTACTGTGTGACCTCTTCTGTACAGTAGCAACTGAGAATTCCTTGTATTGACTCCCTACCTAGCATTCTGACCTACCTGTTAAAGCTGAAGCATTTTCCTGCATGGCATGATCTACACAAGTGGGTCATCACAAAGTAGACTACTTCTGCACAATGTCCCTGGAAAGTCAAGGCCCAAGTCTGCAGGATATTCAACTGAAATATTAGTCTACTTCAGGAACAAGGCAAGTGAGTTCCATTTTTACTAACTCATCTTTCTCTTTTAAGAATAATAAAGTTCGCCGGGTGGTGGTGGCACACGCCTTTAATCCCAGCACTCGGGAGGCAGAGCCAGGCGGATCTCTGTGAGTTCGAGGCTAGCCTGGGCTACCAAGTGAGTTCCAGGAAAGGCGCAAAGCTACACAGAGAAACCTTGTCTCGAAAAAACCAAAAAAAAAAAAAAAAAAAAAAAAAAAAAAGAATAATAAAGTTAAAATGTTTTACTCTTGCCGGGTGGTGGTGGCGCACGCCTTTAATCCCAGTACTCAGGAGGCAGAGGCAGGTGGATCTCTGTGAGTTCGAGAGACAGGCTCCAAAGCTACACAGAGAAACCCTATCTCAAAAAACAAAAAAACAAACAAAAATAACAATAATAAAAAAATGTTTTACTCTTGCCTCCATGTAAGTCTCTGTAGTATGACTCATTTTCACAAGGACATCCCTGCACTACAAATGCTTCTCCTTTCCTAGGAGGTAGACTTGTCTAATTTGAACTTGCACCTTCTCAGGCCAGCCAATTTAGGGTAAGCCCATTCCTGCAGGCTTGTCCTCTTTCACTTCCATTGACTGAGCTCTTAATGCGTGGGTAATAGAGATAACTTCCAATCTGCCTATACTACACAGGGGTCCTCAGCTCAGTCTAAACTGCCTTTGATTCCAACAGTCAGGGGCTTCAAATGGCCCCAAATTCAGTTTGTCTGGCCAAAAAGGTACCAGGGTGTTAATGTGTTTCTTCATTTACCCCACTGCTGTACCCACCAACAGGCCTTTCTTTGAGGTATTATGAATGACTGTGGAAACATTCAGGCCATTCTCGGGACCACTAGTGAGTTGTAACTCAAGAAATCATCAGAGAGCCCCTTCCTCATTAGAAATTATTCAATATCACAATCTTAAGGAAGCACAAACACTGCACAAGTAATGAACCCCAGCCATGGAACTAAGTTACTACAAAACTAGCTTTAGGCTTTGTACAAATGCCAGAATTATAGAACTTAACAAGAAGATTATATGATGATCAACTTATCTTATTCTTGTCAACAATTTGATATGGGGGATATATTAGTACCAGGCCTAGTTGTTTACTTCTTGGGTTTTTTTTTTTTTTTTTTTTTGAGACAGGTTTTGCTATGTGGCCCAGGTTGGCTCAAAGTGGCAATCCTCCTGATTCTGCCTCCCAAACGCTGGGGCTATCGATATTAGTATTATTTTATACAACTTTGAACTTATAGATAAGTAAGTTGTGACATGCTGAAGGCTATCTAGCTAAGAAGTGTTGATCTAAGACTATCTGAAGTCCAGAGTCTCTCTTTGACTGATGTGGACTATGAACATCTTTCATTCTTCCTAAAAGTATGAGGTTAAACAAAGTTGAACTTCAAATCTTGTTCTATTCCACTGGCTCTGAAACTTCAGTATGCATCAGATCACCTAGAATTCTGCTTAAAAACTCGGACTGGAATGCTGTAGGTCTAGGCAAGGTCCATGATGAAATTCTATTTCCAACAAGTTCTTAGACAATGCTAATGCTGCTGATCAGGCAGAAAACCATACTCCAAGAACTATTGCTGTTCTAGTCATGTTCTTCACTTAAATCAACATTACTAGCTGAAGACCCCAACTAATTTAATGACCTCTAGAGACGATCTTCAGTATTCTACTGTTTACCTAAAGCCCTCCCCTAAACCATCATAGGGATGGAGAGATGGCTCATCAGCAACAACAGCATTTGCTGCTATCCCAGAGGACCCAAGTTTGGTTCCCAGCATCCACCTTCGGTAACATCAGCTCTAAGGGATCCCACACCCTCCTGCTTCAGAGGGCACTGCACACACATGGCATAGACACGGGAAGTAAAAATACTATTTTTTAAAATAAAGCAAGCTCTAGTTCTCTGAGCTCTAGTCAATCACCCCATCCAAAAAGATAACCTCAAGATTAAATGGCTTATTAAATATAGAAACAGAAAGACCAGAATTCTGGTAAGACACAGTAAAGACAGTTAATTATCTCTAATATTTAGGTAAATCATCAATGAAAGATGGATTTTTTTTTTTTTAAAAGCAGGGCCTCATAAAGCCCAGGTTTGCCTCAAACTATGTAGCCAAGGATGGCTTTGAACTCCTGATTTTTCTTCCTCCATCTTCATGTATTGGCCATTATAAGCACACACCACAACTGGTACAGCTATTTACTTATCTAGAATGGAGTTGGCATTAAGCTTTTATAAATAAATGTACATTGAAAAACAATGCTCTGGTCTTTTAAAAAAAATTCCTTGGACTACAGGCAACTAATAACCACTGAAAGATGGAGAAGTAGTCTCTCTCAGAAATGAGACTAGTCCTCCCCTCTTCCCCCGCCCCATTGGTTATCTTTCACAAAGCGGTCCACTCTAAAATCATATACACATATGCACATACCCTTGTGTAAGCCTTGTAGCTTGACTAACAGAGTATCTTAATCTAATGAAGCAAAATACACATACTAGCCAATTAAGATAGTGAGGGCCTAACAGAAACCTCCACTTCTCTTTATGGGCCACCAGCACGAATGAGGACCATGCAGGATTCTTAAAGACACACTAACACAGATTTTCAGTATGGTATAATACAGAATCAACTTCCAAGAGTAGGACTAGGACCATGTATCTCTACCAAGCACTCCTATCTTACAAGACTGAGGATAAAATATTAGACCTACAATTCATAGGGGAAGACTAAAATTGGGACTGGAATAAAGCTCTATTAACTAGTTCAAAGATCCAGCTGTTGAGCAAATGCTCAAGAACTCAAACTTGAGTTCCCTTAAAAACCTCTCCATCTATACTCAGCAGTGGGTAAAAGCCTATTTACCTTATGCATTAGAAAAAGACTGATGCAAGAAAAAGTGGCATAAGCTTTAAATAAACTCTACTGTGCATTTTCCTACACAGAGGTCAATACAACCATACAGCACTAAGATTCATCTCCCTCGTTTTTCCCATATACTTTAAGAACCATTTTTCCATGACAAAACCTTCTGAAGGCTTTAAGGATTTCTTAAAATTAGAACCATTCTATAATCTCCAGTTACTATAACCTACCTTCAATTGAATATTAATTTTGCAGTCTGAGCATATTGTGATGGTCTTTCTGATCAATGATCTCTAAGATCTATTAGATTTAATCTAATGGACACTAGTGAAGCACTCCTAAATGACTTTTATTTCCTTTGAGTAGTATTTTAAAAAATAACAAATTCAAGACAACTCAATATTCAGCATTAACTAGACTTATGAGCCACTGTGGACATTTCTAGACTATGTAATTTTTTTCCCACTATCTCACAAATACCTATCTTCTCATACAACTATTAACATGTACTTTGCTACCAAATTCTTTAATATAAGCTTTAATTTAGGTTTTTGTTTTTGTTTTTGCAGTTCTGGAGACTAAATCTAGATAGAGGCTTGCACATACTAGCTAGGCAAGTGCTCTATGCTGAGCTACATTGACAGCCATTTTATTATAGACAGAAGCAACTCTGGAATGAAGATGACAAAACCAGACAATAGTGTGCAGGGAGCAAAGTGGCAGGGTGGGTGAAATGGCTATGGCATATAGCACAGGAGTACCTTCTGAAGGACAGACAGGGCCTCTGTTTCTCTCCGAAGACTATGAACAGCTAAAGGGAGTGAAGGAACAGAGCCTCTACATTGGGCCTTGAGGCTTTCTGTATTTCCATAGACTCAACTAGTCACAGAGAAATGAAATCTGGCAGAGTGAGAAAGCAACAGCCGCCACCACCACCATGTGGTATTCTGAGCCATCAGAATTAAGCCCTTATATCTGAGGAATGTGGCCATGTCTCTGAGCACAGAGGTATTCTGACTAAAGACCACAGGAGACTTGCAAGAGGTGGAGTTTGCATGTAGAGCTGTCCTCATCCTTGTAGGTGAAAGTGGCTTAAAAGACCTTGCCGTGCTTGTCATTGAAACTGGTCTGGAAGTAGTATATGTGTTTGGGCACCCCTACAGTGCAATTAGAGACCTTATCTCCAGGGTCAGGCTGAACTCATACTAGATCAGCAAGCTTGTGCTCTTAACAACAGACTAGACAAAGGTTTTGTAAGAACCAAGCAGAGGCACCTTTTGCCCTCAGCATACCACCAAGACTGCCAGCAGGACAGCAATGCTGATAGCTTGATTCATGGTGCCAAGAGCTCTGTCCTGGATTCTGGGCTTTGGTCTGTGGTGGCTGTAGCCTTGTTTAGAAGCACCACTGCCTCCTTTCTTTCTTTCTTTTATTTATTTATTTATTTGGTTTTATTTATTTATTTGTGTGGTTTTTTTTGTTTTTTTGTTTTTTTTTTTTTTTGGAGAGAGTAGCTTTAGAGCCTTTCCTGGAACTCTGTAGCCCAGGCTGGAGTTTGGAAGCACCACTGCCTCCTTTCTTATTTATTTATTTATTTAGGGGTTTTTTTTTTTTTTGGATATGAAGTATTTTAATGGTTAAAACGTCACCTCTCTTTTAATGACTATTTTAACATGATCCCAATCAAAATACCAACTTATTTTCCCTTTATATTTGACAAGATGATTATTAAATTTTTTTTAGAATGAGGGGGAAAATAGTCAGAAATATTTTGGTTTGGGTTCTGTTTGTTTTTTGAGACAGGGTTTCTCTGTGCAGCACTGACTGTCCTAGAACTCACTCTGTAGACCAGGTTGACCTCAAACTCACAGAGATTCGCCTGCCTCTGCCTCCCAAGTGCTGGGATTAAAGGTGTGTGATATCACCGCCTGGCTTCATTTTTATTTTAAGGCAAGGTTTCACTAAATTGCTGAGGTTTGGCATAGAACTCATTTGATGATCCTCTTGCCTCAACTTCTGAGAAGCTCAAATACAGGCCTGAGCTTACTTAAGATATTCTTATTTTCCCAAATCACTATTTCACAGGAGGCTGAGTTGGCAACTTTAAGTAAGACATGGAATAAAGATTAAATTCTCAGATGTTTTCAGTCTTTGAATTTAAAAATGTTTTGGGGAAGAAATGGCCTTTGAAAAAACATACTGATAAAGCATGTTAATTTTCACAGTTTAAAAACAAAACAAAATAAAACAAAAAAAACCCAAAACAATTAATACATTTATTAAATGTATCCAAAATCTAGGCATCTTTAATTGAAAACTCACAGTTCTAGTAAAAGGCTGGGAAATTAGTCACATCTATAGATGGTCTTCATTTTTAAGCCTGTCTTCTCAATTGCTCTAAGAAATTAATTAGGCCTTAAACTTATTTTTAGAAAAGTGGGGGGCGGGGGGGGGGCTGGAGAGATGGATCAGTTGTTAAAAGCAGACTGCTTTTACAGAGGAAAGGACCTAAATTTGAGTCCTGGCACCCACCATCAGGTGGCTCACCAGCTCGGGAGAACCCAATGCTTCTCACTTCCATGGCCATCTGCACTTCTGACTTCCATGGCATCTGTGCACACAGGCACACAGATATATACATAATCAAAAAATAAAAATAAAATATGTTTAAAAGGAAGAAAGAAAAGTAGGAACATAGTATATACTTGGGTCCTATTTAGTTCAAACATAGATATGGAAACCCTTTTATTTAAAAGTGAGTGACTCCTTTTACAATGGGAAGATGAGTACAGAACAGGAAGTTCAATTAAGACAAGGAAAAGACATAACCAACTCTAGTTATAAGCCACAAATTTATTGTGTAACTGTCAGGAAGATTTAAAACATTAATAGGAAATACCAGTGAAGGATAATCCCAATACCAGCACTACTACAAATCTAACATAGATAAAGATCTACTGGGGCAATAAAGATCTACTGAGGCATGGTGGCACACACCTTTAATCACCGCACTCAGAAGGAAGAGGCAGCGTGGTCTATATAGTGAGACTATCTCAAACAAAAACAAAAAAGAAAATAAAGATCCATTTTAAAATACATGAAATCTCACTGAAGTTTAAATATTACAAAGTAGAGAGAGAAGAACCTTCACATTCTTATATAATTCATAATAGTTTATGAAACAGAAAATGTTTAGCTGAGAAAAACCAGGGACAGGACAAGTATCAGAGTGAGAACAAGGACCTACCTAGATTTTTTCTGAATTCTCCAATTTCTTTTTATGGTAGCTCCCTCTTCACCACCAACCCTCCAATACCAGTCCTGGTTCCAGCCTTAATACCAAAGAATCTCTTAGATATCTAATAGTCCAGGTGCATGGGGTCCAGGCTATCTCTACCAGCAGATAGTAAAGGACAGGCTGTGACCTCTGTAATAGGAAGCTTACTGACCACAACCTGAGTTTTGGAATCTGCACCAAGGCAATATGCTATCAAAATGGGGAGGTAAGAATGGAAAAAGTATAAAAAGTTTTCTTTCTGACCTCCAGTTCTCCATAAACCTACACATTCTCTACTACTCCCACTCAGTTCAGATTTAATAAAGTGTTTTGGTAAGAACTCTTAATTAGTTCCCCTCCTTCCACTTCTACTTCTGTTACTAATCAAAAGCTCAACTACCAACTACAAAGAAAAATAGGAGATAACATAAAGAGATGGGTAAAGTTAGTTTTTGTTTGTTTGGTTGGTTTTTTTGTTTTGTTTTTTTGAAACAGGCTTTCTCTGTGTAGCCCTGGCTGTCCTGGAACTTGGTCTGTAGACCAGGCTGGCCTCGAACTCGGAGATCTGCCTGCCTCTGCCTCCCAAGTGCTGGGATTAAAAATGTGTGCTACCACCACCTGGCTAAATTAAGGGGTCTTAAGCAATTGATATAAACCTGCCAGATCAGTCTCCTGTCAATCAGTAACATGTCTATAAAAGTTTATCACTGGGCATTCAGAAATGGTAGCAAGGTTAAAATACAAACATTTATTAGGTCTCAAAAAGATGTATTAGTCTACTGTAGTTCAAGTGTGGTGGAACACTGAGGAAACAAGAGGATCTTAGTTCAAGGCCAGCCTGGACTACACATTGAGTAAGGCTATGTCTCAAAACAAAACACCTCAACACCTAGAAACAAGAAAACTGGGTAGTACAACGAGAAACAATATAAAGAATATTGGGACCAAGGTTTGGCTAGTTCTTGCTCTTAAATAGGAAATCTAGCTGGGATTGGTGGTGCACACCTTTAATATCAGCACTTGGGAGGCAGAGGCAGGTGGATCTCTCTGAGTTTGAGGCCAGCCTGATCTACATAGTGAGTTCCAGAGCAACCAGGGCTATGTAGAGAGACATTATCTCCAGACAGACTGAGAGACTCGACAGACCAACCTGGAGCCTGTGAGATGGGTCAGCAGGTAAAGACCTGTTCAGCCAAGCCTCACAGCCTGAGCCCACATGATGGAAGAAGAGAACTAACTCTGGCCAAGTGTCCTCTTACTAGATGTCACAGTATGGCTGTGAGCTGTACACACACACACACACACACACACACACACACACACACACACACACCCTACCCACGTGTGCAAGCAAACACACAAAGCAAATAAATAAATATTACAAAAAAACCTAGAAAGCTGTTAGAATTCCAAAGTGTCCCTTAAGTTTGTTCTATCTATATAACAAAGTGGGTAACACTGCTTTAACACCATTCTTTGTATTTGTCTAGATGAATCTCTGGCCACTTCAATCCACAGAAACAAGCAAAAAAATGTTGATTTAAAATGGGAGGGGTGGCTGGGCGGTGGTGGCGCACGGCCTTTAATCCCAGCACTTGGAGGCACAGCCAAGTGGATCTTTGTGAGTTCGAGGCCAGCCTGGTCTACAGAGCAAGATCCAGGAAAGGCGCAAAGCTACACAGAGAAACTGTCTCGAAAAATAAAAAAAAAAAAAAAAAAAGGGAGAGAGGGGTGCATAACAACAACAAAATAAAATGGGGATTAGTATTCTGGTAGAGATGCATATAAAAAATACTATGTGTTTCAGAAAATCTCAAGGATGGTACACAGAGGTGAAGATGGTAGGAAAGTGAATATAACTAAAAACAAGATAACAAATTAACGATGAGTTCCTACCAAAAAGAAATAAAAACTAAAGTTGCTTCTTTACCAAAATTTTGAGATGTTATGTAACATATAGTTAACACACATTTTGATATGGGTAGTCTAAGTCAATGGTATTATAAATCTGTATGCACCCTAGAAGTATTACTTGTATTTAAGTTGTTTTTTTTTTTGTTTTTTTTGTTTTGTTTTGTTTTTTGAGGCAGGGTTTCTCTGTGTAGCTTTGTTCCTTTCCTGTAACTTGCTTTGGAGACCAGGCTGGCTTCGAACTCAGAGAAATCCGCCTGGCTCTGCCTCCTGAGTGCTAGGATTAAAATCGTGTGCCACCACCGCCCGGCTTAAGATATTTCTTAAACATATGCAACAGATATCATATTAAATAATACCTACTTGCCATTTCAGCAAACTATGAGACATTTCCTTTAAGACTACCAAAATACGGGGCTGGAGAGATGGCTCAGAGGTTAAGAGCACTGCCTGTTCTTCCAGAGGTCCTGAGTTCAATTCCTAGCAACCACATGGTGGCTCACAAGCATCTATAATGAGATCTGGTGCCCTCTTCTGGCGTGCAGGCATGCATGCAGATAGAACACTGTATACATAAATAAATAAGTCTTTAAAAAAAAAAAAAAAAAAAAAAAAGCTGGGCAGTGGTGGCGCACGCCTTTAATCCCAGCACTCAGGAGGCAGAGGCAGGCGGGATCTCTGTGAGTTCGAGGCCAGCCTGGTCTCCAAAGCGAGTTCCAGGAAAGGCGCAAAGCTACACAGAGAAACCCTGTCTCGAAAAGCCAAAAATAATAATAATAATAATAAAATAAAATAAAAATTAAAAAAAAGGCCGGGCGGTGGTGGCGCACGCCTTTAATCCCAGTACTCGGGAGGCAGAGCCAGGCGGATCTCTGTGAGTTCGAGGCCAGCCTGGGCTACCAAGTGAGTCCCAGGAAAGGCGCAAAACTACACAGAGAAACCCTGTCTCGAAAAACCAAAAAAAAAAAAAAAAAAGCTTAACATTTGGGGCTGGAGAGATGGCTCAGTGGTTAAGAGCACTGCCTGTTCTTCCAGAGGTCCTGAGTTCAATTCCCAGCAACCACATGGTGGCTCACTACCATCCATAGTGAAATCTGGTGCCCTCTTCTGGCCTGCAGGTGTATATGCAGACAGAACACTGTATACATAATAAATAAAAATAAATCTTTAAAAAAAAAAAAAAAAAAAAGACTACCAAAATACTATATTTATATATGGATTTCTGCCCTTTTTTTTTTTTTCCTTCCCCCTGAGACAGGATTTCTCTGTGTAACAGCTCTGGTTGTCCTGGAACTTACTCTGTAGATCAGGCTGGCCTTGAACTCACAGTGATCGCCTGTCTCTGCCTCCTGAGTGCTGGGACTAAAGATGTGTGCCACTACCACCCAGCATATTGGGTTTCTGCTTTAAACATTTTCTTTCCTAATCAAGCTTTGGCCACTGTACTGCCCTCCACCCTTCTTCACTCCCTTCTAAAGTGCCCAGGCCCACACTATCAGCACTGCACACTGCCAGCACCTAGATAGCCAAGTGGAAGAGTGGAGTTTGAAAAAAAGCTAATTCTTCCAAACTGATGGCTTCAGTTTTAGAGTCCCTGTTTCAGCTATTGGTCTGAAGCCACAGAAATAGAAAGGTGCTTCTCAAACTTCAGATTTACAAAGAATGAAAACAGAGATGGACCTCCCCTGCCCCCACTCCCCTTCCTATGAAATCTTCCCTTAAACACAATACTCCATTGACTAAGTCTGGAAGTTCTATGCTAAATTCAACATCTTAAGTGACTTCTCAATTGTTTGCACAAATGCCTTTACTTTGCAAAGTTAGTAGATTAAAAGTAATCAATGTATAATCAGATAATTTAAACCACAGAACACTGAATTTCACTCAAGGACTCCCACTTTTAAATGCCAAATATGTTTTTACCATTCCTTCAAGTTGTTTTTGTTTTGTTTAGAAAACAACAAAAACAGAAACCACTTCTGGGTTTGACACCAAATACTTACTGCCAGCATTTGCAGTCAAGGTAAATTACACCTACATTCAAAGTAATTACACTTGGAATTCATTTCAAAGTGAACTTAGAACCTTTAAGAGTCCAACATAGTTTCAGAGGAGAAAGATGCAATCCCTCACACAACACACTTCTGGGGAAATGATTGGGTTTGAAGAGAGTCGGTTTTACTTTGCATCTAATAAATGACAAAAGTTACTGAAAACTGTAATGTACATTATGCACTCATGCCCATCCTGTAACAATACAATTTCAGAATAATGTGGTCTCCTAAAATGACACACATTCAGAAAGAACAAAATCATTTCCCATACCACAATCAACAGAAGACAACTGTTGCTGTAATTAATATACAGCTTTTCTAATATATTTAAAGATTGAAATAGCAGACTTTAAAACTTTTCCATGCCACAAACACCAAAAACAAATTTTGGCATATAAACCTTAAAACAGGTTAACTATAAAAATCCCTGCCACTCACACAAATAGCTATTCCTTCACTATACCCAGAATAAATCAGTATCTCTCAAACTTTCAAAATCCATGATTTTTATGCTGGCAGGAAAGACTTGACTTTCCCACCCCTGTGCTATTCGTTTACATAAAATTTGGGGAACTTTGGGTTATTTTCCATTTTACACTATCTACTTACCAAAGAAAAGTAGAAGTTAGAGGGTTAGAAATATTACCCAGTTTCTGTCTTCTAAACCATAAACTTTTTCTGATTTCTTTAGTAACTCCAGAATTTTCTTGTTTTACCAGAAATACCCAGGCTGAAATTTGTGAGACCTGATATGCTCCAAGATAATAGCAACTTACTAATTTCAAAAAAGGTCTATCAAGGAGTATGGCTGCAGTGTAAAAAAAAAGGAAATATTCCACTGGAATCTAATACTTAAATGTGTCCAGACTGCGTCTAAAGGTTTCCAGATTTCATTCGGAAAGACCACCAGTTTTCAGCTTTAAAAAAATGACAGTTTCAGAGCCACATCATGAGCTTTCTCATTACCTACCTCAACTCATACCCAACAGACAGCAAGCACAAAAGCACAACTATTAGGATCAAAAACAATTCCCCTCGTCCAAATTAAACCCACTAAGCCTACCCAGAATCAACACATGCTGTCAGATCATAATATGATGGAATCCAGTACTCAGTATTCTACTTTGATGCAGGGATAAGAGTGAGCTCCATAACTCCAGTAAGATAAGCAGTTAACTTCCAGCCTTTGAAACAGAAAAGGATTACCAGCACCTTAAGCTAATGTTATCATCGGTACAGCTAGGCATCCTGTGCAGTACTGTAATAATGACTCAGCCTCACTATGGTTAGTGCTACTGACAAAGGGAATCCTTTTCATTCAGGTGAAAGGGAAGTATGAAGTATGGGCTGTGTTCCTGAAACTCCTAGCTCGTTAATATCTTAAATACAAATATACTACACAAATAACATTTTCACAGCAGTTGAGTATGGCCCAGAATGTTCTAAATTTCACACAAAAGGCTGTAATTTTTAAGTACTGTAAAGAATGAGCTCCACAGCAGGGGAAAAATCTTTTACATCTTACAGGATTCAGGCAAGCAAAATAAGGGATATGTGGTTTTACTTTGTGAACTTGCAGCTAATCTTAAGATGGTTCAGGACCACTTAAAACCATATTTAAGTAAATATCCTCACTATAAAGATCAATTAAGAAGCCAAGGTATAAAAGCTGGTTTTTATTTTTAAAACTGTCTTTCATATTTACTTGCTCAATCACTAGTTAACAGTGTATTACTTGATAGAGCAGTTACTGAAACTACATGTAGACAATACCCACAAAGCTAATCACTACAACATCAGAACTTTAAGGTGGTAGGTACACAAAAGTGTTTTTTCAAGATTTTGGTAAGAAGTAAATGGTGTGCCATTGATTACCACACTCCCACCTTGATCTACTCTATCAAAACAGGAAACTTCATTTCTTCATACCAGTATCATCCCTACTGTATGGAGATAACAGTACCTAACTCCTAAGGACTCTTCCAAAGAATAAATTAGATGAGCCAAGAAAGAGTTGAGGTGCAAGCCTGCAGTTAAGTGCTCAAAAAAATATCGCTGGAAAATGTGAATATATCCTAAAAGTTAAGAGGCAGTTTAAGTCACTCTCTATAAAAATGCAAAGATATCATACCCAGTCCATAATCATGCACATATTAAATAACTCCTTTCTATTATTTAGAAGAGAATTATGGAAGTCAAACTTAAGGGGAAAAAGGCTCAAGTTTGTTTCATCACTAAATACATCACTTACCAGATCAAATTAAAAAGCAAATACTTTATTATTAAATTCTTACCTTCCTTCAGAGAGCTTAAAACCACTTCTTACATCCACACCTACCACATTCTTTGCCCCCTTCCAAAGAAGCATATCCATATGCTAGATAGTTTTCTAAATTCAAGAGGTTTCATCTCCCTCTTTTAAAAGCCTGATAGGATGAACAATACATCCAAGAAACAACCCAACCCCTGACAATTCTTAGCTCCTAGTCTTGTACAACACCCTGCCCAGTCACTTCTGAGAAATTTCCCCACCCCCAGATAAAATTAAGTCCTTTATGCTCCCAAAGCATTTTGGGTACACATATGCTCTAACACCTACCTTGTAATTAACTAATTATGACTCCCCCAAAAGGCTGAGTTGAGAGCAAGACTGAGAAGTGGTCACAGGTTCAATTCTAGCACTAAGCACGGCATATATAAAGAGCTCAAGAAAAGCTATGCTTGACTTAGATTCTCTCCTGACTTGATGAAATCTCTTTTTAGAAATATAAATTTAAAGTATGGACTGCTACACCAGAAAACCTACTCAACAGCTTCTCTCACTAAAGTTCCCCAGAACCCAAACTCAAATATGATTATGTACCAACCCAATCAGTGGGGATTTCCAGTATACTACAATGGGATTGCTGGAAAGCCCATAACTGTGAGCTTCTTACTGGGGTGGTGGGAGGGAGACACCCACCAACACATTCTTCCCTGGGTAGCTTTAGTGGAAATGTTTTTTAAAAAAATGACTGGAAAGGGCTCAAAACATGAGGATGTGGGGAAAGCTAGTTAACTCTTAATTCCTGAAATACAGCAGGTTTGGAGAAGAATGAACAGGAAGACAGGAGTGAGGGCTGACCACTCTTTGTTTCAATAAATAAAATATTTTTTAAACTCCCTATAGCCCCCAAAGAAAAGGCCAGCACACCAGGTCCAGAGGAGCAGCTCAGCCAACCTTCCTCAGGACAAATACACTAAACTGCGTCTCTTAAAAAATTTGCCTTGGGAACCCTAGCCACAAAGTTCTAGTCACTAATACTTTTAATTTTTTAAGGAAAATCAATATGCTCAAGTCCATCACTCAGACTAGGTGACACAGAGACAACTTAAAAACTTTTTAAAGGGAGGAATATTTGCAAAGAACACAACTTGGGAAAACAATCCCAAAATACAAAGAACTCCACAAAAGGTGGCTTTAGTTTTTTGTAATTGCTACCATAAACATCTCACCATTAAAAAAAAAAAAAGACGAAAAAACACAAAACCCAACAGCTGCCTAAGGGAACCTTTCATTCTGGAAGCAGAAAAAAAGCAAGCAAACGTCAAGCAGAAAGCGAATAACTTCCAAAATAAAGTTCTATTTAGGAAAAAAGAATAATTTAGTCTCCAAGCCTTCCCTCTCGGGTGAGGTCTGTGATTTACACGGCTCTGCTCTGCAGAAAGCTCTTTCTGGACGGCTCAAGGAGCCGAGGGAGGGAGAGAAAGGCACAGGCACAGAAAGGAGAGGAGAGATGAAAAAGAAAATGGCGCAGAGACTAAGTCCCGACCGTCGACAAGGCGACTTTCCCGGGAAGAATCCCGGCGGAGGAAGGCCGCCCGAGACCCAGCGACGAGCGACGCGGGGTCTCCGTTGCCCCCTCTGGGGAAGGCCGAGATCTGGGGGTGTTGGGACCCCGGGAAAGGGGGGTCTAGAGGCGGCCCGATGGGAACAATGGGGCCGGTGAGCGAGGAGCCGGGACTTAGTCTCTGGGACGCCATGTCTGTCCTCTGCCCGGCTCCGGCCCGGCGCGGGGGAGGCGACCGGCGGCGCGAGGGGACACTCGGGGCGGGGCGGGGGGCACACTCACCATTCAATCGGAAATCCGCTTCAATCTGAGGAAAGAAAAGGAGGGAAGATATAACAACCGGCACATGAAGCCCCGGGGCGGCGGGCGAGAGCGCGCGGCCGGGGGCCGGGCCCACCCGGCGCCCCGGAACCCAGAGCCGGGAGCCCCGCGAACGGCCCTCCCCAGGACTGCCATCCCCCCCCCCCAAACTCCAACTTGACGGCTCCGCCCGGGGCCCGGCCATCCAAGCGGCTACAGCCGGCCGCCCTTCACCGCGGACTCGGGCCTGTCAACGCGGCGCGGCCGGAGCCGGGACTGAGCCGGGGCTGAGCCGGGGCTGAGCCGGGAGACCGGCAGCGAGGCGGGGGCCCGCGGGTCGCACCTGGGAGTCGTTGTGGAGATGGTCCCCGCTCATGTCGGCCGGCGGGCGAACGCTGAAGGCTCAGAGGCAGCGCGGGGGAGAGACGCGGACGGTCGGGGCGGCCTGAGCAGGCGGACGGAGTTCCCGAGAGGCACGAGCAGACGGCGACAGCAGCCACGGGCCCGAGACTCCCGGGGCAGCTGAGGAGGCGGCGGCAGCGGCGGCGACGCTGACAGACTGCCGGGCGGGCGGACAGGCTGGCGGGCGGGCGGGCGACGAGAACAGACCCCCAGCAGTTGTGTAACAGCCTAAGTTCGCATTTCCCCTCACTGCGCCTGCGCGGCCGCTTTTAAATGGGACGTCGGCGACGTCAGAGCTCGTGGAAAGGGGCTGAAGGCTGCGGCGGGTCTCTTCGAGGTCCGGGGGCCGAGCCGGTTTTGCTTTGCAAGTTCCGCCCCCTTCATTTGCATATGGTTCGGTCACGCCCACCCTCTCTGCCGAGCTGCGGGCTCGCGTTCTCCGAGGCGGTACGCTGGCTCTGGGCAGTGCGCAGGCGCAGCGCGGGCACCGCCTTTGGACCCGGGACACCGGCGCGACCACGTGGTAGGCCTTTAAAGGCCGCGGCGGGACCCAGCTGGACCAGGCAGGGACCGAGTCTCCAGCTTCCGCATCTCTGGAGCCGTAGAAGCTCGATCTGTGCATACCTTGGCTGCGGGGATTTTAGTTCACCACCGTCCCTTAGTCGTATTGCTGGAGTCTCCTCCCAGCCATTGTCCAGACCTCAGACTTCTAGATTACTTCACACCCATTTTTTTTTTTAATTATTTTAACTTTTGCAATTAAGTTTAGCTCCAGTTTACAGACTCATACATATATTCCTGTCACAAGGGCCAGCTGCATTCATTCATTCTACAAATATATATTGAGCATCCACTGTGAGCCAGGAATTACGCTGATGTGAGAGGGCTGATGTTCCAGACCAAAGGGAATTGGACCTTCAGGTAAATGGGCCCTGGTTCTATCCAGGGTTGTACCCCGAGCATGCTATTGGGAGAGAGGTAAAGGGAGAACTATCATTTAGGGAGCACCATACTGGAAGGCTTGCTCTGAATCCTCATGGTCCTAGGTGTGGACCGTCTACTCCTATCAAGCTGTCTTAGGGATAAGTGACTTTGAGTCACAAGTAACATCAACACTTAGATGCCTCACAAGCACATCCCAGGCTGAACTCATCACCCTGGCTCAGTCTCCAGTACTGCAAAATATAAATTCGAAAAATGTTCATAAACGCATTGAATGATAAACACTTGGGGTTAATTCTTGTGAATGAACTCAACCCAGCCGCACGGCAGTGGCACACGCCTTTAATCCCAGCACTTAGGAGGCAGAGGCAGGCAGATCTGTGAGTTCAAGGCCAGCCTGGGCTACAGAGTGAGTTCCAGGAAAAGGCACCAAAGCTACACAGAGAAACCCTGTCTCAAAAAATAAAAAATAAAAAAACTCAATCCAAATATTACCTAGAAGTGACACACACACACACACACACACACACACACACACACACACGTGTTTTCCACCTGCAGATCACTTATGCCTCTCATAAAGTATCTCTCCTTTATAACACGTCACAACCGCTAAATTACTTATAGGGGAGTTAGCGACTTTTTGTCTGTCTTCTCTACATAATGCAAGGCAGTGAGGGTGAGGACTTGCCATTCTTGTTTAGCACTTAGTCCCCAGGACTCAGCAACAGGTCCTCTGACAGAAGGGGTCCTAGCCAGTAAGTGAATGCAAGCAGAGTAATGCAGTGCCTAAGAGCCCACACTTAGAAGTTAACCCAGCTTAATTTTGAATTCTGCTTTCCTATTAGCTGTGTGACCTTGGACAAATTGTGTAACCTCTCTGAATTCCAGTTTCTTCAACTGGACAATAGTGATAATTGTGTTTAATAGACTATCCCAAACAAAAAGACCTTGTTTGAGGGCATGTAGATAATATGTACCATCCAGTTTTATTGAAACTCAGGTCTGCCTGATGCCAATGCTCTTTCTCTGCAGCCATTATGCCAGAGCCAATTTTGCCTGGCTTAGTGTCTGTCCTCATAGCCTACCCAAGTCAAAAGCAATCCCAGACCAGCAGGGGAGGCATCTGGCTACCACGCGTATACTGCAGTTATGCTGAGATCATTCAACCTTCGAGAAAAACGGTGCCATCGTCCTCTGCTTTGGCTTCCAGCCCCTGTTGACTTGGAATAATCTTCATTTGCTTTTCAGGTCCCTCCCAGGAAGACCAGCTAGGCATGGAGACAGAATGCAAGCCCCAGAAGAATGTATCAACGGTAATACACTAGGCACAGTCATGGCTAGCCATCATCTGGTCACAAACTAAATGTCTCTGCCTCTATGTTTGGCAAGCAATGTCCACATGGCCACTCTCTGTCTTCCTCAACCAATGATCCTACACATGGTCATAATGCTTGAGAGGACTTTTGATCCTACACAGACCAACATTTACATTTTAACTGATGTGCATCTATTTTAATATGTATGAAGAAAAAAAAACTTAACTACCACATGAAACGCATGGTAATAACTGTTTGGGTTAAAGATTTAAAAAAAATGTTGGGTGATTAATTTTAAATAAAAATATCCAGCTGGGTGTGGTGGCCCACACCTTTAATTAACTCACTACTCAGCAGGTAGAGACAAGGGGATCTTTGTGAGTTTGAGGCCAGCCTAGCATAGTGAGTTTCAGGCCAACCAGGACTACATAATGAGACTGTCTTAAAAATTCCAGAAATGGTACAGAGAGGGAATATAAGACATACTCCAGGAAGGTCAAAGGCAAATATATATGAGGTTTGGGAAATACTGCTTTGACTCAAGACTGTTCACTGATGGACCATCTCAGCCTCTGTAAAAATAACTAGCAGATGAAAGATGATGATGTAGATCTGTCTCCAAAGCATGACTTGTGAACAGTGGATGATTTATAGATGTTACAGCAAAAGGAACACACCACACATAAATGCATACATCATTATGATTTAACATTAAACAGATCTTTCCTCAGAGTTCTGCTTGAATATGTCGGCAATATGTCCACGCCTATATGATTCTTTTAAAGATGGCAGAGGTGGCCGGGCAGCAGTGGTGCACGCCTTTAATCCCAGCACTCAGGAGGCAGAGCCAGGCAGATCTCTGTGAGTTCGAGGCCAGCCTGGTCTACAGAGCAAGCTCCAGGACAGGCACCAAAACTACACAGAGAAAATCTGTCTCGAAAAACCAAAAACAAACAAACAAAAAAGATGGCAGAGGCATGCAGAGTTTCCAAAATGACTTTTTCTTTTCAATTTATTTATTTTTCATGTGCATTAGTATTTTGCCTGCATGTAAGTCTGTGTGAGGGGTGCCAGATTCCTTGGAACTGTAGTTATAGATCTTTATGAGCTGCCATATGAGTGGTGGGAATTGAAACTGTGTCTTTTGGAAGAGTAGCCAATGCCCTTAACTACTGAGCCATCTCTCCAGTCCCTGACTAGTGAGACAGAACATCTCTTTTTTTGTTTGTTTGTTTTGTTTTTGAGATAGTCTGTAGACCAGGCTGGCCTCAAACTCAGAGATTTGCCTGCCTCTGCCTTCTGAGTATTGGGATTAAAGGTGTGTGCCACCACTGCCCCTCTAAAATATCTTTAAACCTAGAACCACACCCCCCTCACCTGCTGCTTGAGATTAGGCCTCCTTTGGAATGAATGGACTCAGGACACTGGATCTGGGAGGCTGCTCAAGATTCAGACCATGTCTGTTTGCTTCTTGGATTGGTTTTATTAAACCTGATCCAACTTTTGTCTTCCAGATTTAAACACTCGTGACGGATGCCTGAACAACTTCTGCTTTCCAAGGACTTTCCCTCAGATGCACAAGGTTCTGTAGGGACCATATAGACAGCCACAAATGTGCTGTGGTTCCTCTTTGATGATTGTCATGCATGGCCTAAACTGAACCACTCAGCTGAAATTCCTTGAGGCTTTAGACTTGAGAAAAAAGTAGTGTGGTCTCTCTTCTTACTACTAGGTCTGTAGTGTGTAAGTTAAGGAACAACACTTTTTGTCAAAGCCAGAGGAAGCTGGGAGAGGTTGAGGGGAGTGCTAAGAGGCAGAGAAAAGACCCTGATGATGTTCAGGGATGTGGATTCTGCTTCATTATGATGTGTGATGCCTTTGTGGTATCCTTAAATACATTGCTCCTTTTGTTTCAGTAAGCTATGGGGGATCATATGACTAATATTTAACCCCAGTCTATGCTCAAATCAGGAAACTTTCAAGGCCTCAGCTGTGCTTTTGACCCCCACCTAGGATCTTCATGTTACAGGACCCAGATACCCCTCCTGACACTTTTTTTTGGAGGGGGGTTTAGAGACAGGGTTTCTCTGTGTAGCTTTGCACCTTTCCTGGAGCTTACACTGTAGCCCAGGCTGGCCTCGAACTCACAGAGATCCGCCTGGCTCTGCCTCGCAAGTGCTGGGATTAAAGGTGTGCACTACCACCACCCAGCTCTCCTCCTAACATCTTAAAAATGTATTTGTTGTTTTTAACTTTTTGAGATAAGGTCTCATGTAGCCCAGGTTGGTCTTGAACTCACTGTTATAGCTAGCTCTGAACTCCTGATCCACTGCCCTGACTCTCCCAAGTGCTGGATTTAATACTGACATGCACCTCCACACTCAGCCTTCCTGACATTCTTGGTATCAAGGTGCTTGGCTTCACTGGTTCTCTGAAACAGTATTTTCTAACAGTTCCCCCTTGTCATAATGCCTTGCTTAGAGATCTACTGCCCTGTTAAGATTTGGACACTGTGGGAGGCCAGCTTCCACCTTTTCAAGGGTTCCTATGAGGAGAAGAGAGGGATAAGAAAATATTCGATAGAAAGTTCGTGAAGAGGAGAAAGACAGAAACAGGATATCTTTGGGAGGACCTGGGTTAATACCCAAAGGCCCCTTCTGCCTCTTCAAAAGGGCTTTTTAAAACAATGCCAAGGGGCGGGGCAAAAGACCACCCCCCTGCTAGATCAAAGCACACTGCACAACCAAGTACAGACCCTTCCAAACACCCGGTAACCACACACGTGGTCAATCCATCCTCTTATGCAGCCCTGCTGGGTAAAGCAAGCTCAGATTCTTGAACCCTGAGTAATTTGGGCCTCCACAGGACACACTCAAAATAGAATCTGCTTGGTGATCCATGGAAGACTTTCATGCTGTTGATCCCAGTAGCAACAAGAAATGTCCTGCTGTCTGCTGGTACTACAACAGCTGCTCAGCAAAGGTTGACAATTGTCTAATTAAAAGGAAAGGCCAATGAGAAGGATCCAAGCCTGAATTGCACAATGAGCAGACTTCAGGTAGCTAGGATTTAGGAGTCTGCCACGTAGCTCAGGGTGTAGGGTAGGACTTGTGTATTTCCATTATCTTTCTACATCTTCCTGCCTCAACCTCCCAGAGCACTGAGGTTACAGGCCCAAGCCGTCTGTTGTCTTCCTTTTACAAAACATCTCTGCTGTGATAAGAGTATTAATTCGTTTAACCACTATTCCCTAAGGAATGGGAGTATTGTTGATACTACGAGGTAGACCGGTCCTATGCTAAGCCATGTAAATACAGATACAAACAAGACCCAGTCTTCATTTTGAACAAAGTTCTAATGTAATAATGAGAAATTCAAGGGGCTGGAGAGATGGCTCAGAGGTTAAGAGCACCGACTATTCTTCCAGAGGTCCTGAGTTCAATTCCCAGCACCCACATGGTGGCTCACAACCATCTGTAATGAGAAGATCTGGTGCCCTCTTCTGTGTACATAATAAATAAATAAATAAATAAATAAATAAATAAATAAATAAATAAGAAGAAAATACATGTTACTTGCCAGGCGGTGGTGGCGCACGCCTTTAATCCCAGCACTTGGGAGGCAGAGCCAGGCAGATCTTTGTGAGTTCGAGGCCAGCCTGATCTACAGAGCGAGATCCAGGAAAGGCACAAAGCTACACAGAGAAACCAAAAAAATAAAATAAAATAAAATAAAAAAATGAGAAATTCACATTCCTCAACTGGTACCCTAAGGATTATAGGCATAAATAGCTTTAGATCACAATGGAGGAAAAATCAATGTAAGGCTATGAGACAGAAGGAGCCTGGGAAGGTGGAAGGACCCTCCCCAGAACAGTGGAGCTACAGCAAGGTGAGATAAGTTGAAACAAGGTATGAAAACCATGAGCATGGGTGGTGGACAGTTCAGTGGAGCTGACAATGGAGCCAGGGAGATTAGCTAGGAGACCTCCTGGGGTCATTATACTAACCACAGCAGGTCATTTGGAATGGGCCTAGAAAGTGAATTATAAAGGAGACAGGAGGATTTTGACCCATCTACAGTCACACAGGAGCACACAGGGCAAGTGTGACAGCAGCTTTTGCTGACTCTCCTCAAAGGGTGTGCGGCCAGTTGGGTCATCCGGCTGCTGTGTGGGTCTAACTGCTTCCAGCTAGAGAAGCAGCAGGCAGTGGGAGGTAGAGAGGCAAGCACCGGGATTCCAGAAAACACCCAAAGATTCTGGGAGCTAGAGAAAGCCAAAGCTGACTCAGCATGACTCCTCAGGAGAAGGAAAAAAAAGAAGAAGAAAAAAAAAAAGAAGTAGCAGCCCCACTTAACAACCAAATGGTGACAGCTAAGTCAGGGCCATATTTGAAAACATCATCCTTTCCAGACCCTCCAAGTCCTCTATCACCCCCTCCTCTGACCCTGTCAGGAGCCTGGCTACTGTAAGGGATATCTTTTTCTACAGAAGTTCCTATAGCATTAGCTTTACTTGCTCCCTTCTTCCTGATGCCCTCCTTGACCTTGTTATTGTTAAAAAACAAAAACAAAAAACCAAACCAAACAAACAAACAAAAAAACCAATATTTCAAAAACAAGGCGCGATGGCACACACCTTTAGTCCTAGCATTCAGGAGGCAGAGGCAGACAGTTCTCTGTCAGTTCAAGGCCAGCCTGGTCTACATAGTGAGTGCCAGACCAGACGTGGCTACAACAGCAAATAAAATAAAACCAGATACCTCCCATTGATTGATTGCTTACTCTGATATCTTTCCTATGCTAAGTGCCTCTGAGGTTTGTCTTATTAAATCCTTGCAGCAACTTGGAGCAGTTCCTAGTACTTCCTTCATTTTATCCGTATGTTAAGCCGCCCTTGAAGCCCAGCCCCTGAATACCTATGCTGCTTTCCCAAGCTGTCTTTAGGTCACTGTTCCCCTCCCCTTTATGGAGATATTTGAACAGGCAATGGATGGGTGGGAGACCCTCTTGTTCTAAGTGGGCCATTATGTCAGGGTTCTGGGCACACAAATTCAGGTCCTCACACTTAGGAGGCAGCGTTTTTCCAGCTGAGCTCTCTTCCCAGCTTGTTATCAGTAGCATTCTCTTCTCCTTATGGATTCCCCCGTGGGAGCTTTATAGCCCCTATGTCGACTTCCACAGGTAGCCTCTCAAATGCATGTCTCTAGTCTTGACTCCTTTTGAAATATTTACTTATGTAATCCCACAGCCCTCAGGTCCTGAATTCTCCCTGAGCTTTCCTTGTCTCTCCGTTGGCCCTGCGCAGGTCTCGGGCTCAGAACCTTGTATCCTCTTGAGTTAACACTTAGTCCTGTTCTCCACACACCATATGTAGCTATTACCTCTGTGGAATCCACCAAGACGTTCTTCAAAAGTTACCTGCCTCCTCCTGCCCAGTTTTCATTACATCCTGCCCCTTCACTAAGCTTGCTCTCTTTTTCTCTCCCTCTCTCCCTCCCTTCCTTCCTCCTGTGGTGATATATTGTTTGTAATCTAAGAAATAAAGCTTGCCTGAAGATCAGAGGACAGAGCCAGCCACAGAGTTAGCCACAGAGGTCGGGCAGTGGTGGCACACACCTTTAATCCTAGCACTCAGGAGGCAGAGGCAGAGATCCTTGTGGATCTCTGTGAGTTCAAGCCACACTGGGCTACACGAGATTAATCCAGTCTAAAAAGAGAAACAGAGCCAGGCAGTGGTGGCACACACCTTTAATTCTAGCACTTGGGAATCACACACCTTTAATCCCAGCACTAGGAAGATTGAGACAGGAAGTGATATGGCTAGGCAGAGAAAGGAATATAAGGCAGGAGGAAACAGGAACTCTTGCTCTTTCAGACTGAGGAGTTGGTGAGGTAGGAGGTGGTGGCTGTGGCTTGCTCTGCTTCTATGATTTTTCAGCTTTCACCCTGATACCTGGCTCCAGGTTTTTATTATAAAACCATTTAGGATTCATGCAACACTCTCCCTCCCTCTTTCTGCCTCCTCTCAGATAAACACCAACAAACAAAAACCAGTGAGCCAAGTACTACACCTAGAACAAAGAATTAAGTTGTGAACTAGAATTGCCTGGTGCCTGTTCTAAAGGAGTACAGATGTGGTAGATAAGACAGACAAGCGAACAAGTACTTGTTATGTTGTAGGGGGAAATGCTGTATGTTTGTTGTGAAGTCCTTTAGAGGAGCCCTGATCCAAAAGTGACATTTGTGCTCAGGCCTGGAGGTAGATACAGAAGTTAGTAGGTTAAAAATTGGTGTGGCACACACCTTTAATCCCAGCACTCAGGAGGCAGAGCCAGGCGGACCTCTGTGAGTTCAAGGCCAGCCTGATCTACAGAGTGAGATCCAGGACAGGCACCAAAACTACAGGGAGAAACCCTGTCTCAAGAAACAAACAAACAAACAAACAAACAAACAAACAAAATTGGTGTGTGAGGAAATTGATCACTAGAAGCCAAGGAGACTGGTGGGAAAGACTTGGAAACTCAAGAGAGTTGTGAGCTTTGGGGGCGTTCCTGGATATTCAGTGTGGCTGGGAGTGGAGTATCAGGATGGAGTGTGAGAGATGGGACCTAGAGTTTGGATAGGATTTAAGAGTCCCCAAGACTTGTTGTAAGATGGCAAGTGGGTTAAATTTCATCATTGATATTTATTTACTTATTTCGGTTTTTTAAGACAAGGTTTTTCCATGTAGCCCTGGCTGTCCTGGAACTTTCTCTGAAGACCAGGCTGGCTTCTGCCTCCTGAGAGTTGGAATACTGAGATTAAAGGCGTGGGCCACTACTGCCCTGCCCAGCCAAGCCTCTCTTCTTTATAAGGTTACTCAGTCTGTAATATTTCATTATTGGCACAGAAAAGTAGACTGATAGAAGGCTGGATTAGTGCAAAAGGCCCAACTCATGTAGGATTTCTTGAATTGGATTAGGGATTAGCAGTTTGTCCTCACATCAACAGAGAAACATAATCAATATGCATTATAGATAATATTACCTATAGAATGAAAAGTAGATTTGAAGAAGGACCTTAGGAAAGTGGTTGTTTTCATGTAAGCAAAAATAATGATGTCGGCTGAGGAGACGGCTCAGGTGATAAAGGGCTCGTGACAAGCACAAGAATCTGAGTTTGATCCCCAGCAGTCATGTAAAATACGCTGTGTGTGGAAGCACATGTCTATAATCCCAGCTCTAGGGCTCCAGGGAACAGACCCAGAATGATCCTGCAGCGGGATGCCCAGCCAATCTAGTAAAGCACCAGGATCAGCGAAAGACCCTGTCTCAGAACTAAAACCAACCAACAAACAAAACGAAAAGAAACATGAGAGTGATTGAGTAAGACTCCTGACATGACTCTCACCTTTATACACACATGTGCACACAAACCCTCCTCTCCATACATACGCAAATGATGTTGACGGCCCTGGTCAGCAAAACAGTCATGAGGATGGGGAGAAACTGGCAGTGGAAGGTGGTATTCATAGCTTAGGGCTGATGTCAGTGATTGATTATATTTGTCTAGGAAAGAGATGGGGAAGAGTGAAGGATGAGGTTGGAGGTACAAGTCACAAGAACAAGGAATGCTGGGAGTTGACCTTCATCTTAGTTAGGGCTGCTATTGCTGTAACAAAACACTGTGACCAAAAGCAACTTGGGGAGGCAAGGGTTTATTTGGCTTATGCTTCCACATCACTGTTTGTCACTGAAGGAAGTCAGGACAGGAGCTCAAACTGAGAAGGAACCTGAAGGCAGGAGCTGGCGCAGAAGCCATGGAGGGGTGCTGCTTACTGGCTTGCTCCCTATGGCTTGCTCAGCCTGCTTTCTTTTTTTTTTTTTTTTTTTTTTTGGTTTTTCGAGACAGGGTTTCTTTGTGTAGCTTTGCGCCTTTTCCTGGGACTCACTTGGTAGCCCAGGCTGGCCTCGAACTCACAGAGATCCACCTGGCTCTGCCTCCTGAGTGCTGGGATTAAAGGCGTGGGCCACCAATGCCCGTCTCAGCCTGCTTTCTTATAGAACCCAGGACCACCAGCCTAGGGGTGGCTCCACCCACAATGGACTATACCCTCCCACATCAATTACTAAGAAAATGCAGGCCAGGAGTGGTTGCTCGTGCCTTTAATCCCAACACTCAGGAGGCAGAGGTAGATGGATCTCTATGAGTTCGAGGTCAGCTTGGTCTACAAAGTGAGTTTTATGACAAGGGCTACAAAGAGAAACCCTGTCTTGAAAAAATGAAAAAAAAAAAAAAGTAAGAAAAAAAATGCTGTACAGGCTTGCCTACAGCCCCATCTTATAGAGGCATTTTCTCAATTGAAGTTCCTTCCTCTTAGGTGACTATAGCTTGTGTCAAGTTGACATAACACTAGCCAGAACAACTTGGTTTGAGAAAAAGATGATGAATTCAGCTCTGCCTATGTAGAGCTTAAAATGATTGTGTTTTAGCTGAGTCAGGACGTCTGGTAGGCAGCAGGACACATGGCTTTGGAGCTCAGGAGAGGGACTGGAAGTTGACGCATTGAGGTAATACCTGAAGTAATCCGAGTAGATGAGGTCATTGGGAGAGCCTGGAAGCACAGCCTTATTTTAGGGATGGGCCTGGGTTGGTAAGTGAGTAGAAGATCAGGAAGTGGAGGCAGCAAGTTTAGACAAGTAGTTCAGAAGGTTTCACTATAAACAGGGAGGAATGTAATGCAGTAGTAACTGGAATAGCCTGGGGCTAAGAAAGGGTGTGTGTGTGTGTGTGTGTGTGTGTGTGTGTGTGTGTGTGTGTGTGAGAGAGAGAGAGAGAGAGAGAGAGAGAGAGAGAGAGAGAGAGAGAGAGAGAAAGGCGCAAAAGCTACACAGAGAAACCCTGTCTCGAAAAACCAAAAAAAAAAAAAAAGAAAAAAAAAAAAAGAAAAAAAAAAAAGAAAGAGGGTCTGCTGATTTCTAGTTCAGAGCTATTGGATCATCCCAAGCAACCTTGAAAAAGCGCTAGCCCAGTTAATACCAGGAATTCTGGGTCAGTTAGAGGAGACACATCCCTTTGAAGGAGACAGCCTTCTTTGTCTCTAAAAAGCCACACTCTGCTTCCAAACTCACTCTCATGACTCTGTGCCCCTAGCCCCAGGAAATCACTTGAGGATCGACTCAGAGGACTAGTTTTTCAGGATGGCTTATCTTCCAGAGTCCTAAAGATATTTTTCTCCCGAAGGGCCTGCAGGAGACATCTCTATTTTTCAGGCTTTGGGTACCAGCAGTGGGCTCTGGCAGTGAATCTGGAGAAAGACAATCAGAAGCCAGGAAGATAGATAGATGTTCCTTTGTCAGCTTCTGCAATGCAGTTAAGTTACTCTGACATATCTCCATGGCTGTTTGATGTCAGGCCCTGCTGGTACTACTGTGGATCAGAGTTCACCACAGCCACCTCCCCTCCACCTGGAGGGAGAGGAGATAGATGGAGTAACCTATCAATTACAACATGGACTTCTGGAACCTCGTAAGAGAGCCCCCAGGACAGGAAATCCAGCCTTACATACTTGATGGAAAAAAGACAAGGCTATGGTCTCCAAATTCCCTCAATGACCCTGAATAACCTTGACCACGGCTCTTCCGCTTTTTTTAAAAAATGTCAACACAATTATTTGTAATTTATTTATTTTTCTTATATATTTGTGTTCAGAACCAGGAAACAGAACACTAGGAATGTATTTGCACAAATCTTTCTTCTTCTTCTTCTTCTTCTTCTTCTTCTTCTTCTTCTTCTTCTTCTTCTTCTTCTTCTTCTTTATTTTTTTATTTTTCGAGACAGGATTTCTCTGTGTAGCCCTGCATGTCGTGGATCTCGCTCTGTAGACCAGGCTGGCCTCGAACTCACAGAGATCCGCCTGGCTCTGCCTCCTGAGTGCTGGGATTAAAGGTGTGCACCACCACCGCCCAGCATATTTGCACAAATCTTTGTAGAATGTCTACATCTAGGAGCAAACTAAAAGCAGATGAACCAACCAGCTCTGGATGTTGGCGAGGTCTAGGGCTTAACTCAGATCTGCTTTGCTCTTTGTGCCATTGATCCCTTTGTTCCTACCACTGTGAGTACCAGTACTGAGAAGTCTATAGTTTATAACCAGAGCCCTGCTCATAGATGTGGATATTCAGCTGCTTAGCCAGCATTTCCATTTGGATTTTCATGGGCTTCTTAAGTATAATGTGCCCCAAGTCAAACTTCTCTTTCCTCCAAAACCTGTTCCTTCCTAGTCTTCCCTATGGTTGTTAATGGCTCAGGCAAAAACCTGGAGCCGTCCTTGGT
This sequence comes from Peromyscus eremicus, assembly GCF_949786415.1. Lineage (NCBI taxonomy): Eukaryota > Metazoa > Chordata > Mammalia > Rodentia > Cricetidae > Peromyscus > Peromyscus eremicus. The sequence continues at coordinate 133,984,955 of NC_081419.1, read as the reverse complement.
GCTTGGTGCTAACTAATCTGTCAACAAATTTGTTTATATCACTTCAAATGCTCAAATGCTGAAAAATCTCTCACCATTCTCTTTGCTTCCTCATTAACCCAAATCTCCATCATCCCCACTGGAGGTGTGTAATGCAGGAGCCTCCCAATGGTGTAGTGTGCATCTGTGCTCCTCCCTCTGGTCCATGCCCACATCAGAACAAGTGATCCTTTGAATCAGAGTGCTCCTTTCAGAATGCAGCATCCCCACACTGCTACTTACGGTTCTCTAGGGATTCCCATTTCACTTAGAGTCAAGTCAAAGTCTTCATGGCAGCCTTCCAGACCTGCTCTACCTGCTTCCCTCTCAGCCTTATTTGACATCCGTCTGCTAACACTGTCTACTAGCCACCTGGATCCCTGCACGGATCGCTGACTTGCTTGCCCACCAGCCTGGGCCCCTTGCATTTGGGGATACTTTTGCCTACAACCTCTTTTCCTCAGACATCTCCATGTCCCAGTCCCCTTTCTCTTTCATCCTGTTTGCAGTGACACTGTAACTACTCTGTTTGAGATTATAATGACTTAGTTCTTCCTACCCATCACTCCTGCATTCTCTCCCAGGTGCTTAAATATATCTAAATATTTTACATGTTTGTTTATTGCTTTTCATACACTTCCCTCAACTACATTGTAATCTTTCTCTTTGTTTTTAAGACAGGGTCTCACTATATAGCCGTAGCTGACCTAGAACTCAATACATACCAGCCTGGCCTGGGACTTACAGAGATCAGCCTGACTCTAGCCCTGCCTCCAGAATGCTAGGATTAAAGGTGGAGTCACTGTGTCTGTCCATAAGATGTAATCTTTTTGAAGACTGATTTTGGGGTTTTTGTTGTTGTTGTTTGTTTGTTTGTTTTGGTGTTGTTTATTTTTGTTTTTGAGACAGGGTTTCTCTGTGTAACTGTCCTGGCTGTCTCAGAACTTGCTCTGGAGACCAGGCTGGCCTCAAATTCAGAGATCTGCCTGCCTCTGCCTTCTGAGTGCTGGGTTTAAAGGTGTGCGCCACCACCACCTGGCTGTTTCATTTTTGAAGTAGGGTCTCATGTAGCCAAGGCTGTCCTTGAGCTCCTTTTGCACCCTAGGATGATCTTCAACTTCTGATCCTCCTGCCGCCATCTCCCGAGTTCTCAGATTGCTTTGGTTCTCCATCACTTCAGGTTTATGTGGTGCTAGGGAATCAAACTCTGGACTTTGAGCACCCCAAGCAAGCACTTCATAAATGGAAGAATATCTCTAGTATTACATATCTTTTTTTGCTGGGGGGTGGTTTAAGACAGGGTTTCTCTGTATTTTTTTGGTGCCTATCCTGGATCTCACTCTGTAGATCAGGCTGGCCTTGAACTCACAGAGATCCGCCTGGCTCTGGGATTAAAGGCGTGTGCCAACATTGCCTGGCTAGTCTTACATATCTTAATGCTAAACTTCTACCATCTATGGCAGTGCCTGCACATGTAGGGTGCTCAAATAACATTTACTGAAAGAATGAATAAATTATGATCAGCAGTAAGCTTATTTTTTGTTTGTTTGTTTGTTTTCTGAGACAGAGTTTCTCTGTGTAACCCTGCCTGTCCTGGAACTTGCTCCTGAAGACTAGGCTGGGTTACCAATAAACTTCTAATGTGTCAAGCAGGACAAAAACATAGGCAGGGTCTTTATTATCCCCCCTCCCTCAGAAATGCAGTTCTCCTACCTGCCCATCCACTAACTCACTCAAACTTCAGTCAACAGCCCCTGTGAACCTTCTCAGGGCTTCATGATAGCTGAGCTAACTCCTATCCAATCCCACTACAAGTTGGCTTGGTTCTCTAAGCCTTCTGTTTCTTTTGCTGCTTTCTTTACCCCTACTGCATGTCCTGGGTTCATAGACATCCATTCATGCATGTGTGTGGGCCTCTTGTCTCATCTGCTTCCTTTTTTTAGACTAAGTAGTTTAAAAATGTGTATATGCACATGTGCCATCAGGTCCTCTGAGAAGCTAATATACTATGGGCCATCTTCCTCCCAGAATATGGTGTGCCTATACATATATTCTACTATATATATATGGTATGCCTAAACATAGCACTTTGCATAGACATGCATGTGTTCCTGGAGTGAGAGTCCCTCCTCTGGGGGTGTCTCTCTTGCTTCCCTCCCCTTTGGATTTCTGGTTGTTGCTGGCTCTCCAGATGGTCTACCTCAGCTCCTTTCAGAAGCCAGAAGTTTCTTCTTCTCATTATCAACACGTATTGTTTATTTACAGCAAACTACAAGATTTATACAATATTTTGTTTTTGAGGTAGGTTTCTTGCTCTGCCACTCAAGCTGACTATGTACTTCTGGACTCAAACAATCCTCCTGTCTCAGCCTCCTGAGTAGCCACGCACCTGGCTGTGCTCTGCTGTACATATTGCATGCATCAGTTGACTTCATCCTCTCAATGACCCCAAGAGGAAGGAACTATTATAGTCTCAATCTTCCAGATGAGAGAACTGCTGAGCTACATATTTTGCCAGTGCCTCATAGTTCCAAGTCAAGAGTTTCTTTCTTCTGCGCAAAGGCTGTAGTTTATTAGCCGCTGTTTTCTTTGATCTCTCGAGTCTACCACCTGAGAGCCACCTTCTCCCTACCCTAGACCTACGCTGCCCTCACCCTATGACATATTGCTTGTTATTCTTAGCTCCTGTTATCTTTGATTGCCCCCATCCCCACCTGAGCTCTCCCGACTTTACTACCCCCACTGCTCTAGCACCCTCTCTACCCCAGCCACACTTCAACTGACCGCAGGTGGCTTCTTTGCTTGAGCACATGTGAGCTGTGGCAGGGTTTCATTTCCCCTTCCATTCTCAGCCCAGCTTTGCTTGCCTCTGTGATCCTTGCCGGCCCTGAATGAGACACAGCAGTCCTTTTCACAGTGGGCCTGGGCATTTCTGGTTCCCAAGTCACCATTGAAATCTAAGAAGGAAGAAGACAGCTAGCTGAGTGTCTTACTCTGTGCTAGGGTCTGTGATAGGCATGTGGACACAGAACCCAATTCAGAAAGGCCCCAGCTTGCAGGTACATCTGCATGTAATTCCTGTGGGCTCCTGGCTGCTGTAGGGTAGCTGGTTCAGTTCCTTCTTCTCTCTGGATTTTGATGGTTGTGGACCTTTCTGCAGCACAACTAACCTTTAGCTGCCCTTTAGCCAGCAACATACTGTATGGGAAAACCACCTGGCTGGTGATTAACCCCCTCCTCCCCAGCTCAAATCTCAGCCTAGTCTGTTAAGTTTTACTTGGGTTTATCAGTCACATGATTTTTCTCTTAGTTGGTTAGTGCAGTTTATCATGACAAAAGCAATTTATGAAAGTCTATCAATATGTAATATGAAAAACTACACATAAAAATGGGCTCAGGATGGGGAAATGGCCTGGTGACCTTAACTCAATCCCTGCTGCCCCCACACACAAAAAGATGTGAGAGCTGACGTGGTGGTACATACCTTTAATCCCAGTACTCGGCAGAGGCAAGAGGATCTCTGTGATTTTGAGGACAGCCTGGTCTACATAGTGAATTCCAGGACTACATAGTGAGACCCTATGAAAGAAAAAATAGAAAAGACAGTTGTGATGGTACAGGTCTGTAACACGAGCTTTCTGATGCAAACAGGAGAAGCAAACAACTCTCAGACCAGTGTGCAGCCCAGTATCAGAAATAACTGAGAGAGACCCTGCGTTAAAAGCAAGGTGGAAGGAGAGAACTAACATCCTGAAAGCTGTCCTCTGACCTGGGCACACATGTACCTACACACACACACACACACACACTCACACTCACACTCACACAGAGACAGAAAGACAGAGAGAGAATAAACATGTACAGCTTGATACATTTCACAAACTGAACACCTTTACGACCTATACATAATAAAAAAGTTAAATATTGACAGCACTGGGAGCCCCTCCCTCTGCTTCCTCCCTACCACAAAACCCTAAGGGTGACCACTGTTCTGAAGACTTCCACAGCAGAGATGGGCCTTGCCTGGTTTGGACCCACTGGTGCAATTTCAAAAGAGACATCTTCCCGACCACCACCCAGACACACGGTGGTCTGTGAGAGATCATGACTGATCTGATTTGTCAGTGACCAGATGACTGGGATAATGGATCAAGAGTCCCCTGGATTGAACCAAGAGTCCGGAGCCTCAGAGGAACTTGGGCTACAAATTGATCTTGCTCTGGAGCCTCCAGAATCCTAGTGTGTTCTTGTGTTTTTGAGACAGGATCTCTACATAACCCTGGCTGTCCTGGAACTCACTCTGTAGACCAGGCTAGCCTCAAATTAACAAAAATCCACCTCCTGAGTGCTGGGATTAAAGGTGTGCGCCACCACTCCCGGCCCCTACTCTGTTCTTAGGAAAGGGCCCAGACCATTTCTGATCACTTCCTCTGACCTTCAAGCTCTTTTCCCACTACTGCTTTTTCCCCATCTAAGGTTTTGAAAAAGGGAAACTAGAGAATCTGGTAGGAGCTTCCTATCTACCTGACAAGACACTGGAGCTTTGGCTACTCTTAGTGATGCAAGGAACCTTCATCTCACAAGATCACCTATTGAATTGGCTAGACCACTCAAGTAACTTAGTTTCAGGTGATTTTATTTTTATTGTATGTATGGATGTTTCGCCATATGTCTGTGCATCACATACATATGTGTGCCCTAAGAGCCAGAAGAGGGCCTTGGATTCTCTGAAACTAGAGTTATAGATGGTTCTGAGCTGGCATGTGGGTGCTGGAAATAGAACCTGGGTCTTCTGGAAGAGCAGCAAGTGCTCTTACTTGCTGAGCCATCTCTCTATCCCTAGTTTGTGTGCATCAATCTTATTTTTTGAGACAGAGTCTCTTACTGAATCTGGAGCTCACCCATTCAGCTCAACTGTCTGTCTAGTGTTAAAGACTACAATGTTCCTCTCCCCAGCAATTGGATTATAGACACATGCTGCCATATCCGACTTTTTACACAGGTGCTGAGGATTCAAAGCCATGTCCTCATGCTTAGGCACCAGCCCTTTATCCCTTTTACTTTTAAAAATCCTATCAGTAGAGTCATCTCCCCATCCTCTCATTTTAGTTTTAAACAATTTAAACACACACACACACACACACACACACACACACACACACACACCGTGTACATACATCCCTTTTTTTTTTAAAAAAAAAAACTCAAATATGCTGGAACTTTTGCCAACCAATTCCAGTCCCGTCCTCTCTAGCTTCCCAGAATATGTCAATCCAGTAGTCATGTTTCAAGGACAGGGATACCTGAGGTGGTTCCTTGAGTTCCGAGTTCTTTCTTTGGGGATTGTGGGACCTACTGTGTCAAGGATATGTCTCAAACCACACTTGCAAGAGTGTGCTCCTCTGGACACCAGTCCTCAGAAATGTTTTCTGAAAACAGAACTCTGAGCTCAGATAAGTTGAGGGAAATGCTACATGCTTTCTGTTCTGTTTCTAGTATCACATTTTACATGAGCACAAAGAGGACTCTGGAAGATCCTTAAAGTAGAAAACACGGTTTCACTTTGTTACCATTGTTTTCAATACTTATTTGACTTAAACTACTGTTTTCCCCCTGCAGAGTGCCTAGACTATTTCTCAAAATTACTGTCCCCCAGAACAGGAAACAGGTCAGCCAGCTTCAAACATTCTTTAAAGATGTGTTGTTAAATCTGGGACCCACTGGCTTGTGGTGTTACTGAACTATCCAAATCAAGACCGGCAATGAGTGTAAGATAAACACAGGTTTAAAATGTCAATAATGCTTAAAAATGTATTTATTTCTATTGCACATGTATGGCTATTTTGCCTGCATACGAGTCTGTGCACTGTGTACATGGTATCTTTGAAGAGGCCAGAATAGAGTACTGGATCCCCTGGAACTGGGGAGTTATGGATGGTTGTGAGCTGTCATGGGGGTTCTGGGAACTGAATCCAGGACCTCTGCAAGAACTTTTAACTGCTGAGCCATCCTCCAACCCCAAAATGTTAATGATTTTTGCATTGATTACATGTTGGAATAACAACAGTATTTTGGAAACTTGGATTTAAATGTTATTAAAATTAATTTCATTAACATGAATTCCTAACTATGCTGCAAATCTCAGAGCAGAGCAAAGTCTATGTCTGGGAGAGAGAATCAGAGGTTGGACCCACGGTCCAGGCTTCTGTTTGGAAATGGGTAGATGAAGGCTGATGATGTGGCTCTGAGTATGGAAGCTGTGATTGGGAACCAGAAATTGGTGGGAGGGGAAGATGCTAAGTTCAGGACAGCTCAGAGCTCCAGAAATATGAGGGGTACTCAAATGGGCGTGCTCAAGATAAAGTGGATAGCCTGGTTTGGGACTTGGGTGGCAGTTATGAGTAGAGTTAAAAAGGAACTGTCTCCTCCAGGTGACTCATCTACAAAATGAGGGTGTAATCTTCTCAAGGCTAGTGAGCTGGTGAGGTGACACACCAGGTTAAAAGTGCCCTGCACCGCACAGACATGCAGTGGGTGCTTGGGACGTGCTAACTCCTTCAAAGGGTCTCATCACCAGTTCCCACATGGCTAATGTGACTTTATTGTCAGTTGTTATCTTATGAGATATAGGGTTCATTTAGAGACAGGCCTCTGGGCATGCCTGGGAGGGATTATCTTGATTTGGTTAACTGAGTTGGGAAGATCCACCCACTGTGGGTGGTACCATTATCTGGGATGGGATCCTGGACAATATAAAAAGGAGAAACAGATAAGAATAAGCAGTTGTCTCCTTTATTTTTTGACTGCTGATGTGTGTCCAGCTGCCTTACTCTTCTGCTACCAGGACTTCCCTGCTCTGATGGACTGTACCCGAAAACTGTGAGCCTTCTCCCCTAAAAAACCCTTTCTCTTTTAAATTGCTTTTGTCAGGGTCTATTAGCATAATAGGAAAAGTAAGTGAAAAAAAATACAGCTAAAATCTTTGCACTAATGTCTTTACAGCCATTGTGTCCTCTTCCAGTGCCTATGGGAGCCACACCTGTGTTCTGAAGTCCCCAGTGCAGGCAGAGAGAGCTGATTCTGGAAGAAGTTGGAGGGAATGAGGAGAGAAGGCTGCTCTGTGGGTAAGCAGCTAGTCCATGCAGTCCACAGTACATACTGCTACCCCCAGCTCTGCCAGCGACACCATCGGTAAACCTTGCCTCATTCGAAACCGCAGCCTTTGCGCTGTTCCAGGGGGAGTTGGCTAGCTGGCCCTTGCCTGTTTCTGTCCTTGCCACCTTCTCCCTTCCAGAAAGCTGCTCGCTTTGCTTTCTCTTGACCCACAAAAGACATCACTTCCTTGAAGACTTGGCTCGTGTTAAGCCTCCTGGCGGCTCCTTCCTGGGGCAGAGGGCCAAAATCCTGACAAGATTAAGATGAGGTTTTGGAATTGGGCCAAGCTGGAAAAACAGGAAAGATGACGAACCAAGCTGCCTCCTTCTGGGGATTGTTTATTCCAGTGTTCCCTCAATTGAGTTCTGTGGGCACTCGCAACCCTTGACATTTTACCCAGTGCACGCCTCTGGCCTTTTCCTGCCCCTGCCCCCCAGCACACCAGTAGTTATTGAGACTGTTGGGTGGATTCACTCCTAGAACTACTTAGCTAACTACACCCAATCCTAGAAATCAGGAAGCACACAGATATATCTTGAGTGAGTGTCTACCATGTTTGATAGGAGGAGCCACCTTCTAAAATGAGCCCCCTACAACTTCTCAGGGTAAGGAATGTTCTTCTTGGTTGAAAAAAGGAGGCTCAGGGGACCCCCCAAGGTCCCCAGCATATTAGTGTAGCATCCAGAAATGAGGAGGGTTGGAAGGAAGAAAGGTGACTTATCAATTCAGAGCACAGTGTTTCCTGGTCGATGAGGGTTTCTGCTGTGATTTCTGACTCTACCACTTACCGCCTGCCCCAGGAATGTGGGCGAGTTCTTAATAGGAAGCAGTGTAGGGGAGCATTTTAGAGCACAGGCCCCAGCGTCAAATGTCAGTTCTGCCATCTGCTAGTTATGTGACCTTGGGCAATTTCCTTTGCCTCTCTGCACTTTGGTTTCCGCAGCTCTAAAGCAGTGTAATAATAGCGCCTACCTCATCAACTTGTTGCAAGGATTAAACGTGATAATCCATGAGGAGCACTTAGCACGCTGTCTGGCTCATGGTCCAGTGCCATCCATGTCAGCTATGGGATGAATGTGGGCCTAGCCGACTTTGGACACCACCTGTTTCCCCGCCTGTCACCCTGGTGGCTCACTCAGCACTTGGCACATGGTAGGTACTCACTGCCTTCCTTGGCCACTGGAGGAGTGGAGTGGTTAGAAGTTGACTCTGTTTCTGAAAACAGGCTTCAGGCAAGTGTGTAGGAGTAGATTATGGAGGAGGAGGATTTTCAAGAGTTTCCCAACCAACAAACAAGTAATTGCTTTTTGCACGCTAGTATAAACTTGAAAATATTTCCAGATGGGAAATACCCATTGGATCCTTATGCCACACCCATTTCTGATTGTAGCCTATTCAAGCAGAAACACACCTGAATTCATACCTATAGAAGCAAACTGTATTCACTGAGCTATTTACGCAATACACAAACCTAAAAGCAGTTTAAAGTCTTAAGTAACCCCAATTCAAAAGGGTTGCTGATTGCTTATCTGATTCATGCCCTTCTAAACATTTCCTAGGCCTCCGTCTCTCACTTTTTAGCTCACTGTGTGTTTGAGACTTCAGGTTCACCAACCGTCTGTACCTTTGGCTAGGCCCCTGTGGGACAGAACACAGAATTCACAGAACACGTAAGCAGCAGTTAAAATTTCACAGTATGGATGACTCATCCATTCAACACACACTTAGCATTTGGGGCTTGGGAAACTGGAAATGACGAAACAAAGTACTACCTGGATTCTGAGTGAGATCTGAGACTGAATCAGCAAAAGACCTCTCTTGCAGAATGGTTCTATACCTGTTCACCAAGCCTCCGTGAGAGGACAGGGTGAGTAATATGGCCTTGATTACCAAGAAATTAGTGTTTTTGCTGCATAATTCCTTATATGTAGGAGACAGAACAGGAGCCAGACAGGCTGGTTTCTATGGCTGTGGGTCCAGTCACTTCCCTTTCTTGATCCTCAGGTTCCTCATTTGAAGAGTGGAGAGAATCTTCTTGCTTTAAAAGGCACATTTTCTCTGTTCATTCATAGAAGATAGTATTTCCATAGGGATGTGTTGCTCTGTGTTGTGGCTCTCTAGGAGAAAAAAAAAAAAGAATTGGGGTCATTTGGTAGATTATATTATTGCTCAGCAAATATTTACTTCACCTAACCCTCCCCAGCTCGAGAGGAGTATACTTCCTCACCCTGTTGATACTGGACCTAGTCATGTGGCTTGCTTGGGCCAAAAGAATATGTGTGGAAATGGCAGCAGCTAGCTCCTCCAAGTCACTGAGTGTTTCCCTTTCCACCTCTTGAGCAATTGTCCTTGGCCATGAGAACACCAGGCATCAGGGAGTCCTTCAGCTGGACATAAGATGAACAGACATGTGAGGCAACTATGCATGACCCAAAGCTTGGAGCCTAGCCTGACCCAGCTGACCCACAGACCCCTGGGTGAGAAATCAATGTTCATTGTTATGTGCACTGAGTTCCTGGAAGCTTACCATTTTTTTTTATTTGTTATTGATGCTTGAAATTTCATGTATTCTATGATCTAGTCAGGACAGTTAGCATATCCCTTACCTCACATGGTTTTTTTTTTTTTTTGGTGAGAATATTAAAAATTTTTCTCCTTTTCCTCCTTTGTGTGTGTGTGTGTGTGTGTGTGTGTATGTGTGTGTGTATGTGTGTGTATAGGCTAGATATCAACTTTGTGTGTCAGTACTCAGGAACCTTCCATTTTGTTTTCATTTTTAAATTAAATTATGTATCTATTATTATTTTGTGTATGTGTATAATGTGTGTGGAGCATGTGTGCCACAGCACACGTGTGAAGGTCTGAGTACAGCCTTGGGGAGTCACTTCTGTCCTTTCACCTTTACATGGGTTCTGAGGATGGAATTGAGGTCTTCAAGCTTATACACAAACTCTATCAACCGAGCCTTCTCCTAACAATTTTGAAATATATGAGTTATTGTTTATTATAGTAACCTATAGCAACCCTATAGTAACAAGGATTTATTCTTTCTTTCTAACCTCAGTTTTGTATCTGTTAGCCAACTTTTCTTCTCTCCCTCCTTCCTCTGGAAGTTAATTTTATGCAATACCATCATGACAAAATCAGACCAATGTGAATCTTTAGCTGTCCGGACACTGATTGTAGCTTGGATCCTGGGGAAGGATTTTCTGTTTAGGTGACATCTGACCTGATATCTGAATGTTTAAAAGGGGCTGTGGCCAACTTGGAGAGGAGGGGTCTAGTTGCAGGGAGGAGCTGTATATACATTGTTTTCTGAGTTGGCGGAAACTCTGCCTGGATTTTGGTGGATGAGGGGAAATGAGGTCTGAGCCCTAGCCCATAACCTCAATATCAACATCACATCTCTTTCCAGACATTCCTCAGGCACTCACTCATAACATCAGCTCCAAAACTGAACTCCCAGACCTGTTTTTCCTCTTCTTTTCCCTTCTCAGTCAGTGAATGACACCACCATCTGCCTACCTAATTGCCCAAACTAGAAAGCTGCACACCCCATTCTTCTTCCCCCTCTCTCCTCCCCTTCCCTCAGCCCCGCATCATCTGTCTCCAACTCTTGCCAACCCAACCAGTCCTTTTCTATTTGACTACCCCAGCTGAAATTGATCTTTCTTGCTTAGACATAGCAGGAGCCAGCCCCCTGACCCCCTAGCCCCCTGACCCCCTGACCCCCTGACCCCCTGACTCTCTGGCCTTTGCCCCTTTGTTTGTCTTTCTTCTGTGGTTGTTGTTGTTGTTGTTTTTTCAAGACAGGGTTTCTTTGTGTATCCTTGGCTGTCCTAGAACTAGCTATGTAGACCAGGCTGGCCTCAAACTCACAGAGATCCACTTGCCTCTGCCTCTTGAGTGCTGGAATTAAAGGTGTGTACCACCATTCCCAGCAGTGGTGCATGTCTTTAATCCCAGTACTCAGACGACGGATCTCTGTGAGTTTGAGCCCAGCCTGACCTACATAGCTAGTTTCAGGCCGTCCAGGGGTACGTAGAGACCCTATCTCAAAAAATAAATAAATAAAATGTATTATTATCCCCTTTCAATAGGTAGAGTATCAGAAATTGTCAGCAATCCAGAACTCATAACTGATATTTTAACTTTCAGTTTAGGATTATGGTGTTTTAACTTTTTGATTATTTATTTTTGCAGAGGGCCTTGTGCATTTAGGTGACCATCCTACCACAGATCTCCATCTCTGTCACTGGTTCTTTTTGACTCAGTCTCACTAAGTTGCACAGTCTGGCCTGGAACCTTCAATCTTCTGCTTGCATCCTGCTGAGTAACTGGGATTAAGATCTGTACCATCAGCCTGGCTTGGTTTTGTTTTTGTGTTTCTTTTTTCTTGTGCCAAGAACCTGATTTTTGAAAAGTATATTTTTTAGACTGGGCATGGTGGTGATGCATGCTTTCAATCTCAGCATTCAGCATTCAGTGGGCAGAGGCAGGCAGATCTCCGAATTCAAGGCCAATCTGTTTTATGTGTGGAGTTTCAGGCCAGGTGGGGTTACATAGTGAGATCCCTTTTCCATATCCCCTTCCAAACATTACAGCTTTTTTTTTTTTTGTTGTTTCAAGGCCCTACTGAGTCCAATCAGAGGCACCCATATATACCTGGGTGTGGAGCCATTCACTGGAGGATGGTCAGTTTACCAGGGGCCACAGCTATAAAAACAAAGCAAACCAAACCAAACCAATGAAAGAACAGAACTGGCTTTCCCTTCTCCAGCAGCCATCAGCTGCCAGCAGCTCCTCTGCTGGGGGCGGGGCTTGTGTGCCTCTCTACTCTCCCTGCTGGAATGTTGATTGGCTTGATCTTGCTCAGGTCCTGTGCAGGCGACCACAGCTGCTGCGAGTTCATGAGTGCTGTGGTCCTGTCATGTCCACAACATAGCCCCAATCCTCCCCAACCTCTGCCTCTTACAGTCTTTCTACCTCTTCTTCCCCAGTAAAGAAAAACCTGGCTTAAAAAAAAATATACATCTTTACTTATTTACATTGTATGTGTAATTGCATGCCCAGGTGTGCCATCACATGCGGAAGTCAAGAGACAGCTCATAGAATTCAGCTTTTTCCTTTCTCTAAATGGATCCTAGGGGTTGAATTCAGGTGATAAGCTTGGTGGCAAACAGCTTTACCCAGTGCGCCACATTGCTGGCCCCAAACTTGTTTTTCTTTTGGAGCTGAGGACTGAACCCACGGCCTTGCACTTGTTAGGCAAGCGCTCTACCACTGAGCTAAATCCCTAACCCTAAACCTGTTTTTTAATGCTACCATTAGATTCATTTCTCCATCTTATGATATCTATAAAAATGATTTTATTAATGATATGCTTGTGGGAGACATTTTAAGATTAAAATCATTTTTTTTTTGCCTTTTGGGTATATTCTGATGGGAATATAGAATCAAATTCTGCTTAAAATTTGAAATAATTCTTCTCTAAACACTTTCACCATCAATTTTATTCATAGTTTGGTACATTTGCTTCGTTTTGCTTTCAAGTTCTAGGGATTACTTACAGTTCAATTTTGTTTAAATAATTACACGGAACATTTGTATTATTCCATAGCCCAGTCTTAAAGTACACTCAGGTTAGTCCAGCTTCTATACCTGTTTTCTCTATGCTAATCTCTCTGTTCCCTGTGGGCAATTTTATTTCTTTTCAAGGATGTGTTTTTACTTATATGTATGTGTGTGTGTCATCCATGTGCAGGTGCCCAAGGAATCTAGAAGAGAGTGTTGGATCCCCTGGAACTGGAGTTATTAATAGTTGTGAGCTGCCGTGTGGGTGCTGGGAACCAAACCAGAGTCATCTGCAAGAGCACCAATCTTTCCCACTCAGCCATCTCTCTAGCCCCAAATAAGTAAATCTTAGAGGGGGTGGGGAGAGGAGAATAGACTTTCTGTTTGAGCTTTTCCAGCCACTATACTTTTCTATGTCTCAGTTTCTCAAATGGGAAGGAGTAACAAAGCATGTATCCCTGTGGGTTTTGGGCCAGACCAACTAGGCTAGTGCTGTTAAAATGCTACACCTGGAACCTAAGGGATGTTTGATAAATACCAGCTGTCTTTATTATATCTGTCATGAGCAGGAGGCATGGAGGCGTGTGGGCAGGCATGGGCCTCTGAGGAGGGTTTCTGCCTTGCTCCTCTGTCCTTGTAGGGGTGGCAGGAATCCTATAACTCAGAGACTAAAATAGACCATGATTATATGCTTGGAGATGAGGGCATAGGTCAGAGTTAGATGCTAGCACAAATAGTGGCCTCTAAGTTTCCATATATCCCTGTAGGTGGATTTCTTTGTCCCGCCATCCAGCTCCCAAATAACCACACGGAGACTTCTTATTAATTATGAAAGCTCACCCGATAGCTTAGGCTGGTTTTTAGCTAGCTCTTATAACTTAAACCCATTTCTAGTCATCTAGGTGCTGCCCCGAGGCTCATTTACTCCATCTACATCCTGTCTATCCTGCCTTCCTGCTTCTCCTGGCATCTCCTCTCAACTGGTGCCCAATGTTCGTGGTATGAATTCATGAAAAATCTGCTTGCCTGTGGCCTCAGCTGATTGTGGTGGCACACGCTGGTGGGATTTACTGAAGAAGGTAGAGGCAGGACGATCCGGAGTTTGAGGCCAACCTAGGAGAAGCTTTGGCTGGGGCTGAGCCACAAACAGTGGTGGGACCATGGAGGCAGCAGCTGCTGCTCCGAATTGCTGGCTTCTCATCGTGTTGGTGACTGCGGTGATGCTGCTACCTGGGACAAAGGGTTTACTACTGCTTGTTCAGAGAAGAATTGCCCGGACTATTGTGTTACAAGAAAGCATAAGCAAAGGTCAGTTTGGAAAAGTTTGGCAAGACAAATGTTGGGGAGAAATTGCTGTGAAGATTTTCTCTTTTAGGGAAAAATGTTCATGGTTCTGAGAGATAGACATTTATCAGACTGTGATTGCTCCAAACCACAGAGGAGGCACAAAAAAAAAAAAAAAAAAAAAAAAAAAAGTCTACAAGGAACCATGACCACACCTAACAGCAACTTTGAAATCTTGAAAAGGATGACGGGACCCCACAAAGATGATTCCACATGGACTATGATAAAGCCATTAAGCCGATTAACACCATGGAAAAATCGACTTTGGATTATAAACTGATCAGGACAATTTCTAGATGACTAGCTGAGATGATCCAGCCTGACAGACTACTCGAGCAAGGATTTATGACAAGCCCTGAACTTTCCTATTATGCAGAGACTGGACAAATGATACAGGACTTGACAATTAACCCAAAAATTTTCTTTTCAAGATTCCCTAAAGATATCTTCACCCCTAGAAAGCAAAAAGAAAAAGAGAATAAGATATGAGATAGATCATTGAATCTACTCTGAGAAAAAAAGATAAAGAAATAATAGGATAAATAGGTAGATCACTGAATCTACACTGAAGAAAAAGGGGAAGATATAAAAATGACAAAACGGCCGGGCGGTGGTGGCGCACACCTTTAATCCCAGCACTTGGGAGGCAGAGCCAGGCGGATCTCTGTGAGTTCGAGGCCAGCCTGGGCTACCAAGTGAGTCCCAGGAAAGGCACAAAGCTACACAGAGAAACCCTGTCTCGAAAAACCAAAAAAAAAAAAAAAATACAAAACGTAGACTACTGAATGTATTATGAAAAGAAAAAAGAGAATATGGATATGATAAGATAAAAAGGGAGATTATGGAATCTACTTTTAAAAAGGTACTACTTGTTTTAAATAAGATAAGTAATGAAAATTTTTTGGTCTGAGTTTATCAGATGTTACTGGACTGGACATTGTTAATATATATAATGGAGTTTTTGTCTGAATCTGTCAAATGTTAATGGACTAGACATCGTTAATGTAATCTTGACTGTGTATATTGTATATACTTATTGGATATAACTTTCTTGTATCAGTTATAAGCTTTTTTAAATTTTAGACAAAAAGAGGGGAAATGTGGTATTGTGTTCCCCGAAATATTGTGCATGCTAATAAACTTATCTGGGGTCAGAGACAGAACAGCCACAATATTAAACTTAGAGGATAGGCAGTGGTAGCACATGCCTTTAATCCTAGCATTCCAGAGGCAGAAATCCATGTGTTCAAGGATACAGGCAAGCATGGTGACTCATGCCTTTAATCCCAGAAAGTGAGCCTTTAATCCCAGGGACTGATGGTAGAAAGCAGAAATATATAAGGCATAGAGACCAGAAACTAGAATCATTTGGCTGGTTAAGCATTTGGCTGGTTAGGCTTTCAGGCTTTTAGCAGCAGTTCAGCTGAGATTCATTCTGGATGAGGACTCAGAGGCCTCCAGCCTGAGGAAACAAGACCAGCTGAGAAGTTGGCCAGGTGAGGTTAGCTGTGGCTTGTTCTGTCTCTCTGACCTTCCAGTGTTCACCCCAATAACTGGCCTCAGGTTTGATCTTATTAATAAGACCTTCTGAGATACCTGCTACACTGCCATTCTTCTTCTCAGTGTCCTCTCTGCCCTGAAAAATCCTGCCTAGCTATTGGCCATTCAGCTTTTTATTAAACCAATCAGAATGACACATATTCACAGTTTACAAAAAGATTATTCCACAACCTATCCCTCTTCCCAACAGTTTGGCTGTTGGCCACATACCTGAAACTCTCCTGAGACTCAGATGAACCCTGGAAGAAGAAAGGGGAAGCTCTCACACAACCGCATTTAACCTGCATTTATTTAGAGTAAATATTTACCACAAATTAAAATGAGCCCTGGAGATAGAAATTGAATCCAATCACAGAAAAAAAAAACATTTTATTTTATTTTGAGACAGTGTGTTATGTAGCTCAGCTAGCTTTAAACTGACTGTGTAGTCAAGGATAACCTTGAACTTCTGATCTTCCTTCCTCCACTTTTCTGAATGCTGGGATTATAGGTATGCACCACCATGTCTTTTTATGTTGTGCTGGGGATTGAACCCTGGGATTTGTGCATGCTAATTAAGTACTGTACCAACTGAGCTACATACCTAGCCCCCAAAGGCATCTTACATATTTGTTTTACATGAAATTCAAGCCCACCAACATTGTCTAATGGTACCTGGAGAAACAATAAGGGATGAGGTCTCTTAAGCCTGCTTCCCCAACAGTGTGAGAGAATGGAAGGACAGGAAAGGATACAGAAATACCTACCAAGGGGTAGCTTTGCTCACTTCACGGGTGGTGGTGGTGGTGGTGTCTTGGACTGTCCTATCCAATGTGGAAGCTAGGAGCTCTCTGTGGCTCCTGGCTGCCATATTGGAAAATGTAAAACAAGTCTCTTTCTGTCCCATCAGCCTGCTCCCAACTAATGACACAGAGACTTCTTATTAATTATGAAAGCTTGGCCTATAGCTTAGGCTTGTTCCTAACTAGCTTTTACAACTTAAATTAACCCATTTATATTAATCTATGTTTTACCATGTGGCGTTACCTCTCTTACATTTTTCACCTCCTGTTTCCCCTCTGTGTCTCTTGGTGTCTCCTGAGCACCTAGATTCCTTCTCTTCTTCCCTTCTCTTCCCAGAAATCCCACCTATACCTCCTGCCTAGCTATTGACTGTTCAACTTTTTATTACAACAGTCACAGCAATACACAGTGTACAAATACCCTACAATAGAAAATCCAGCTTGAGCCAGGCGGTGGTGGCGCACACCTTTGATCCCAGCACTCGGGAGGCAGAGCCAGGTGGATCTCTGTGAGTTCAAGGCCAGCCTGGTCTACAGAGCGAGATCCAGGACAGGCACCTGTCTCAAAAAACAAACAAACAAACAAACAGAAAATCCAGCTCTAGAAATTTCCATCACTGCTTAAAGTTCTATCGGATAATGCTGATCCACTCTAGGCCCTGGTGAGACAGCACACATAGAAATGTTGATTGATGTGCACGGGGTGGTCTTGTGTAGAACTGTTTTTGGGGGTCTGCCTGAGTGCCCCCACCTCTGTGCCCAAATGGATCCTCTGAGGGTCTTGGGCAGCTGCCTGTGTCTGTGTGGTTGTCCAAGTCTGTTTCTCGGGTTCTTTGTCCCTCCTCCCATCTTCAAAAGTATCTGCAGTTTTGACTCTTCCATCCTTATTCACCAAGCATGTTCTATGTCTTTCCAAGAGTCCTTCTCAGGATCCCAGACAAGCCTCAGGTTGGTTGGTCAGCTTGTTCTCCATCATCTGCCTAGGCTTGATGGAGGGTGGTTGGGAAGTGGAGACCAGCAGGAGCAGCCCACGTTGGTTTCTACTGACTTGCCGCTGATTTATATTTTCTGTTTTCCTTGGGCCTATCAAAGGGTGGTATGGAAACTTGCCCCTTCCTTTCACCATGCTGTTTACTTTTGAAAAAAAGGGAAATGGAACTGCCCAGTGTCCGGTCCATTAACTAGGCTACCAATACCTTCTACTTTCCACCCTCCACTGAGACCGTTAGCTCTCAGTTCCACTCAGGTGCCTGTGCCTACCCCGTAAAGGTTTCCTCTAACATCACAAGGAACAATTGTAATTGTTCTTGGAAGCTGATGCCCCAGACTCCAGAGGAAGTCTCCACCCATCTCTATTGTGCAGGGGTGATGTGAGTACTGCATTGTTGTCCAAGTTTCATTCAACAGATGCTGGTGATGTGCTCTGAGCCAGGCCCTGGGGTGCTAGGCTCTACAAGACAAATGAAGCCCCTGCTTCCTGCTTGTTCCATCCTAGAGAGAGAGACAAAGAACAAAAAAGGAAAGAGGATCCTGGCTAGCAGACTGGTTCTGGGCTGGAGGGAACTGTGTAGGTTGGGTAAGTGTTCAAATTAGACTTGCCTTAGTCTACCCCCATGGGGGCGCCCTGTTCCTTGGGGTCTGAATCTCAGCTCCCTACCAGCCAGCTCTGCTGCCACTTAAATTCAGTTGCTGGCGTTTCTCAGTGTGTCTCTGAGCTGAGAACTGACTTATTCCACCTCAGGGGAAAGGTGCATTCTGAGTGTAGTAGTGAGTGCTGGTTCCTGTTGAGCAGCATGTCCAGTGGAGACACCAAGTGGTCAGACTCTGGAACAGCAATGGTTAAGCTGAGCTATGGCATAAGGTGGCTGCTACTGTCTGGGTCCTGACCCAGATACAGTTGACTTGTCTTGACTGAGTCCTGGTCCAGTCGCTGATAGAGCTCCAATACTAGCCTAGGCAGAGAGCCTGTCTTCCTAAACAGCATGTCTTTTGTTTTGGTTTTTTGAAACAGGTTTTCTCTGTGTAGCCTTGGTTTTCCTGGAACTCCCTTTGTAGAGCAGGCTGGCCTTGAACTCAGAGAGCCACCTGCCTTTGCCTCCCAAGTGCTGGGAGTTCTCAACCTTCCTAATTGTGACCCTTTAATATAATTCCTCATGTTGTGGTGACCCCCAACCATAAAATTATTCTCATTGCTACTTCATAACTGTAATTTTGCTATTATTATCAATGTAAATATCTGATATGCAGGATATCTGATATGCAACCCCTGTAAAAGGATTGTTTGACCCCAAGGGGGTCATGAACCACAGGTTGAGAACCATTGGTAAAGGCATGTGTCACCATGCCCAGCTTCATGCCTTATTTTATATATTTGTTTGTTTATTTAAGACAGGGTCTAGGCTGGCCTTGAACTTAGAATCTGCCAACCTTAGCTTCCCAAGTAGTGGGAGTATACCATGCCTGGCCAAGAGCCTTTGTTTAAAAATCTGTACTATTATGTCTGATCACTTTTTAAATTATTTTCATTTACATCTTTCATACAATATGTTTTTTTTTATCATATTCTTTCTTCTCCCCTGTGGTGGTTTGAAAGAAAATGGTCCCCAAAGGGAGTGACACTATTAGGAGTTGTAGCCATCTTGGAGTCGGTGTGGTCTTGTTGGAGGAAGTGTGTCACTGTGGAGGCAGCCTTTGACAGTTCATCTATGCTCAAGCCACCCCCAGTGAAACAAACAGACAACTTCCTGTTGCCTTCTGATCAAGATGTAGCCTTGATCAGATGTATCTAAGACATCCCCTAACTCCTCCAATATCCTGCTAATCTCCTTATCCACCCAACTTCATGTTCTTTCTCTCAAAGAAGACCCCCACAGGAAACGAAAATTAAAAAACAAAACAAAACAATAAGACTATATACATACATATATATATATATACCAAACCAAAATAGAAAGCACATAAAAAACATGAAGTCTCTTTTGTATTGGCCAACAACTTCTAGGCATGGGACCTGCCTTAGAATGTGATTGATATACCTAGCATCACTCCATTGAATAACACAACAAAACAAAACTGTTTTTTCCTTCTCAGCAGGTGGAGACTTTGTGTCAACATTTTTTTTTTGGTCACAGTCCTATGTGCATCGGTCCTGTTGTGCCTGGAAGATACTCTTTCCTTGGAGTCATCCACCACTGTTGGATCTCTAAGTTTTCCCACTTCTTTTTCCACATAGATCCCTGAGCCTTGAGGGAGGAATTTGATAAAGACACCCCATTTAGGGTTGAGTGCCCTCAAGTTTCTCATTCTCTGAACATTGTCCATTTGTGGGTCTCAGTGTTAATCACAATCTACTGCAAGAAGATGCTTTTCTTATGAGGGTCGAACCATGCTCTGATCTCTGGGCTTTTTGTTTGACTTCTAGAGTTTTTCATTTGAAGTTTTATTTCACTTTGGCTTTTCTTGAGTGGGTCTATTTCTTTGTTAAATTCTAGTTTCATATCTTGAATTGTTTTATCTCATTCATCTGCTAAGGTTTTCACGGTCTTCGTTAAGGCATTTATTCATGTCCTCTTTAAGGTCTTTGAACAAATGAATAATTGCTACTTTGAAGTTCCTGTCATGTGCTTCAACGAATTTGGTTTTCTCAGGACATATTACAACAGGGTTTCTGGCTTCTAGAGGAGTCATAGTGTCTCGGTTCTTCCTGTTTGTGTTTTGTGCTGGGATCTAGGCATCTGGAGTCAGTACATTTGTGGTATTTCTTGGTGCAGATATCTGGTCTTGCCTTTGTTGGGTAGGTGTTCCGGTCTTTAGTTGTCATTGCCCAATCTGGATCCCAGTCAAGTGTGGCAGCTGTGGAGTCCCTGGTAGAGAGCAGTTCTGCAGGTTGGTGGGAGTCACAAAGGAATGTAGATGGGATAGACAGAATGGCTGGGTCCCAGCCAAGTATGGCAGCTGTGGGTCCCTGGGAGAGAGCTGTTCTGTGGGTTTGTGGGAAGTCACAAAGGAATGTAGATGGGTTAGAAGGAATGGCTGAAAGGGGCAGTAGAGAAGAATTAGGGGGACCCTGGATCCATACCATGAGTCAAAGTCCCAAGGATATGGAGGTGGACTTGGAGGAGGCACCCCTGGTATCCCCTTCATAAAGGTTCCCATATTAGAAGACTTTTTATAAAGCATCCATGTAACTGACATACATTGCTGGTATCCCAGAAAACCTCTCAGGCTTCCTTGTTTTAGTTACCTATCCTTTTGCTGTGGCAGAATACCTGACCAAAGAGATGTAAGAGAGGAAGGATTTTCTTGGCTCATGGTGTGAGGGGATACCGTCCATTAGGGGAGGAAAAGCTGAACAGTGGTGGTTTGCAGCCAGGACTCCTTACTCGGGCACATGGTGGCTGAGCAGGAAGTGGAGAGGGAATGCCGGGTGGGACTTATCTAGTTTTTTCCTTTCTCCTCTCTTATTCTGTCTAGGTGTCCAGTGTATGGCATAGGGTGCTTCTTCACCTATAGCCATGGAAAACGAACTCACAGTCATCTTACAAGTGTGACTCCTAAGTCCCAGCTGCTTAAACTGTAGGTCACGACTCCATGTAGAGTTGAATAACAGAATGTGGGGCTGTGAAACTTTTGGCAACAGTAAAGGGGTTTGGAACTTTCAATAACCAAAATGTAATTCAAAATCAAATGCACACTAACTCAGATGTTTCCTGACAGTGCTTGCCCATGTTGCATTGCATGGCTTCACTGTAGTCTTGGTTCTGAACACAACATAGGAACTCTGTGCTTTGCATGTTGTCGCATCATGAAATAAAACCAGCCATTGTTGTCTGAAACACCTTAGCTCAGAGACAAGACTGTTTATTCTATGTTATAAATTGCAGTCTTTTTACAGCTGCTGTGGATATTGTTCTGTATAAATAAAACACTGATTGGCCAGTGGCCAGGCAGGAAGTATAGGCGGGACAAGGAGAGAGGAGAATTCTGGGAAGTGGAAGGCTGAGTCAGAGAGACACTGCCAGCCGCTGCCATGACAAGCAGCACGTAAAGATGCGGTAAGCCACGAGCCACATGGCAAGGTATAGATTTATAGAAATGGATTAATTTAAGATGTAAGAACTAGATAGCTAGAAGCCTGAGCCATTAGGCCAAACAATTTAAATAATGTAAGTGTCTGTGTGTTTATTTTATAAGTGAGCTGTCAGACTGCCGGGGTTTGGCGGACCGGGGAGAAAACTCTCCAGCTACATACAGCACATTTTCTGCTCTTATGAAAACATAGTGATTTAATTGTGAAAAACAAGGACTGTTAGTATTTCCCCATTGTCATTCCTCAGAATGTTAACTATCAAATTAACATATCTTTGTCTACCACTTTTTTTTTAAAGCCTTATTTATTTTATGTGCATGAGCATTTCGTTAACATGTATGTCTTTGCGTTATGTGTGCACTTAGTGCTGAGGGAGGCCAGAAGAGGGCATCAGATACCCTGGGACTAGGGTCACAGAGGGTTATGAACAGCCATGTGAGTGCTTGGAATCAACTCTGTTTCTCCAGAAGAGCAGCCAGTGCTCTTAACTTTCCAGCCCTCAAGTTAGCATAACTTTGTATTATATTGTGTCAGAATGTTTGAAATTGTTGTGTAAGTGGCTGACTCCAATTTCATTAAAAAATTGTTAAATGAATTTTGGTTTGGAATCAGGAGAGAATTTTTTTTTTTTTAATTTTTTTTATTACAGGGGAGAGCGCGGACGCAGTCCCCCACTACCATAAATTATGCAGTCGAGTTTCCCGCATTTGGGGAAATCGCAGGGGTCAACACACCCTAAGTGCAATGGGTGAGCCTCGCCCTGGGAAAACCACCTGCTTGATCATGGTGTCTCCCCTGCCAGGTAAGTATAGGAGAGAATTTTTAACAATATCTGAAATAGTCCAAAGATACACTTCTATAATTTTATGCTGTATAGTTTTATAAAGTAGTATTTTCAGCATGGGTTATTGTAAAATGAAATTATTGATGACTCTGATAAATGTTAAATATGCTCTGTGTCCTTCTGTATCCAATATTTGGCCAGTGGAAAGACAGATCAGTGGATAAAACCACATGTTGTACAAGCCGGATGACCTGAGTTCAGTCCCTGGATCCCACAGTGGAAGGAGAGGACTTCTGAAACAAGTTGTCCTTTGACCTCCACATGCGTGTCATGGCACTCAAACACACATGCAATACAATAATAATGAATATTAAGATAAATATAAATAAATAATACAATTTTTAAAATCTTAAAACCAAATATTCAGCCAAAATTTAATTCTTTATGCAGAAATAAACATGTCCATCACACTTACTGGCTGCTCTCCCCGAGGACCCAGGTTCAGTTCCCAGCACCCACGTGGCCACTCACAACTGTTTATAACTCCAGCTCCAAGGGATCAGACACCTTCTGACCTTCTGGGGCACCAAGCCCATACGTGGTGTACTTGAACACACGCAGGCAAAACACTTGTACAACTAAAAAACAAAACAAAACAAAAAACTAAAAAAAGTTTTAGAAAACCCAGTTCATCATGTAACTGCTTCTTAGAAACCCCATCTGTATCTGTAATGCTTAATGTTGGAGAGTTTCCCAGGGGTCATGTTTTGCTAAATAAAAAAACCTTAGCATTGCATTGCAGGTTTTTATTGAGGAGAATTAAGGGAAACAGCCCAGGAGGTTGACTGCTGGGTCTTGGTGAGGACAACGCTTGTTCATTCTACCCATGTAGGCTCTGGGACCTCAGAAGCCTGGTTTTCCTAATAGGGATAGGCATTTTCCTAGAGAATGGTTTTCTTCTAGCTGGCTTTAGGGATCACACAATATATTTTATTTTCCTTTTCACAATGACTGTTAGGAAGCTCATTCACATTATTGGCCTGTGGTTTCCAAGTACATGGGGTTCTGTGAGTGTCTCTGTACTGACTGCATTCCTGATTTCTCTTAGCTTTCCATTACTCATTTCCCTTTGTTTCTATTTCTTCACTTTCTTATTTTTTTCACAATAAAATGATCAGCTCTTCTTCCTTCCTTCCTTCCTTCCTTCCTTCCTTCCTTCCTTCCTTTCTTTTTTAATGATCAGTTCTTGAGGTGACCACTTTAGGAACATGAGATGAGAGTATCAAAGCTGCCTTAGGGAATTAATATGAGGTCAGCTCAGTGTGTGTGGAGCAGAGAGGAGCTGAGTCTTCCAGTTTCCAGATACCAGCATTCTCTGATCACTTAGAATGGACGTGATCTGTAGCCATCTCTGTCCCTGGCATGACCTTCTTTTCATACCAGTGATGAATGGACTAGGCTCTGATCCTGGTATTTGACCCACATCCCCCATTAGCCTGTGAAAGCTGACCACTTGCTATGTGCAGATCTCTTCAAAGCAGAGGCAACAATCAACCTGCCATTTAGAAGGGGAGATTTATGATTTTTAGCTAAAGGAAATGTTTTTACAGAGGGATAATTGGTTGCTGAGGTGACATCCACACTTGCCAGTGGCAGCTGCTGAGATGCTCAAGCTGGTGAGAAGCCTGCTCCTTCCTTGCTTCATGGTCTCTGAGGTGTGGGAGTCCAGACCCATAGCCAGAAGTTAGGGCAAATGGGAATTGGTGCCCTGAGGGACACATGGTTATGGCCCCTGGGCATACCAGTTCTTTGAATCCATTTTGTGCATTCTGCTGAGCTGGAAGGATCTCAGCTGTTCTTTGGACCACATCAGAAAGTGAAGAAATAATCTCAGTCCCTCACCCCATCCCTCTCTCTCTCTCTCTCTTTCAGAGAAGGTCTCATGCAGCCCAGGCCAGCTTTGAAATCAGTATGCAGTTGGAATGACCCTGAACTGATCCTCCTGCCTCTACCTCCCAAGTGCTAGAATACCAGGAGTGTGTCATCATGCTGGGTTTTCTTCAGTGCATGGTCTAGAACCCAGGGCTCCAAGTGTGCCAGATATATTAGTTGCTTTTCTTCTTGTGGCAAAATACCTGATGAGAAGCAAATTCAGGGAGAAAGGCTTATTACAGGTCTATCCATCAAAGTGAGGATGACATGGCCTCAGGCCTGAAGGCATGGGAGACCAGCTGGTCATATTGCTTAAATAGCCAAGAAGGAGGGAGGGGGGAGAGAAGGGGTGGGAGAGAGAGAGAGAGAGAGAGAGAGAGAGAGAGAGAGAGAGAGAGAGAGAGAGAGAGAGAGAAAAGAAGAAGAAGAAGAGGAGGAGGAGGAGGAGGAGGAGGAGGGAGAGGAGGAGGACAGGAGAGGAGAGGACAGGAGAGGAGAGGAGGAGGAGAGGAGGGGAGGAGGAGGAGGAGGAGGAGGAGGAGGAGGGGAGAGGACAGGAGAGGAGAGGAGGAGGAGAGGAGGGGAGAGAGAACAGGGAGTGAGGATAACCTACCCCACGGACCCACTTTTTTGAGCAAGGCTCCACCTCCTGAAGGTTCCACAGCCTTTCCAAACAGCGCCACCAGCTGGGGACCAAGTGTTCAAACACTTACTTTTTATTTATTTATTGGAGTGAATATATGGAGGTTAGAGGATAACCTGTAGCAGTCAGTTCCCTCCCTTTCCTACCATGTGGGTCCTGGGAATGGAACTCAGGTTTTCAGGCTTCTAGGCAAGTGCCATTACCTGCTGAGCCTTCTTGCCAGCCTAAGACATTTCTTCTCTTTTCATTTTTTTTTTTTTTTTCCGAGACAAGGTTTCTCTGTGTAGCTTTGCGCCTTTCCTGAACTCACTTGGTAGCCCAGGCTGGCCTCGAACTCACAGAGATCCGCCTGGCTCTGCCTCCCGAGTGCTGGATTAAAGGCGTGCGCCACCACCGCCCGGCTCTTTTCATTATTATTATTATTTACATTCCGACTGAAGTTTCCTCTCCCTCCACTCCTTCCAGTTCTTCCCATCTTCTGATATCTTCTCCATTTTCTTTCTTCAAAGATTTGACATTCTTGTCATACAGGTCTAAGACATTTCTTATTCAAACCACAACACTATGTAACTAAGCCATATCTCCAGCCCATGAAATGGTCTTCCTAATTACATGTAATGAAGTCTATCATACCCCAGATTTCCCATGGGTGGGACTTGGTATTGCCCTCTTCCTTTGGCTGGTACTGCAGGTGAACATTGAGACCACAGAGAGGTGATCACAGTACTCTATTTAGACACTGTGAAGACCCATAGAGTTGCGCCACAGTGGGGACATCGGATTAGTTATTTTGGTGCTACTATGACAGAATGTCTGATACAAAAACCTGAGGGGAGAAAGTTGTTGTTGTTTTCCTCACAGTCGGGGCTTCAGAGCATCATAATGGGGAAGGCACAGCAGAGTGGCTCTGTCCTGGTAGCCTGCAGTAGAGTGGAGCTGTTCCACCACGGTGGACCAGGAAGCAGAGAATGGGCATAACCAAGGGCTGGGCTATGACTTCCACCAACCCATCTCTTAAAAACTTCACAGCCTCCCAACACACGTGCTAACAGCCAGAGGACAAGCATTCAAAACATGATCCAGAGGGAGACATTTCAGACTCAAACCATAGCAAACTCATTGCCGAAAGTTTCTTTAGAAGGAGAAACAAGGTCATTTTCCTGGTTCCATAGTCTTCCTCTTGGCACAGCAGAGGACCTGGGACTCAGTATCCTGGGAGCTGATAACACTGGGACCCTGGGCTGATATTTCAGCCCTTGTTAGCCAGCATTTATTGCCCCGGTAAGTGAAGGGTCCACTTCAGTGCTGCTGGTCTCTCGTTAACCACAGCAGACTCTTCCCCACTAGCTGACCAGAAACTGCAGGTTTTATCTTTTTGCCTTTTTAGATACAGGGTCTCACTATGTATCTCTGGCTATTCTGGAAGTTGCTCTATAGACCAGGCTGGCCTCGAACTCACAGAGATCCACCTACCTCTGCCTTCCAAGTGCTGGGATTAAA
This sequence comes from Peromyscus eremicus, assembly GCF_949786415.1. Taxonomy (NCBI): domain Eukaryota; kingdom Metazoa; phylum Chordata; class Mammalia; order Rodentia; family Cricetidae; genus Peromyscus; species Peromyscus eremicus. The sequence goes on along the minus strand of NC_081419.1, from coordinate 133,958,574 downwards.
GGTGTGCCATGCTGAAGCCACAACATCTTGCTGAAACCACAGATTCTTAATATAAACGATCACACAAATGGTTCTGATAGTCTTTGAGGGACTCTCAGACTTTCCTCGGAAAGTTCACAAGCGAGGCCTCCACTGTCTGTACTACTCTCACCATTGTCTTCCAAGTTCCCGCAGCAGTTCGTTAAGCTCTGAACATGGAATGGCTTTCCCAATCCAAAGTCCAAGTACTTCCACAGTCCTCCCCAAAGCAACATGAACACCCAAGCAGAGAGCACGGAGGAACACTGCTTCCCGGCTCACTCTCTATAGATTGTTCTGATTCCTCTCTTGCCCAATCCAGGACCATTTGCCTAAGGATGACACCACCCACAGTGGACTGGACCCTTCCACATCATCTTTAATCAACAAAATGTACACAGACATGCCACAGGCCAACTGATGGAGGCCTTTTCTCAGCTGAGGATGCCTTTTCCCAGATGACTCTAGCTTGAGTCAAGTTGACGAAAACAAACCAGTACTATGTCTAATTTCTGTCTCGGGCAGTGTGGGCTACTGTACCAGAATACTATTGATTGGGTGGACTGAACAATTGAAGTTTTTGTGTGTCAGGGTTAGAGAGGCTGAGAAGTTCAGGGTCAGGGGACTGGCAGATTCACTGTGTGCTGGGGGCCTTCCTCTTGGGTTCAGACTATCTTATTATAGTCTCACATTGTGGAGAGGAGGGAGAGAGGAGAGAGGTGTTCTGGGATTGCAGTATGCACCATACCTAGCTCTTGTCTCTTTCTTTTTCTTTCTTTCTTTTAAGATATGTTTGTTTATGTTATGTGGTTTTCTTTTTTCTTTTTTGTATTGATTTATGTACACTGCACTACATTTGTGCAGGAGCCCAGGGAAGCTATCAATCAAACTGGAGTTGCAAGCAGTTGTGAGAGCCATGTGGGTGCTAGGAACTGAACTCAGGTCCTTTGCTTGAGCGGCAAGCACTCTTAACCACTCCTAAACCATCTCTCCAGCCCTCTTTTTCTTTTTCTTTTTTTTTTTTTGGTGGGGGTGTGTGCACATCTGTGTGCACACCTGTGGAGGCCAGAGGTCAATGTCACATGTTTTCCTCAATCACTCTTCACATTATTATTACTATTTTAAACTTTTAAATCATCATCATTTTTTTTGTATGTGCCTATGTGTGTGCGCATGTGCATGCTTCTTGTGTGCATTGCTATTGCCAATGTGTGAGGTCAGAGGACGACTTTTGGGAATTGGTTCTCTTCATCTTGCTGAGGCTGGGTCTCTTACATTGTTCCCGTCACACTGCACACTTGTCATCTCTGTTTCCCATCTTGCTGTAGTAGTGCTTGGATTACAGATGTTGCCGACAGCATTCAGCTTTTTTTTTTATGAGTTCTGGGGATTGAACTCAGGTCATCAGGCTTGTACAGCAAGCACCTTTACCTGGTGAGCCATCTTGCCTGCCCCTCCAACTTATTTTTTGAGACAGGGTCTCTCAGTGAACTATTCAGCTCAACTGACTGTCTAGCAAGGTCTGGAGATTCTCTTGTCTCTGTCTCCCAAGTGCTGGGATTATAGTACATGATGTTATGCTTACGTTTTTATGTGTGCCAGGCATTTTATAGCCTGAGCTATCTCCCTCTTAAGGGCATAAGGCATAAATTCTATTGTGAGGACAACCATCTGTTTTTTTTGGGGGGGGGGCGGTTAGAGACAGGGTTTCTCTGTGTAGCTTTGGTGCCTGTCCTGGATCTTGCTCTGTAGACCAGGCTGGCTTCGAACTCACAGAGATCTGCCTGCCTCTGCCTCCAGAGTGCTGGGATTAAAGGCGTGCACCACCGCAGCCTGGCCTCTAGGATAACTGTCTTTAGGATGAAGTCACTTCCAAAGGCCCCATGTCTCCATGTCTATTTCCTTATCTTGGGCTTGGTTTTCGGTGAATGAGTTCTGGAGGGGTGCAGGCATAAGCACCCCTCCATCACAAGTTCTGGTTCTGCCATTCTTACTTTTCTGCAAGTAGTGTTGCTAAGAGCTTCCTAGAATCCTTCTGGAGTAGTGTGGACATAACTAAGCAAACTAATAGTTTAAAAAAACAGGATAAGCCCGGGCAGTGGTGGTGCATGCTTTTAATCCTAGCACTCAGGAGGCAGAAGCAGGCGGATCTCTGTGAGTTGGAGGTCACAGAGCAAGTTCAGGACAGCCAGAGCTACAAAGAGAAATCCTGTCTTAAACAAACAAACAAACAAAATAAATAAAGAAATAAACAAACAGGGGGCTGGAGAGATGGCTCAGAGGTTAAGAACACCGACTGCTCTTCCAGAGGTCCTGAGTTCAATCCCAGCAACCACGTAATGAGATCTGGCACCCTCTCCTGTATACATAATAAATAAATAAATCTTTAAAAAAAAAAAAAGAAAAAAAGAAATAAACAAACAAATGGGATGTTGATATGGAGGCATAAACCTAGAATTCTTGCATTTGAGAGGCTGAGGCAGGAAGATTATGAATTTGAAGCTAGCCTGGACTATGCAGCAAGACACTGTCCAAAACTAAACAAAACACCAGAAAACCCACTGCCTGGCTATCGTGACTCCCACTACAAGCTCCCATCTAGTCCTGATGTAATACTTAACATGTATTTTGTCCCTCTGAGCTCCCATTTCAGAGGAAAAGAGGATGTATTTTAAAAGCATGAATTGAAGTTTAGACTCTGAATGAGGTCAAAACAGTTTATTACATTCGTTCATTCATTGGGTTGTTCAACAAGTGCAGATCACGCTTCTGCTTTTGCCAAGGCTGAGTGTCAAGTGTTGGGGTCTCAGCAGATACAACATTCAGTCGGGGCTACAGCCTGAAGAGCAGATGGTATGGCCTGCTGGCCCCAGCTCATCCGGGCCTCTGCCCAAGAGGATATTGAGGTGGGTCAAGCTGACTTCTCGGTTTCAGGCCGAGACCCTTTCTCAGGCTCCTCCACTGCTCTAAGGGACAGAATAATGGGGGAGGTGCCGAGAACCAGAAGTGAAACTTCAGGACAGTCTGGTGAACTCACATGCACTGTCATCTCTGGAGCCTGAGAGAATGCAAGCTCAACTGCTTCAAGAACCCTACAGGGATCTCGGCACAGCGGGGAGGACCTGGGCCCCTGCACTTGCTGTGCCAGCTGGGCACCAAGACCAGCCAGTGATCTTTTCTGCTTCTGCCCATCCCCACATGGAGCAGGTGGCCAGGAAGTCAGGTTAGTTTCGCTCAGGGAGTGTCAGCAACTGTGTGTTGAACCCGCAGATGAACCTCATTATCACTTGGTTGTGGCCCTACCAGGCAGCTTGGCTGTCGCATGTCCCCAGGCAAACTGCTGTCCTTTCTGGTTTTCCCTTAGTCACCTATCAGGAGAGGGCAGGGATGCCTTGTAGGGTTGTTCTGGTGAGTCATCTCTGCTTCTCGACCTACTGACCTCCATCAGGGCTTCTTAAAGGCTTGCCTCTCATAGCCTCCTTTTTTTTTTTTTATGTTGAAAATTTTATTTTTTCAACTTTTACCCCCCCCTTTTCCTAGCATTACTAATATGTATAGTTTTTTTTTTAATTTTTATTTTGCAATACAATTCAGTTCTACATATCAGCCACGGATTCCCTTGTTCTCCCCCCTCCCACCCCCCTCACCTTCCCCCCAGTCCGCCCCCATTCCCATCTCCTCCAGGGCAAAGCCTTCCCCGCAGACTGAGATCAACCTGGTAGACTCAGTCCAGGTAGGTCCAGTCCCCTCCTCCCAGGCCGAGCCAAGCGACCCTGCATAGGCCCCAGGTTTCACAGAGACAAATAGCCAAACGAACGGAAACACATGAAATATGAACCAATGGCTGAGGGGTCACCAACTGGATCAGGCCCTCTGAGTGGGTGAGACAGTTGATTGGCGTGATCTGTTTGGGAGGCATCCAGGCAGTGGGACCGGGTCCTGTGCTCATTGCATGAGCCTCCTTTTTTAAAATAGATGATTGTGAGCCACCATGTGGATTCTGGGAATTGAATTAAAGATCTCTGGAAGAAGAGCCAGTGTGCTTAACCTCTGAGTCTTCTCTCTAGCCCGGTAATGTGTTGTTTTTTTTTTTTTAATTATTTTTATTTTATGTGTATCAGTGTTTTGCTGAAGGTATGTCTGTATGAGGGTGTCAGATCTTGGAGCTACAGAGAGTTGTGAGCTGCCATGTGGGTGCTAGGAATTGAACCCAAGTCCTCTGGAAGAGCCAGTCAATGTCCTTAACCACTGAGCCATCTTTCAGCCTGTAACCTCCTCTTTAAAGGAGAAATTTTTATGAGCCTCTGGGTATATAGGCACCCAGGTATGCAAGTCAAACATCTACTAGAACTAAATCATGAAGAAATTAAAATAATTCTATGGCATACTTATGATTTTACCATTTAATAAAGTTTAAAACAAATTTATACACACTGAGAATAGATGGATGTATCTGGGCTTTCTTCTTCTTCTTCTCTTCTTCTTCTTCTTCTTCTTCTTCTTTTCTTTTCTTTTTTTTTTTTTCAGAGCTGAGGACTGGATCCAGGGCCTTGGCTTGCTAGGCAAGCACTCTACCACTGTGCTAAATCCCCAACCCCTCCTTTTTCTAAGAAAGAGTTAAATGCTGCGTTGAGATGGGTCACTTGGTAAAGTGCTTGCTCTGAAGGAACGTGGATCTGAATTTGATCCTCCAGAACCTATATAAAAAAACTGGACATGCCAGGCATGGTGGCGCACACCTTTAATTCTAGCACTTGGGAGGCAGACACGGGTGGATCTCTGTGAGTTTGAGCCAGTCTAATCTATACAGAGAGTTCTAGGACAGCCAGGGCTACATAGAGAGACCCTTTCCTAAAAAACTAAACAAAACAAAAACAGAAAAACCTCCCCACCCCCAAATCCCACGAAAAAGCTGGGCATGAGGGTGCATTCTTGTAATTTCATTGCAGGGGTGGGGTGGTGAAAATAGATGGTCCCTGGGGCTCCCTGACCAGCCAATCTCACCTGCTTGGCAAGCCTCAGGTCTCAGGGAGACCCTGTCCCAAAGTCTCAAACCAAACAACCAACCAACAAAAGGCAGACAGTGCCTGAGAATGATACCAAGGTTGTCCTCTGGCCTTCTGGTATACTTCCATGTGTACATATGTGCACACCTCCTCAATTAACTCTTGAGTAAAAATTTGATACCAAAGGGCATCTTTAGTGTTATTCAGAGTCGATATTTTGATTTTGTAATTGTCAGTGCTGAGAATAATGCTTCACATAAATACATGGTGCAAAATGGTAAAAATATGGTTTGGGTCATTTCAGAAATTATTGTGAATTCTATCCTAACTCCAATCCCAAATTCATTTAACAATTTATGGGTGTGTGTGTGTGTGTGTGTGTGCATGTGCACGCTTGCACATCTCAGTGTGAGAGTCCATGAGCCTGTGCTTATGTGGAGGCCAGAGCAGGGCATTGAGTGATTTCCTCTACTGGGTTGAGATAGGGTCTCTGACTCATCACTGTTTTGGCTGTCTGGGCAGGGAGCTCTAGAGCTCCACCTGTCTCTACTCCCCAGTATTGCGGTTATAGGCGTATACAGCTGTGCCTTGCACTTTTTAATTTAATTTAATTTTTTTCTTTTTGGTTTTTTTTTCGAGACAGGATTTCTCTGTGTAGCTCTAGCTATCCTGGAACTCATTCTGTAGACCAGGCTGACCTTGAACTCACAGAGATCTGCCTGCCTCTGCCTCCCAAGTGCTGGAATTAAAGGCGTGTGCCACCACCACCCAGTGTACTTTTTTCATTTGAAGTCAGGTTCTCACTGGAGTCTTGGCTGGCCTGGAACTTGCTGTGTAGACCAGGCTGGCCTTGAATTTTCAGAGATCCACCAGCCTCTGTCTCTTGATTGCTGAGATTCAGGGTTTGCATTACTAAGTCTGGCTGATGCCCCATTTTTTTTTTTAATGTGGGTGCTGTGGATTCAAATTCTTTGTGTGTGCAAAGCAAGTGTACTTACTGAACTATCTCTCTTGCTCCATTAAAACGAGTTTTAAAAATGAAAGTCAAGTCAATGACAGAAACAACAATTTTAAGAAAAGATTTACTTATTTTTATTTTACATATGAATATTTGACTGCATGTGTATCTGTGTGCCACATGCATGCCTGGCCAACTTGGAAGCCAGAAGAAGGGGTTAGATCCTTGGTACTGGAGTTACAGATGATTGGAGCTGTCAATGTGAGTGCTGGGAATTGAACCTGGGTCCTCTGGGAGAGCAGCCAACATTCTTAACCACTGAGCCAACTCTCTAGTTCAAACAAACAGCAGTTTTTAAAATCAAACTTCCTGCCAGGTGTGGTGATACACAACTTTAATCCCAGCACTCTAGAGATGGAGGCAGGAAGATTTCTGAATTTGAGGCCAGCCTGGTCTATGTGTGAGTTATAGACCAGCTGAGGATACATAGACTCTGTCTCAAAAACAATGAAAAGAAAACCAAACTTTCTGATGTAATTCAAAGATACACTAATTTATTACATGCTGAGGAATGACAGTTGGGAGATATGAGAGCAGAAATTCCATTGTATGTAATAGAAAACATTGCAGTTGGGAGATGTGAGAACAGAAAACTTTGTATGTAATAGAAAGCATTGCAATTCATAGCATGCAGGGTCTTCAAATCAGAACCGAGATGTTTAGGCAGCGTTGGTTGTCACTGTGTGTCAGAGTGCCTGCTGTGTTCCAGACCCAGGCTGCAGTGAAACCACGTGGCGCAAGACAGGCGAACACTACCAGAATGCCTTGCGTTCATTATGTGTTTGATTTTAAATTAATATTTCCTTGTTGAGTGTCAAGAACCTTTTACTGTTGTCCATTTTTTCTTCGACCTCCACATTCAGTTACACGACTGACCTATGTGGGGTCATGATCCTAATTTAGGAAGTTTTAAGCTAAGATCTGTCGTCTCTCCAGGAAAACTTTTTAAAATGGAAAGTGGGATTTCATGATAAGGTCTTAGTGTGAGGGATGCACATTCCCGCTGATTAGGTCTGCAGGGATGTGCTTTATCACACACTTCAGCCAGCTGTCAGGAGGACAGAGCCCTGTCACTGACACTTGCACTACACACTTAGATTTGTACTGACTCTCTGCTGTATTAAATCTCTTTTTAATCTCTCTGCACATGAGCTTAGCCAAAAGGCCAGGAAGTGACCCGCTTTAATCTCTCTCTATGAAATACACTCTGTTGGGGCAGGAGAGATGGCCTCTCAGTTAAGAGTGGCTATGTCTCCTCCAGAGGACCCAAGTTTGGTTCCTGGCACCCACATTAGGCAGCTCCCAATCTGCCTGTAACTTCAGCTCCATCGGGATCTGTCACCTTTGCCTCCAGGGGCACTGCATGTGTGTGTGCACACACGCACACAAAATAAATAAAATATTTTAAAAGGAATATATCCCCTTTTACCATGTTGAAAATTAAATCCTCATGGATACAGGGGACACTAAAATTAGAGGATCCAATTTTATTTATTTGATTTGTCATATATCACACACTCAAAAATAAAAGTGGCAACAGTCATACCCCCAGCAACTTCCTTTCTAGACATATTCACAAACATTTGAAAAGTATACACTCTTCTAATTTAATTTGTGTTTTACATTTATTTATTTAGTATGTGTGTGCCCATGCATGTACTGTGGTGTGCAAGTAGAGGTTAGAGAACAGCTCATGGGAGTCAGTTCTCTGTCTTCACTATGCGGATTCCAGGAATTGAACTCAGGTAGTCAGGTGAGGCAGCAAGCACCCTTACGCGCTAAGCCATTTTGCTAGGCCTGAAATATATATAAATCTAATCTAATAGGATATATATATATGAATATATATGTACGTATTTCATATTTATTTTATTTTATGTGTATAAGAGTCTTACCTGTGTATATGTATGTGTACCATTTGTGTGCACTACCCACAGAAGCCAGAAGAGGGTGTTGGATTCCTTGGGAGTCAGAGATGGTTGTGAGCTGCCATATGGGTGATGGGAAATGAGCCTATGTCATCTGCAAGAACAGCAGGAGCTCTAAACTAAACTGTTGATTCATCTCTCCAGCTTCTAAAATTTATATTAGTACTCTTTATGTGTGTGTGTGTGTGTGTGTGCGCGCGCGCGCGAACACATTGGTGTTTTGCCTGCATGTATGTCTGTGTAAGGCTGTTGGATCTCCTGGAACTGGAGTTATAGACAGTTGTGAGTTGCCATGTCACTGCTGGGAATTGAACCAGAGTCTTCTGGAAGAATGGCCAATGATTTTAACCTCTGAGCCATCTCTCCAACCCCTTATGGGAAGCATCATCTTCTCCTACTTTCTTTCTATATTTATTTATTTATTTATTTTTGGTGTACACACATGTACAAATGCAGATCACAGTGCTCACATGGAGGTTAGAGGACAGCTTTCAGGAGTGGGTTCTCTCCTTCCACCAGAGAGTTCTGGGGATACATTCAGGTCATCTGGCGTGGCCATAAGTACCTTTGCTCACTGAGCCATCTTTTTTTTTTTTTTTTTTTTTTTTTTCTCTCAAGACAGGGTTTCTCTGTGTAGCTTTGCGCCTTTCCTGGATCTCGCTCTGTAGACCAGGCTGACCTTGAACTCACAGAGATCCGCCTGGCTCTGCCTCCCGAGCGCTGGGATTAAAGGCGTGCGCCACCACTGCCCGGTTCACTGAGCCATCTTACTGGCTCAGTTCTTCCTATTTTAGAATTCCTCACATTTTAGAAATGGTCTTACAGCTGCATTGTCAGAGCCTATGGCTATTGCCCGGCATACTCTCTCCTTCACAAGTCTCATTTAGTCTCAGTCACATAAGTAACTATGTATCCTACAAATAATTTCCTTACATTTTATTTTCTGTAGTTTTGGTCATCTGAGTTGTATTTTTCTCTAACAGGTTTTTAGGAAGGACTCATGCGAATCCTCCTCCTTCAGTTCCCTCTTGTCAGCTGTTCGCAGTTGTGGTGAACATGGAAGCCTCTGACTTAGGAAGAGAAGCGGTTGACCCTGTTGCTTTGGGTTTGTGTCAGGCAGAATCCTTTTCAGGGACATACGTCCTGTGACCTAAAGGCTTCCGCTAGTTCCTATGTCCTGAAGATTCCACCCTCTCTCAGTAGCTCTGCCTGGGGATCAAGCCTTTAACACGATGTCTTCAAGGAATGCTTAACTTTCAATTCATATAAGAACTTTGCTGCACTTATTATATTTTCAAGTTACTTTTGCTGGGAAAGTTAGCATATCCTCTGTTAGAGATTATTTTTAAAATGTCATTTTGTTTTCTTTTGGCATAAAACATTGCTCAATAATATTTGAATTTATTTTCTTATATCAGTTATTTATTTAATTTTTATTCTGCCTAGACACACAAAGGATGTTTTTCTCTTTCCCTGAAGTTCAGAAATTTTGTTAGACTATGTCTTAAATTTGTCTAGTTGTTCTGCATTGATATTTCAGCTTTATTGTGTACTCACCCCCCCCCCTTTTGTTCTGTTTTTTTCAAGACAGGTTTTTCTCTGTGCAGCCCTGGCTGTCCTGGAACTCTCTCTGTAGACCAGGCTGGCCTCGAACTCACAGAAGTCCACCTGCCTCTGCCTCCTGAATGCTGAGATTAAAGGCATGTTTTTTCTGGGGGAGGGGGGAGTGTCTCATTGTGTAGCCCTGGCTGTCCTGGAACTCACAGTGATCCACCTGCCTCCTCCCAAGTGCTGGGACAAAAGGCAGACGCTAGCATGCCCAGTTTTGTATGCTTTTTTCAATGTTTGTTTTTTTTTTTTTTTTTCTGTCGACATAAAATCTTTTACCTCTTTGAAGGCATTGTCCTGAGCCAGGGCTGATTGTGTCCTCTGAGTCTTCACTTCTAAAACAATCCTTAAAATGTACTTCTCATCTTTTCTCGAATTCCTTGCCGTACTCACAGGGCTTTCTAATGCTGATGTGTGTTGCTCTTTCACAGCCTTGCATGATTTCTGAATGCCTCGAATGTCATTTTGAAATAGGTTAGGCCACCGTTCTGTTCTGAGACTCTCTCTCGGGCATGCTTTTCCTGTTGGTGGAAATGCTATTTTGTTCCTGATTTTTCTTGCTTGAATTAACTTCATTTGGGATTTAGCCCCAAGACTTTTCTATGGTTTATGTGAAAGCCATTTTCCTCAACTGAAGGAGCTGTATGGGCTAACATTCCTAAGTGGAAGAACACTTCTTCGTGTGGTTTTAATGTGGCATACAAAAAGATTGCAACCTTTTGCAGGGGATTCCTGGCTCAGTTTCTGGCCTCCCCTCCCTTTTGATTGCTCTGATCCCACTCATTTTTATGTGGGCTTTAGAGAGATTAATAAGCTCTGCTGGCATTGTGTCATCTTCTCAGCAAGGGAGGAGGCCGAGACAGGGTTTCTCTATGTATTTGGGATTCACCTTGAACTGCTCATCCTCCGGTCTCAGTCTCCAGCACGACAGGCATACACCACCACACCCAACCTTGGATCAGTTTGTCTGGTGGCAAGTTGTATACTGAGCCACAGGCATGATGAGATGATAAATGTCTGAGAGTTAATGGCTCCTGTGTCTGTTGCCAGGCTTCCAATTTGGCTCATTGCACTCAGTTCCTGCAGGCTTGAACTCTGCTCCTTGTGCTTGGCTCATGAGAAGGACATGTGGTGGGTCCCCATCCCTGGTCTTTGCTGTGTCCTTTGGGGCGTTTCTTCTAGAGAACAGAAGAACTGACTCCATCACCTAAGAAAAAGAGGTTGGCCTGGGTTGTGAAGGGCCTGCTGTGAGCCTGTACCGCCATCTGCTGGTCACATGTTTAATTACATAGAAGAGATGCCACAGTTCCTCCTCAGCCAATGGAGTGGATTAATCTTTTTTTTTTTTTCCTATCTAGAAAGTTATATTTATGTTAATATAATGATAATAATAGGAAATAAAGAGTTTCTCTATTTTCTAGACATGCACACCTTTGTTTTTGGTTTTTATGGGACAGGGTCTCTCTCCATAGCTCTGGCTGTTTTGGAACTTGCTTATGCAGACCAGGCTGGTCTCAAGCGCACAGAGATCCATCTGCTTCTGTCTCCTGAGTGCTGGGATTAAAGGTGAGTGTCACCATGCCTAGCTACACATTTTCTTTTTAGAAAACATAGATAACGTGTATTTTTCCTCTCATTCCGTAGTTCAAGACTTCACTTTGAATTCTACTTTGCTGGACGCCGGAGAGTAAGGTGGTGTTAATTCACGTTCCTGTTTCCAGGTCTCGCTGTGCTGGGCAAGAGAAGGGTGCTCAGGCTTAGTTCACAGGACTGTGGTTCTGCCCCCTTTTCATAGGAGAAGGGACTCTGCAGACATGGACCTGGAGGTGGGGAGGTTACCCTGGCTTCCTGGGGTGGCCCGTTCCAATCACCTGAGCCTTTCTCAGGAGAATGGTGCTTCTCTGTAAGCAGAGGCCTTGTCTTGGTTTCAGTTGGAGATGCAACAGTGAAGGACTGGAAGCTGGAAGGAAGGAAATCCAAGCCAAGGAATCTAAGTGACTTCTGGAAACGGAATTTTCTAGAAGAAAGCCACACTCGTGTTGCAGACTGACTGACTGGTTGGAACTTCATGATGGTGGAAAGTTGGATACTGTGGATGTGAGGCCAAAATGATCTCAGATTCTTTTTAATACCCTGATGGCTGCTAGTTGCCTGCCTCTGTGTGTGACCTCACATCCTATTCTGAATGTGCGTATGTGCATCCATGCATGTGCTCATATGGAGGCCAGAGGATAACCTCAGATGTTCAGCTCATTTCATCAGCTTGGTTTTAATAATGATTTACTTACTTACTTACTTACTATAGAGGTGGGGGACCATGAGGAGGTCAGAAGACAACTGTGGGAGATTGTTCTTTTCTTTGATCATGTGGGTTTTGGGGATTGAACTCAGGCCACCAGGGTTGGTAGCAATCACCTATGCTCACCGAACCATCTCGGTGTCCCCACCTTGTTTTGAATACAGATTCTTCTCTCACTGGCCTGGAGTTGAGATGGGCTATCCTGGCTGGCCTGCAAGCCCTAGGGATCTGTATGTCTCTGCCTTCCAAGTGCTGTGGTCACATGTGCATGCCACGGCACACAGCTTTTACACATGGCTTCTGGGGACTGGACTTGGGGCTCCATGCCTGTATGGCAAGTACTTGAATGGCAGAGTGGTCTTCCCAGACCCTGACATCCTTTTGACGGTCAGCCAGAACCTTTTTGATGTATCAGCCTAGCAGATCACTAGCTCCCATTAACCCCCAAACTAAGCATGTCATCAGATAGCATCTGAGACCTATAATAGACTTCTTGGCTTTGCTATGACTTACCTACCAGGTGGCTCCACCTACGTATATGAAAAATGCCCTGACTTATGGCTCTGTTCTCTTCTGTAACTCTAAAAGAATACCATGAAATCATATCCACATTGGAGCACATGGGGGGTGGTAACCTGAACCTGGGTTCTTGGGCCATGTCCATCCATATTTGGCTCAAGAACAAACTTATCTCTTATTTCCTCTGATGTGTGAGCCATATTTTATGTCAACACTTCTAACCACTGGGGAAAAAAGAAAAAGGATATTTCTGGGAGCCCTGCAGAGGAATGCAGACCTGCTGACATCTTGGTTTCCATTCCAGGGACCTGTAAATGCCGAAGTTTCTGATCTCTAGATGATCATCTGATGATGTCCTTGTGTGTGGTCATGAGTTACAAGATAGGAATGGCAGGTTGCGTGTACATAGGAAGTGTTGCAAGGTCCCCTCCGGCAAAGTAACCATTTGTTCTTTTACTTTTTTTTTTTTTTTTTAGATTTATTTATTTATTACATATGCAGTGTTCTGTCTGCACGTATCCCTGCAGGCCAGAAGAGGGCACCAGATCTCATTACAGATGGTTGGGAGCCACCATGTGGTTGCTGGGAATTGAACTCAGGACCTTTGGAAGAGCAGCCAGTGCCCTTGACCTCTGAGCCATCTCTCCAGCCCTCTTTTACATATTTTACAGTCATTTTCTGAGTACCTGCTCTGAGCCCAGTGCAGGATTACAGGAGTGAACACAGCTCTTCTGTTACCGAATTTAGAGTCTGTACTGAGAGGTCAAGTTTGATCTTGTGACACCAATTAAAACAGCCAAATTAATAGCAAAAAAGAGTAAAAGGGGATTTAATGTGATGACATTGGGAAGAGAGGCAAAGATCCAGCGACTCTCTCAAGTCTACCTTTGGGGTCCTGAAGTGAGATTAAAGTTTATAGGCTCAGGACATTCACATCTAAGCAGTCCTGGCCCAGGTGGGACCATGCCCACCACTGACCATCTTTGTCTGGACCTCAGACTCATCCTGGAAACTGAACGTTTGACAAGTTGGAAATCTCTTTGTAGGAGACAAGTTTTCCCTCTGGCTGGCACATTTTCCTTCTCTCACCACGAGATTCCTGGGGAAATTCCTTTATCTTCGGGGTCCATTGTTTCAATAGTCTAATAGTTATATTGAAAGGTACAAGTGTTCCTGTTTAGTGTCTTCATTTCTGCCAGGCCAGTTATTTTGCTTTCATGATGGTGGTGGTGGGGTGGAGTGGGTCGGCAGCAGGGTAGCAGAACATTAGCAGGTCACAAGCACACACCCAGGCACAGCATTGTAATAGCACTGGGTACAGGGAGTTGTGAGAGTGTGGAGTTGTGGCCCCTCTAGACCTCAGGCTCCAGACATAAGGAGTGGTCACCACTTCTCCTTGCTCAAATGTCACACAGATTTAATGTTTCCTGACTGGCAGTTGGGATTCAAAGGACAGGACCGCATGATGCACCCATTGGCTAAATGCGTGGTGAGCAGTGATTCAGGACTGATGTGGGTCCTTGTACTGATGCATTGCGGTATAGGGGCCTGGGTCCCATGCCTGAGGTCAGTGGGGGTCAGGGAGGTGTCTTAGTTAAGGTTTCTATTGCTGTGAAGAGACACCATGACCATGGCAACTTTTAAAGGAAAAACATTTAATTGGGTGGCTTACATTGTCAGAGGTTTAGTCCATTGTCATCAGGGTGTGACATGGTGGTGTGGAGGCAGACAGTGCTGGAGGTGAGAGTCCTACATCTTGATCAAAGGCAACAGGAAGTAGTCTGTCTCACTGGGCATGTCTTGAACATATATGAGACCTCAAAGCCTGCCTCCACAGTGGCGTACTTCCTCCAACAAGACCACAACTACTCCAATAAGGCCACACCTCGTAAGAGTGACACTCCCTTTGGGGGCCATTTTCTTTCAAACCGCCACAGAGGGCTACCTGGATGGTGGGCCAAGAAGACAGGGCCTGATGTATGGCTGTACTTCCCACTCCTTTGCAGAGCAGTTCTAGAAAGCCTAGCCTGGGCCCAGGGCCATGACTTCTGAGGGTAGTGCTAAGTCTAGGTTTAGGATCTTGTGGCTACAGGTAAGGGGGTAGAAGCAGGAATACCTTCCTGGGCTCTGGGGGTCCTCTCTGATGGACCTTGTCCTGAGCACTCCTGTTGTATCCTGAGGTTTTCAAAGCTTCCTAGCAGCTGTCCATGCACCTCCAGTGTGAAGGAATGAAAGAGATTCCTTTGGAAACAACTGCCCAGGGGCTCAGAAACTCCCTGTGTTGGAGATTGGGGCATCCTCTCCAGCTAGTGGTGGGTGGGATCACACCGTCTCCTCCCCAGTCTTTCCTTCCCCTTCTCTCTGCTTTCCCACTCCCCTTTCTTTATTTTCCAACAGTTTCTTGTTATATATCTACCCCAGGCTTGTGGTGATATTTGTAGTCTAAGAAATGAAACTTGCCTAAAGATCAGAGGACAGAGTTAGCCACAGAGGTCAGGCAGTGTGGCACACACCTTTAATCCTAGCACTTGGGAGTCACACACCTTTAATCTCAGCACTTGAGAGTCACACACCTTTAATCCTAGCACTTGGGAGTCACACACCTTTAATCCTAGCACTTGAGAGTCACACCCCTTTAATCCTAGCACTTGAGAGTCACACGCCTTTAATCCCAGCACTAGGAAGGTTGAGACAGGAAGTGATATGGCTGGGCAGAGAAAGGAGTATAAGGCCTTTTCTGCTGAGGACTCTGAGATTCAGTCTGGGGATTCATGGAAACAAGATCTTTTTGGCTGAGGAGTTAGTAAGGTGAGAAATGGCTGTGGCTTGTCTCCTCTGATATTTCAGCATTTACCCCAATATCTGGCTCCGGGTTTTTATTATAAGACCATTTAGGATTTGTGCAACACATGCTGGCCTTGAATAAACACACTTGGAGGAGTTTCTGATGGGAATTAGGGGACACTGAGTGACTCATACTGTAAAGATGGAAGAACCACAATGTAGGTCTGGATGCAGATGAGAAAGATCCAGCGGACTGGTCAACCCCAAGTCAGTGAGAGTACAGGGCTGGAGAAGCTGCGCTGTTCCCGGTGGTATATTTCAGGAGCTGCTGTTGGATCAGGGGCTTCGAGTCCAACTTCCTGTTCAGTTCTGTCCCGTTCTGCCCAGGCTGAGCCTGACAGAGTGGATGGTGGAGAGTCTGGGGAGTGAGTTTTGTAGAGAAGGTGGTGTGTTCTGGCATAGTCTCCTTTGCTCTTCCCATTCCGACACTGGCCAGCTTTGCTCTTTATGTGCATTTCTCAAGCAGCTGTCGTCTGAGGTGGGAGCTCTAAAAGGAAGTGGGAGAGGGGGCGGATGGCTCAGTGGGTGGAGAGCATTCTGCACAAGCGTGATGACCCGAGTTTATCTAGAATATACACCAAAGCTTGAGGGGTACTGCTCCTGGACTCTCAGCACCCCTCTTGGGAGCTGGGAGGAGACAGGAGGATGGCCCATAAGCTCGGCAGGGGCAGGGGTGGGGGAATAGCCTAGAGTATACAGTGTGGCCAAAGAGAGGAGGAAACTGCCTCAATAAGCTGGAAGGCGGGAACTCTCTAGAAAGTTGTCTTCCTAACCTCCACATGTATATTGTAGCACATGTGTGCTCCTCCCCCACTGCACAAACACACATACACAGCATACATGGCTATATACACACACTGCAAACTACACACTGCAAACATGTACACACACACCACATACACACACATACATACTCTATGCACACACTATTCACACTGCACACCACACACAATACACATACACTGCACACATCACACACGTACTACAGACACAAATACTGCACATACACATGTTGCACACACAAACGTGATGTCAGTGAGTATCAAAGTGAGCATGAGCAGAAACCACAGGGGCATTCTCACGGATTTGGATGTTGTGAAAATCGAACATGGAGGGCATCGATTGTGGCACTGTCTAAAGGAAGGAAAATTTGGAAACAGCCCAAGTGTCAACATCAGGGGCTTGGAAAAATAAATTGTGGTACAGATGGGAGCTGTCAGTAGGCTGACAGCTTCCGTAGTTAAAATGAACGGCCTCAATGCATTGACATGCGAAGAGCTGAAAAATCACTCGGAATTGGAAAGCAAGCATTTTAGGAATTTATACATGTGTGAGAGGAATGAAAACAGGCCAGAGGAGAGGCACACTGCTTTCATTCATCAATGAGCAAATTAATGCCTCATTGTCTGAGAAGTCTTCGTAATCTTTCAGATCTAAATTTAGTGCCTGACTTTTATGGGGGACCGTTCCCTGACCCCTGGGCTGGTTGTGGTGGTATTGTGTTCCCCAAAATATTGTGCACCCTAATAAACTTATCTGGGGTCAGAGAACAGAACAGCCACTAGATATAGAGGCCAGAAAATGGTGGCACACATATCTTTAATCCTAGCATTCCAGAGGCAGAGATCTACCTGGATCTCTGTGTGTTCAAGGATACAGCCAAGCATGGTGACTCACGCCTTTAATCCCAGAAAGTGAGCCTTTAATCCCAGGGAGTGGTGGCAGAAAGCAGAGAGGTATATAAGGCGTGAAGACTAGAAACTAGAAGCATTTGGCCTGGTTAAGCATTCAGGCTTTCGAGCAGCAGTTCAGCTGAGATCCAGCTGGATGAGGACTCAGAAGCTTCCAGTCTGAGGAAACAGGATCAGCTGAGGAATAGGCGAGGTGAGGAAGCTGTGGCTTGTTCTGTTTCTCTGATCTTCCAGTATTCACCCTGATACCTGGCTCCAGGTTTGATTTTATTAATAAGACTCTTTAAGATTCATGTTACACTTGGTAGGTGCATTTATATATTTTTCCTTCATGTCCCTTGTTACTGTTGTGTGATTATTTGTTAATGTCCATCTTCTCCACAACCTCATTTATTCAGACTCAGGCACCTTCTTCAACAAAGCATCCAGTACCTGGCCCAATGCCTGTCACTTGCTGGATGCCCAGTGAACGGCTTTCTGGGTAACTGCATCTTTGAGCTCAGGGTCCTTGTTTGTAAAAAGGATAATGATTCTTTCTTTTTGTTTTTAAAATTGAAAAAGTATGTGTGTGTGTGTGTGTGTGTGTGTGTGTGTGTAGGCCAGCGGTCAATCTTGGCTGTTGCTTCTTAGGAACTGTCCAGCTTGTGTTATGAGACAGGGTCTTTCACTGGTTTGGAGCTCATCAAATAGGCTGGCTGCCTGGCCAGCAAGCCCCAGGGACCCACCCACCTGTCCCTGCCTCCCCAGAGCTGCTATTAAGCTTAGGACACCATGCTTGATGTTTTATTTATTATTATTACTATTAATTATTATTATTATTGGGACAGAGTCTCACTATTTAGCCATGGCTGGCCTGGAACTCACTTTGTAGACCAGATTGGCCTTGAACTCATAGAGATCTACTCGTCTTTCTTTACCTAGGGCTGGGATTAAAGACATGGGCCATCATGCCTGGTGGCTGACTTTAAATGTGAGTTCTGGGGAATAAATTCAGGTCCATGTGCCTTCAAAGCAAGTACTTTACTAACAGATGTCTCTCCACACCCATGATTTTTTTCTTTAAACAGTTGTTAGGATTTAAAATACAATGGATGAACACAAATGTCAAAGAGGTCAGTATTAGGACCTCAGTTTATTTATTTATTTAGAATTACTTTATTATTATTTTTTAGTGTGTATGAATGTTTTTGCTGCATGTATGTCTGTATCACATGTATGCCTGGTGCCCTTGGAGGTAAGAAGAGGGCGTTGGATTTCCTGGGACTGGAGTTACAGACAGTTGTGAGCTGCCATGTGGGTGCTGGGAATTGAACCTGGGCCCTCTGCAGAAGCAGCCAGCACTCTTAACTGCTGAACCATTTCTCCAGCCCCAAGCCCTCAATCCATTTGTTGAGTGTGTTAATGTTCTTGTCCAAGAAACACCATGTGATCACCAGGTGGCGCTGTGATCATTTGGTTGGGAGTTTCTTAACCCATCAGCTCACACAAAGCTTCCTAGAGGCTTCCAGAGCTTCCTTCTTAGGTCCGCAGGTTCCCAAGGGACCATTCTGCCTCTGCTCTGTCCTCTCAGGGATGGTAGGCTGGAAACTCTGTTCTCTGAGTGGGGGCGGCTACACCACAGGACTGGGGTGCCCAGTGGGTAGGCCAGCCCTGGGAGAAACAGGGAAGAGGCATGCCAGAAGCTCAGCGTTTGGAACTGGAGGAGGTCTTATGCAAATGTGGGGTCTGAGCACCTCCAGGCCAGGCTATGAGTCAGCACCAGCACCCATCCTGCGCCACGTTGTGGGTGTTGTTTCTCAGTGTTTTCTGGGAAGAGCTATTGCGGCCTTTGCTTTCCACACCAGAAACTCACAGAGAAAGATGAAGAAGTTTGCAGGTTGAGAGTGGCCAGGCTGAGTCTTGGCTTTGCCGCTTCTGCCTTTGACTTGGGATAAGTATCGAGCTCTGCTGTCCCTCAGTGTCCTCCTTATGAAACAAGTAAGATGGCATTGACCTCGTAGAGTTTCCAAGAGGATGAAGTGGCCAAAACCTGCACCTGAGGAGCTTGGGAAGTGTTAGCTGTGGTCATTATGGTGTGACCATGCCACGTGGGAGGGTGGAAGAAACCTAGCTAAGTGTGGTCGCAGGAGACTAAGATACAAGGATCATCCGAAGCTGGGAGTTCAGAGTCAGCCTAAGCAACACAGCCAGACCCTGCCACCCTTCCCCATCCTACAGCCCCTGCCTCTCGATTCGACATTCCTGGTAAAGTTTGGCTTTGTCATTTACTGTCTGAGGCTTGCTTTTGGATAAGTCTGTTCTGAGTTTTCCTTTCTAAAACAGGAAAGACTAAAAGACTAATGCACGCCCTGTGGTGTCCTTGCAGCTGTTACACAAAGTATTGAACACTAGGCAGGTAATTGGTAATTCACAAGTTTGTAAAATGTCACTTCCTGTTCTCAAGAAGAAGCAGATGGCCACACAAACTCAGGTGCCCTTCTTTGGGAGCCATTCACTTCTTTCTTGAGACTCCCTGTAACCTGCAACTCCCCTGTTAGGCTAGACTGGCTGACCAGGAGTTCCAGGGTGTCTGCCTGTGTCTGTCTCTCCAGAGCCAGGATTACAAATGCATGCCACTACACCCAGCTTTTTATGAGGGGGCTGGGGCTCGAACTCAGGGCCTTATACTCACTTTACTGACTCAGCTCTTTCCTCTGCTCCCCTCTACTTCTTACACTTTCTTTCTTTGTTCCTGTGTGGATTGTCTTCCTTGAGAGACAGAGTGCCTCTCCACACTGTCCACGCATGGGGCTCCAGGTGCCCAGCAGAGAGCTGGGTCCTGGCTTCTTGCTGCTCAGGACAGTTGGAGAGTTATGGCAATGTGTATGTGTGGGTGAAGCCTACTGAGAATCTAGACATCAGTAAAAGCTGAGGGCTGAGAGGCACCCACTGTGATCAGAAATTACCATGTGGTCCACTCTCCTCCTGAGTCTAGGATGGCCCATTCCCTGTCCCTCCCATTGCGTCAGTGTTCTTGATATGTCTGCTTCTGCTACTTGCTGGCACAGGGCATGGAGATAAGGGGCTGGCTGAGGCCATCAAGGTGTGGTTACACGTTGTATTAGTCACTTTCCCATTTCTGTGTTTGCCTGAAGGAAACAAGAGAGGAAGACTTGATGTTGGCTCAGGGTTTGAGAGGTGAAGGTATGGTGAAGTTCATAGACGGTCCTTGAAGCAGAAGCATGTGTGTGGCAGTCTACTGACATGATTGGCAAACAGACTATTTGGGCCAGGCTGAGGCCGGGCTATAAAACCTTAAAGGCCGTCCCTGAATAATCCCCTTCTTGCCAGTGTGTTGACATTACTGCTCCACGCACTCAACAACTTCCCCCAAGGATCAGGGTGCTGTGAGCTTCCTGTCAGGGTCACCTCACACTTCTTTCTGGATGCTATCATCACACAAGGGTCACAGACATGGCAACTCATCTAGATCTTCCTTTTAGATCAGATCTCCAAATAGGATGCACCATGATTGAGCCAAGGTCCTGGGGCATAAAGTGTGGGAGTCTTCCTGAATGCCCATTGTTTATTTTTCCTTTCTTCCTTCCTTCTTTTCCCTCCCTCCCTCCCTCCCTTCCTTCTTTCCTTCCTTCCTTCTTTTCTTTTCTTTTCTTTCTTTTTTCTTTTTGGTTGTTTTGTTTTTGAGACAGGGTTTCTTTGTGTAACCCTGGCTGTCCTGGAACTCACTCTATAGACCAGCCTGGCCTTGAACTCACAGAGATCTACCTGCCTTTGCCTTCTGAGTGCTGAGATTAAAGGCATGTGCCACCACTGTCTTGCTACACTGTCTGGCTGTTTCTACTGATACCCTTCCCTCCTTCCTGCTCCAGCACTTAATTAAGCATTTGAAATATTTGTTTATCTATTGTGTGTGTGTGTGTCACGATGTGCATGTGGAGGTCGGAAGACAACTTGCTGTAGTCGGTGCTCTCCTTTTACAATGTGGGTTTTGGGAATTGAACTCAGGTCATCAGGCTTGGCAACCACTAAGCCATCTTGCCGGCCCCAGCACTTAAATTTAATGGCCCTTTGGCTGCTCCTCTTCTGTCGGACAGACTAACAGGTGTGAATGAACTGAGTTGCCACAGTGTAAGCGAGCCTGTAGTCAGTGGGTAGATAGCCGAATCTGCGATGAGCAGGCTCCGGGGACTCCAAGTCTTGGCTGTTTATTTCTCTTCTTAGGCTAGGTACTCATTGAGAGGTGTGCCCTTATCTAGAGTGGGTGGTACTCTGGTGACTGGAGGGTCCCAGTCCCTACTGTCTGGGTTTGCCCCTCCCCTGGTGCAGCCCCTGGCCTTGGCCAGTGGTGGGGTGTGGGGAGTGGGAGAGAGAGCAAATGGACAGCAGCTGTTAGACAACTTTTTACATCTCCAGGAGATGTAGGAAAGCTCCTATGGCTCTTTGCAGATTGGTATTCCAAAGTGAAAAACAGAAATAATCCCAGTGGTGTCCCAAAACAAAAGAGGGAGAACAAATACATCCTCTCTGGCTCCAGTCTGCTCCCTGCCCTGTTGGCATTTGCTGTCATAGGAGCGACTGCCTCTGCCACAGGTTCCTGCCGGACTTGGCTTCCCACTCCTATGGGACCTTCGTAGGCACCAAACCTCTCCAAGCCTCAGCTTCAGGAGGTGCCAACCTGGGGTTCTGCTGTCCTCACGGAAGGAGCTTGGGGGCATGCATGCATTTTGCAAGCAAGGTCTTCGGATGATAATTTTATCACAGGCAGAAGACAGACACACTCACACGCCCCCAAATCACTAATGGGGCCTCCCTCTGAAGGTGCTCCTGCTTCTCGAGTGGTGATTACTCAGTACCCTGTGTAATTATTTAATCAACCCAACTAAGTCCTCAGCGTGAGTGGAGCCAGGGGCAGCTGACCAGACCCCCTCCCCCACTCCTCAGAAGCATAATCAGCTGCAGAGAGGGAGTGAGTACTCCCAGCTCTTCTTTCCTTTGTGCAAAGACTGGGCTGGGTAGGAGGGGAGGGTGGCCAGGAGGGAGGGGGACAGGTCACCTTGGGATTCCCTCACTGAGATGTTGAGGACACTGAGGGCCAGAGACTGAAAGTCAGCAGTCAAGGGTCTCACAGCAGCTCAGCTGCTGGAGGTCAGTCTCAGCGTGGGCTTCCTTCCTCTCTCCTCTTTCTCCCTCCTTTCCTCCCTTTCCACCCCCAGTTTCATAGGTACTAGGCACACACATGCATTCTTATTGTCAAGTGTGCAGATGACACACATGGAGTGAAAGCCTCCCTCTTTCCCCTCTTCCCCATGCACACCCCCATCCTCTTCCTAGAGGCACCCACAGCTGTCAGCCTGGAGACTTCTAGACTATTTCTTCTGCACTCACAGCTTTGTGCCCTGGATGCTCTGCTCACCTAAACATCCCTCATGCCGTCTAGACCAGCAAGCAGTTCACATTCAGGCACTGATTTTATCCCCGGGGACATGAAGCAATGTGTGGGGGACATTTTGATCCCTGTGCTGAGGAAGGACTGCTCCTGGTACCCAGTGATGGAGGCCAGGATGCTGCTAAATACATTACGTGACACAGATCAGCTCTCATGGCACAGTGATCCTGCCTGAATATCAGTAGTACTGGCTGGGGCTGAGAAAGCCAGGTCTAGAAAGTTCTCTACTTATTCCCCTCCCCAATCATCATCATTATCATCATCATAACCACAACCACCACCTTGAGAGTCCTGGCAGGTTAACAGATATTCTTTCCATTCTCATTACTTCTGCCTTTTCTTTTGACAACATCCTGGTCTGCATATGTCTTCCAATGACTTTCGAATTGCCTCCAGGTGAGGGAATGAATGGAAGCCCCTGTGTGCTTCTCTGGTTGGATATTGGGGTCACTCCATTGTTACTGGGGTAAGTTATTGGTTGAATGACTTCCCAAGTCCTCATAAAATGCTTCTATTTTAAACACCACACACTTAAATCCAATTTTAATAGCTCCTGCCTTGAGTTCTTATACAAGTGGCCTTCTGGCCTTCCCTACCCAAAATCTAAGGATCTAAGGAAGATGCTAACTTGTTTTAATGCTATCCTAGTATGCCTTCAGAAGGGCTAGAGGGAACCTGACCATCATAGGGTGTGTTTGGTCCAGCCACACCAACCCTGCACGGCGGGGGCTTAGGTGGAGAGGGGCTGGTTGGGAGCTTCACTTTACAGATACCTCTCACTTTACCTGGCCTCTCATGGAAGGTCATGTGGAATGCCCACCATCTTTGAGAAGTCATGTCCTCTCTGAGTCTTCTCTTGGAAGTCCCTTGGTTTAGCAAGGGGATCAAGTGTAGCAGAAGGAGGCATGGCCATGGGGACAGATCCTGGGATCAGCAGAACACACTACCAGATCAATTTTCTTCAGAGATGAGAAAAGGCTGCCCTAGCCATCCATCCATCTTCCTCTTCTTTCCCTCTCCACTCTCTCCAGAGCCTTGGCACTCAGATCTGAGAGCTCGTTCTTGCTTGTGTGTGAGTGTGAGGCTTGAGTGAAGACGGCAGACAGACATGGCCAGGGCAGTCTGGAGGGCCACACTTGACCCCAGCTCCCCTCTTTGTCCAAACTTGGAACCAGTGGCCACACAAGTGTAATTAGTTAATCAATCATCCTGAGTGATAAGCAGGATGATAGATGCAGGTCTCACTTGATCACTTTTTTATTAAGGAGAAATAAATCAACCCCACATTGTTGCTATAAACCTTTCAAACTGGTCAGATCCTGGCTGGCGGAAGCTGATTAGCATGGCCACATAGAGGGACCATTTGTAGCTCATCATTGAGATCAATCTATCCCTGTCACTTTCCCTCGGTGGAGGAGGTGGCAGAAGCCAGGTGCTGCCCCACCATGCCCCGTTTCCCTGTGCTTTTGATGCATGAGAGGAGCGGTCTGTGTGTACATGAGCTTTGGTGTCAGGGAGCGGTGCCAAGAACCAGCCAACTGTGTGACCTCAGTTCCTCTCTGAGTTGTAGCTTTCTCTTTGTTAACCAAGGGGATGGAGAGCTGGCTCAGTGGTTAAAAACACTGGCTGCTCTTCCAGAGGACCTGGGTTCAAGTCCTAGCACCCACATGGCAGCTCACAACTGTCTTTAACTCCAGTTCCAGGGGAACCAGTGCCCTCTCTGGCCTATGCAGGCATTGCATACATCTATGACCATCCATCCATGTGAACTATAAATAAATCTTAAAAAAGAAAAAGGTATGTCCTCCTCTGACAGTTGTTCTGAGTATCTTGGTGCCAAACTTTGTGGTTTCAGGACCCCTTTATGTACCTAAAAACTGCCGAACTCTCTCCAAAACTTTTGTTCATGTGATTTGTACCTACCAATATTTGCTACGTTAGAAATTAAAGCAGAAAATTTAAAATCTACTCATTTATTTAAAATAATAGTCACAAATCTATTTCAAGTTAATGTAAACAATGTTTTCAATAAACGTTGATGGGGGATGGGGTGGGTGGCTCAGTTGATATAGGACTTACTGTATTAACATGAAGACCTGGGTTCAGACTCCCAGCACCTGCATAAAACAAACAAACAAAAAAAAAATAGGTGTGGCAGCACGTGCCTGTAATTCCCAGCACCGAAGAGGCAGAGACAGGAAGATCTCTGAGACTAGTCTAGCTGAATTAGTGAGCTCCAGATTCAATGAGAGGCCTTGTCTCCAAAAGAGATGGTGGGGAGTAATTAAGGAAGACACTAGACATCAATGTTTGCACATACATGTATATCTGCACACATGCACATGCTCATGCACACTCACACGCACAGAGAGGGGGGAAGGATTTTATGTTTCTGGCCCAATACACTGTTAGATTCTTATATTTATTTCTGGGTCCATTGTGGTGAGTTGTTATAGGTCAGAAGTATGGAGAAAACCCAGGTAGAAAAAGGGGTGTGTGCTGTTTTCTTTTTTTGAGATTAGGGGCTCTCACTATGTCGTTCAGATCGTCCTTGAACTCCTGGACTCAGGTGGCCTTCCCATCTGGCCTCTGGAGCCACTGTTCGACATACTGTGTGGGCAGCCTCTGGAAAACCTCCCCATAGACTCATGAGAGAATGAGAAGAAAAAGATAAGTAACCGGCTGGGCTCCATTCTCAGCGCTAAAGTTAGCAGCTTTGCCCTCGTGGGCTTCTATAAAGGATGTCCGCTGCTGAGAGTGAGCTGAAGCCACAGGTGGAAGGAGGTGACATGGGGGGATCTCCTGCAGGAGCTGGTCCCAGGCAGGCCTCTGCCAATAGCTGGCCTCCTCTGAAGCCTGTGCTCCGTCTATGGAGGGAGTGCTGAGTTGTCTGTATGGCGGCCACCCGGTCTCCTGTCAACCCCTCTACCAGCACTATCCTGTCACTGACTGATGATACTGTATCATAAGCTCCCTTATCTCCCAATGTCTGGATGGCCCAATCAATGAAATATTCCAGCTGGAGACTGAGGACAGTAGGGATTTGGGGACAGGAGTCATAGCTGCTGTGTCTCTTTTCCTCTGGGTCTCAGTGAAGCTCCCCATCTGGTCCCTTCAGCCTCTGGTGTGGGCGGGGCTTCTCACTGCTGCTCTTCCTGGGGTGTAACACCTTCCTGCTTGCTTTTCTTGTATCCTAAGGATTAAACTCTCCTTGATTGGCACCTGCTTCTTGTGGGAAGGGGGGGAAATACGGGACACTTTGGCAATAAGCTCCACGACTGAAGCTACCTGAGAGATGAGTGTTTCCAAGACTCTGATGCTCAGGGTTAACGTTTACAGTCTGAACTCTTGGCTATAGCCTGCAAGAATCGATCCTACCAGCTTCCTCATCCTTAAATGATTGGGATTTTAGCCACATTTTCCTTTCCTCCCTCCAGGTCTGGTTCTTCAAATAAGCCCTTCTGCCACAGGGACTTTGCACATGTTGATTTCGAAGCCAAGGCCACGTTTCTTCTTCCCTTAATTAACATATTCCCTTCCTTTGCCTGGCAGTTTGGGACTGTGTGGTGTCTCTGTCCTCTTTGAGTTCCCTGTCTAGGTAAAGTCCCACTATTCCAGGCTGCCAGAGCACTACACACGCTCCAGTTTGACATTTGTATGCATTTAACAAACACATCTGCGGAGTTTGCCATGTACCAGGCGCTGTGCCAAGTGTTTGTAAATATCCAATCATCTAATTCTGCATACAACCGTGAGATAAATACTGGTAGAATCCCCATTGTACAATGAGGAAACTGAGACACCACAAGGTTGAGGACTTAGTCAAGATCACCCAGCTGTGAAGGACCAGGAAGCCTGGCTCTCTTGTCTCCTCTCCCTTTCATTGCATCAAGTTATTCCATCAAACCTGTTTCCCCAGCCAGAGTGCAAACCTGTAACGCTTACTATGTTAGTTTGTATCCTCAGGGGCTTACTATGTTATTTTGTTATTTTGTATCCTCAGGGTCGGGCTCAGTGTCTGACACACACTGGGTGCTTCACAAATATTTGTAAAATGAACAAGTGGTAGACAACAGCCACAGACTGTCATGTTACCTTCTACCTGCAGGGTCCCAGGGCTGGCTACAGCCTGGTCTCTTCCTGGAGTGGGTGGGATGCCACCTATTTCCTGGGGAATCTTCCTATAGGTATGCAGCCTCCACTCTTCCAAATCCTGGAACCCTGGGCATCTCCCTTGCCTTGGATGCCTCTAGCAGCTGCTTTTCTGACAGTGGCTGAAGGAGTGTTCCCAACGCCAATCCACACTGCTCGGAAGCAAGCCATCCCTGCACCAGTGACCCTGCTAAGAGTGCAGTTTTCTCTCCCTCTCTCCCGGACTTTGATTTGATCAGGCCAAATCTGAAATGATGTGTGAAAGTAATGATATTTGGTAATTAAATCTCTGGTGACGGCCACTGCAATTTGTGCTACATGCATTGTTCATAAGGAAAAAAAAAAAGCATCAATTCATTTTCTGACCGGCTACTCCAGGGACTGGCAATTAGGGGCCGCTCATCTCTCGTCGCCTCGCATATTAAAGAGCTACTGAAACGCAGAGAGAATTTGGGAGGGTTTCTCCCCCCCCCCCCAACCTTCTAATAATGTTAGCTTAATTAGGGAGGCTCAATGATAAAGGGACAGTTTGGGATGATTTGAGCAGACTGTGGTGGAAGGGAGAGAATGAGCTAACAGAGGAAGGAAGGTGTGGGGTGAGATTCAGGGAGGCCCACCCTGGGACACTTGGTGGTGGCCAAGGACAAAGGGCACTGGGAACCCCTGCTAAGCTCTGCTTCCTCTCCATCTTGTTGGGCCTTTTTTCTTTCCCATCTTTCCTTCTCTCTTTCACTTCCTCCCTCCATTTTCCTCTCCTCCTTCCTGTCTTCTCCACACACACACACACACACACACCCCTTTTTTGTGGCTGAGCTTTGGAATGCTCCTTCCTCATTTGTCCCTCACATGATGACCCAGTTTCTCCATCCATCTTCCCTCACCCTGAGTGGAATTCCCCACCTCCAGCGTTCCTCAGCAAGTGTAGCCTGTGAGGTAACATTCTCTCCAGACCCGGAAGTTGGTGCTTTTCCTTCCGTGGGTTTCCACACACCACAGCCTGCATTGACTTTGTAGTATCAGAGGGAGCAATTTCACTGCCCTCCAAATGCTCTGGGTTCTACCTGTTCCCTCCCCACTCCTATGGCCTCTGACAAACACTGATCTTCAACTGGAATGTGGTACAGTCGGAATCAGGCTGCAAGGAGCTCTTTCTTTTTTCTTTCTTTCTCCCTCTCTCTCTCTCTCTCTCTCTCTCTCTCTCTCTCTCTCTCTCTCTCCCTCCTTTCCTTTCTTCTTCCTTGCCTTCTTCCTTCCTCCCCTCCACCTTTTTTTTTTTTTTTTTTTGAGATAAGGTTTCTTTGTGTAATCACTCTGGTTGTCCTGGAACTCACTCTGTAGACCAGGCTGGCCTGGAACTCACAGAGATCTGCCTGCCTCTGCCTCCCGAGTGCTGGGATCAAAGGCGTGCGCCACCATCACTGGCCTGAAGAAGCCTTTTTAGAGAGGCTTTGTGCTCAACCACTTGTGTCCCAGCTTCTGCTTCTGTCTGTACATGTCCAGCAAGCCCCTAACCCTCATCCACCACCCACCTAGTGATTGTTTTGGACACACACACACACACACACACACACACACACACACACACACACGAGTGGGAGAGGCTGATTCACAAAGTGGCAGGGGTGCAGCTGGTCCTGGTTAGAAAAATAGGACAGTTAGCAACTGTTGGATCTACAAGACCCCAGGGCAAAACTAAACCTGGATGTGACTGAGCCAGCATCGCTGGGCTTCAGACTTTTCCAGATAAGGAGCTCCTCTAGTGCTTCCATTCACCTCTCTAGGGAGTCCAGTGCAGTCTGTTCTACAGGAGAAACACACTCAAGGTCAGGCACCCTGCCGGAACCTCACAGAAGCAAAGACAACACTGGTCTGCCGTCCAGGTCTGTCTGATGCGAGGCCAGCGGGGAATAGTCTCTAGCCACTTAACTGGAGCAAAGCCTTGAGCTAACACATGCAGCCACACTTGAGGTGTGGCTAGAGGGCTTGAGACCCTGACAGTTTAGTGTATTTGGTTTTAATTACTGCAGTTTCATTTTATCTTTTGAAGGTATCTCTCTGGAAGCACATGGACTGACTTGTTCGGGATGTTCACACTGCTTGTCATTCTCAAGGTCATTCCACAAATAAGAGTCACGCCTAAAATGTTCACTGCACTCAGTTTTCTCACTTCTTTTTCATTTATTAGATTTATTTATTCTATTTTGTATGTGAGTGTTTTACCTGAATGTATGTATGTACACTACATACGTTCTTGGTGCCAGTAGCAGTCAGAAGAGGGCATCTGGTTCCCTAGAACTGGAGTTATGGATGGCTGTAAACCACCATATGGGTGCTGGGAATTGAACCTGGGTCCTTTGCAAGAACAATAAGTGCTCCTAACCATTCTCCAGGCCATTTCTCCAGCCCTGAATATTCTATAAACATACTTGAGAGTAAAATTAATATATTACATCTCACTCAACGTTTCAGCAATTATTTTTTATAAAACTATAACGTCTACATATCCATTAGATACTTTTGTATTGTTGTTTATCTTTTAAAAATGATGTCTCACTAAAATGATGTTACCCAGTCTGGCTTTGAACTCCTGGACTCAAGCTGAGCCTCTGGAGTAGCAGGGACTACACATGCGTGGACTTTGCCGAGCTTTGAAGTGTACATTTAAATAGGACCTGTAGCTGGTGGCTACTGTACGACAGTATGCCAGAACCTTGGAGAGTTTATGGCAGCCACCCCCCAACCCTGCTGTCAGCCCGTAGCCCTCTGGTCCTGCTTGCATCCCATTGACCTGGCAGGGCTGGCAAAGGGGTAGGGGTTCTGCACTCACCCTTTGCCACACTCATGGCCTGTTGTCTTTTACTAGCACTTGTTGAATAAACAAGTCATGGCCGTGATCTTAACCTGCAGGATGCCAACACTCTCCCCAGGATCCCTGCTCAGCGGCTCCCATTTCACAGTAGAAGAAAGAGGCTCACCAAGGCTGGTGCTATTCCGTAAGTCACACAGCTGGAAAACATGTGGCCTGGGTAGTTTGGCTTCAGATCCTTGCATAATGCACAGGGCCAGGCTCAGGGGCAGCTCCAGGCTCTCTGGCCCTGTCCATCTCCACATGGATTCAAACGCAAGTCTCTATTGTGAGGCAAAGGCAGTGCGGGTAAGGGAGAAAAGAAATGAGGGGGAGAGGGAGCTAGTCGAGGGGTATTATTAGTTTCTACTGGACTCAATGTCCCAGGACAGTAGATTCAAAGGGCTGGAGAGATGGGGTGTTCACTTATCACTCATTGGAGCAGGGGCACATGGTGCCACCGGCTGGCAGCTGAGGTGGACAAAATACATTCCGTGCACAAAGGAAGCTCCCAGGCAAGAAAATGGCAGCTGGCAGCAAGCAGCCCTCCCTCAAGAGTGTTGGAGAAATCCCTTATACTTGGCTGAGCTGCTGGAGTCACTGGGAGCCGGGTTCTTCAGGAGGTAGTTTTCTTCTGCTGGTTCTGAATGTCTCAGGGACCACGGCTGCCTTTTAAGGGTTAGCCACAGCAAAGCAGATGGTGCTTGGGTGATGATCTTTGGAAGCCGTATGGATTTGCAATTCAGAAAGGAGGGAGGCTAGGAGTCTTTGCATATGTATAAAGAAAGCTTTTCCTACAGCGGTATGGGTGTGAATTAGGTTTGGGGCATGCTTAAATTCACTTAAGGGCGCAGACTTTTGGGGGAACATTCCAGAGGTCTTTAGCGATATCCTTCAGCATATAAACAATTTACAGATTATAAATTATTCAACTTCCTTAAAGCAAGTCCCTTAATCATGGATCATAGGCAACTCTTAGCCTACTTTGAGTTATGAGGTACTTGAAAAGAAAAGTGGCTTTTTGTGTGTGTGTATGTCTATTCAGCAATTCTGGTTTGCTTTTGAAGACAGTGACTTCTTTCTCAATTCAGGTTGGAGCAAAACTTCTTTGGGAGGATGGCTTTCACCTTTAAATTATTGAGACTTAATTTTCTTCCTCTGCCATACCGTTTCTTAAGCTTTAGAGAAGCCAGAAGCTACAGTCCAGGCTGACTAGACAGTTGTCCTGGCTTCTGAAGTCTGCTGCCGTACTTGAGTTGGTTCTGCATTAGTCCCTCTTTGTTCATTTGGCCCTAACTGAGGCCTTGTAAAGTAGAATTTGCCCTCTGATTTCATTACAAGGAGCTGGGCAGGGAAACTTCAGTGCAGCTCATGAGGTACAGCGTGTAGGATACTTAGGGATTATGGATGCTTCCAGGCTCTAGTGCATGGAGGAGTCAGTCACCTGCACTGCCCAGGCTTCCTCTAGCCCAGTGGTTCTCAACCTTCCTAATGCTGCGACCCTTTAATACAGCTCCTCAGGTTGTGGTGAGCTAAAATTATTTTTGTTGCTACTTCATAACTGTACATTTTTGCTACTGTTATGAATCATAATGTAAATATTTTTGGAGACAGAGGGTTGGCAAAAGGGGTTGTGACCCATAGGTTGGGAACCAAGGCTCTGGACTAATGATGCCAGACTAGTTGGGAATGGAGCAGGAAAGTGGATTTTCAAAGTCACGCAGATGGGAATGATGGGGAGGCTCTTGGTAGACAGGACCAGAAGCTATGATGACATTTGAAAGCATGCAGCCCTATTCCTGACATCTAACGTCAGGGTCACTGCACTGACATGGAGAGCAGAGCCAGGTAGGCTTAAATTGAATATTGAATCTGCTGAGATTCGTTGTGGTTTGGAGCTAAGTGTCTTGTCCTGTGGAATCTGCCTTTGAATTTTGACAACATAATTATAATTAATGAGACTTACAGAGGCTGTTTGGGATATTCGGTGAGATACTCAGGTCCCCAGGGGTGGCTGTCCCTTATTAAGAGCCATAGCACCCACCTCTCCCAGCCTGGTCCCTGGGAGCTGGCCTCTTTCTCATCCTGCCTGGAAGCTAGCTGCTGACCCTGAGTCCCCTGGCTGGCCACTTCTGGGGAAGCCACCCCCTTTGCTGATGCCCACAGCATGCTCAGTGGTGCCCATCTTCTCTCGAGGAGGATGGTATCGACATTTCGAAAACAGTTTAATTATTCTGCGGCTGTCTGGCTATTAGCTGCGACAAGAGAGCTCAGGGCTATTTTTCAGCATTAATTTTCCATTTGAAATGAATTCCTTTTGGTTACACTTTTTAAATGTTTCTTTTAATTAGACGCAATTACTTCAGAAGAATTGCTTTTATTCCTCAGCCTGAGATCCCAGCGATAAAGTCGCTATCTGGCCCCACCGAACGGCCGGGACGGCTCATTTAGTCTCTGCACTAAAGTATATTGAACTAGGAAATTATACA
The DNA here is from genome assembly GCF_949786415.1 of Peromyscus eremicus. Classification (NCBI taxonomy): domain Eukaryota; kingdom Metazoa; phylum Chordata; class Mammalia; order Rodentia; family Cricetidae; genus Peromyscus; species Peromyscus eremicus. Next base: position 133,926,711 of record NC_081419.1, on the reverse strand, counting down.
GCGAATCAACTATTAATTCCTTTTATGATCGCTCACTCTAACATCTTGAATGAGATCTTCAGGGGGAAATTTAGTCACAATAGGGATCATTGTTCCCCACTTCCAGCCCTCGGCCCAGCATGAGGGAGGCTGCCCTGGTGATAGGCAAGGCACAGGGGCAGGATGCCATGGGGCTCTTGGCTTTCCTGGGGGCTTTGGGGTAGGGGATGGTACGACTGAAGCTGCTTGGCCGGTCTGGAGGGAGTCCTTTTCAGCCCCCAAGAAGAAGGAAGTGGCTGTGGCTTTGCCAGAGACAGAAAATGTCCCTGCCTTTGAAAATTGGTTCTGTGGTCCTTCCTGGTGCAGTTCTGCAGGCGGCCTGAGAGCCAGTAGGTGGCGCTCTCCCACTGCGTTGGCAATTCCATCTGAGCTGGTAGAGGAAGCTTGGTAGTCACTTGGGAGAATCCTTTCAGAGACCTTTGCTGGAACCAAGCTTAACAGACGGGGAAACTGAGGTACAGAGAGGGGTGTGTAGTCACAGACGAAGACTGAACCAGCTCCCCCCGCCCCCCACCTTTGGACCATGTCTCTGAATTTGACCTTTTATGGGGGATGTTGCTGCTGAAGGAACCCTCCTGGGGTCCTCTGCCGCTTCTACACTCCCAGCTTGTCTGAAGAGGAAGGGCTGGGCAGGATCAAAGGGCTTCCAGGGGCGCTTGTAATGGAAAGGTTCTAGGGGTGGGGTGAACCAGAGGAGGTCCTCATGCTGGCTGTGGGATTACTGATCTACCTGGTTGTTGGAGGAGGGCCTGGAGGGAACACTCACTTGAGATCCCAATGTGATGGGTGTGTAGATGTGTGCCTCATTTTTTTCCTATCTGGTTCTCTTAGAGGAGGCAGGGTTTGAAGGATGGGTAGGAGTTTCAGGGGAGGAGAAGGCACACCTAGTAGAGGGAATGCCTGTGACAGAGTCCCACCCCTCCCCCCAGGTCTGTGTTCCCGTGCTGGGAGTTTGTATTGAGGACAGTAGGAGCTGCGCTCAGATCTGTGATGACAGATTGCCCTGGCTGCTCTGTGTAGGACTTGAGAAAACAGACCATAGAGTCGGGGGAGGGGGGTAGAGTGGGGTGGGGGGATGGGTGGGCGAGGAGGGCTCTTGCTATTGGCCAGGTAGAGGTGAAAGTGGCCTGTGTCTTTTTTTTTTTAAATTTTTATTTTGCAATACAATTAAGTTCTACATACAGGCACAGATTCCCTTGTTCTCCCCCCTCCCGCCCCCCTCACCTTCCCCCCAGCCCGCCCCCCCATTCCAATCTCCTCCAGGGCAAAGCCTTCCCCACAGACTGAGATCAACCTGGTGGACTCAGTCCAGGTAGGTCCAGTCCCCTCCTCCCAGGCCGAGCCAAGCGACCCTGCATAGGCCCCAGGTTTCAAACAGCCAACTCATGCAATGAGCACAGGACCCAGTGCCACTGCCTGGATGCCTCCCAAACAGATCAGGCCAATCAACTGTCTCACCCACTCAGAGGGCCTGATCCAGTTGGTGACCCCACAGCCATTGGTTCATATTTCATGTGTTTCCGTTTGTTTGGCTATTTGTCTCTGTGCTTTATCCGACCTTGGTCTCAACAATTCTCTCTCATATAAACCCTCCTCATTCTCGCTAATTGGACTCCCAGAGATCCACCTGGGGCCTAGTCATGGATCTCTGCATCCAGATCCCTCAGTAGTTGGATGAGGTTTCTAGCACGACAATTAGGGTGTTTGGCCATCCCATCACCAGAGTAGGTCAATTCGGACTGTCTCTCGACCATTGCCAGCAGTCTGTTGTGGGGGTATCTTTGTGGATTTCTGTGGGCCTCTCTAGCACTTTGTTTCTTCCTATTCTCATGTGGTCTTCATTTACCATGGTCTCCTATTCCTTGTTCTCCCTCTCTGTTGTTGATCCAGCTGGGATCTCCCACTCACCCAAGCTCTCTTTCCCTCGACCCTCGCCCTTCACTACCCCCACTCATGTCCAGGCTGTTCATGTAGATCTCATTCCATTTCTCTGTCATTGGGCGATCCCTGTGTCTTTCTTGGGGTCCTGTTTTCCAGGTAGCCTGCCTGGTGATGTGAGTAGCAGTCCAGTCATCCTTGTTCCACATCTAGTATCCTGTTATGAGTGAGTACATACCATGTTTGTCTTTCTGAGTCTGGGATACCTCACTCAGGATGATTTTTTCTAGGTCCATCCATTTGTCTGCAAACCTCATGATGTCATTGTTTTTCTCTGCTGAGTAGTATTCCATTGTGTATATGTACCACATTTTGTTTATCCATTCTTCAGTTGAAGGGCATCTAGGTTGTTTCCATGTTCTGGCTATTACAAACAATGCTGATATGAACATAGCTGAACAAGTGCTCTTGTGGTGTGGTTGAGCATTCCTTGGGTATATGCCCAAGAGTGTGGCCTGTGTCTTATAGGGACAGTAGGGGTGGCTCTTCCAGGGTCAGGACTGCCTTAGGACATTCATGGCGTGGGACACTAACTACTGTCTTTATGAGACTCCTCTGAGAACAGACTTTCAGGGGCTCTAAACATTTCATTTTTTTCTGATGAGGAAAAAAAAGTACATTTTTTTGCCTACTTTCAAGGTTCATTTCCTCTGGATTTTGAAGGAAACCAAAACATTTTCCTGGGTCTCTGAAATATCATGGTCCCCAAGCACTGCTCCTGCTCCCAAAGAGCAAACGGTCTGTACCACTTTGGAGAAAACAAACAAACAACAACAACAAAGCAGGCTTTGGAGTTTAGATCTCCTGCTTTGAGACTGATGGAGGGAGGAGGGAAGGCTTTTGCTACCTCTTTGTCCCCAGCCGCTCTTGCTTTCTGGGTGCCGGGACAATGTCAGCAAGTGTGTGTGTGTGTGTGTGTGTGTGTGTGTGTGTGTGTGTGTGTGCGCGCGCGCGTGCAAGTAAATGGAGGTTGGGGACTATGAGTAAATGGAGGTTGGGGACTAACTTTTGGGAATAGGCTTTCTCTACCCTGAAGATCATGGAGATCAAACTCAGGTCTTCAGGCTTGGTGGCAAATGCCTTTACCTGCTGAGCCATCTTTCTAGTCCTTCCTGATTCCTGAGGATCCTCAGAGGTCAGGCCTATTATTTGTACTACTTCGTAAGTGAGAAAAACCAATGCTCAGAGAGAGTTGCTTGGCTAAGGCCGCAGAGCAATGGAGGAGGCAGGGTGTGCCATGGAGATGGCAGAAAGGAAGGCTCTTGAGCCAATCCTGAATGTGGGCCTGGGTCACAGCAGGCAGTAGCTGTCTGGGAATAGCTAGCACCATTGAGTGCTTACATGTGGTCCAGGTTGTATGGAGTGCCTGTCATCAGGGATGATCTTGTCAGCCCCTTTCCCTGTTCCCAAGCCTCTGCTCTCAAGGAGACCAAAGTGCTCAGGTGCCTCAGTGGACCTGCCAGCTCGTAGGCCCAGGATATAGAGCTGGCTGGGCTCTCCCTGAGTACTCCCCACCCTCGCCAGCACAGGAGAGCCAAGGTCAAATCGGGAAGGGAGTTCCAGTATTCAGCTCCTTTTGCATATGTCTGGATTCTGAGGAAGACGTGGCTGCCATGGTATTCCTGCCCCAGAATCATCTGGGGGAAGGGAGGGTGGGCTATGGAGGAGACATGGTCCTTGTGCAGGCTAGTTTCTCTGCTGTCCTCAGGCAGCCTGCTCTGGATGGAATGTTTATGTTCTTGCAAATTCACACATTGAAGACTGCACTCACAATGAGATATTATAGAGAATAAAGCTTTTGGGTGGTGATTGGGTCTTATGAACGGGATTCATCTCCCTCTAACAGTGAAGAGGTGCAGAGTTCTCTACCATGTGACAAGATAGTCTTTGCCAGACTTGAGCACGCTGGCCTCTGACCTCCAGCCTCCAGAACTGGGAGGAAGACTCATGTTCTGTCCACTGGTTGTGATTTGATATTCTGTTACAGCAGGCTGAGCCAAGGGACATTTCTTCTATTTGACCTTGGTTCTGGCCAGGGTGTTCTGATCTATGAGAACCCTGGACTCAGGCCATGGCTGGCTGAAGAGAATAGGACTCATATATGTAAGCCATGAATGGTACAGTTGTGTTGACTGTTTCCTGGGATTCGGGACTTCCAGCTCCTTAATGGGGAATAGTCCTGGACAAACCATGTTTTGGTCACTCTAAGCTCTCTGTGTGTGATTTGAACATTGTTTCTGCTAAAGACGCTGGCTGCTTATCATCTCTTCTTTGAAAAAAACGTTGGACCTGTCCCACATTTCCAGGGGACTTAGCATAGACAGTTCAGTTGCCTAGAGGGGATGGTTTGATTGGCTGATTAAAACACTTCAGAAATAAAGAAGAATCAAAAAACCTTAGAAATGTGTATTTGCTACAATTCAACTGTGAGAAAATATGTGTTCTTTAACTTATATAACTTTTTAAATAAACTTCCTGAATAAAATCCTAGTTTTTTTTTTTTTTGAGGCACAAAAGATAAACAAAGCTACACACAACAACAACAGTGGCATTTGGGAAAGGGTAATGGCCTTCCAGAGCTACTGAGGCCTCAAGTCACATTTGTTTGTTGGATTTGAACTCTCTTGAGCAGAAACGACCCAAAGCTGTCCCGGAAAAGTTCTATTTCCACCTAAATTTCATTCTGAGAGGAAACTTTTGTGTCCATCTTTTCATTCTGAGAAGTAAACAGAACTATACAATGTTCATACAATTAAAACCTGTGATGTCTGTGAGGGTGGTTGATGCTTTCAAGAACATAAGAAACTGATCGAAAAAGAAAGCTTATTAAGAACAAGGCATCAAGGTAGGAGAGGGCTGAGGTGTGAGGGAGAGCTTGTGATTGAAGAGGAAGTATATATTGGACTTTTTCTACTCACTTTCCTCACTGCCGTGACAGGATGCCTGGTAGTTCAAGGGAAGAAGGATTCGCTTTGTCTCACAGTTCAGAGGGAACAGTCCATCGTGGCAGGGAAGGCTTGGCAGCTGGATCAGCTTGGTTTGTGTCTGTGGGACCCTGTGGCAGCTGCTTCTTGTGTGGTTCTGACCAGAAAGCAGAAAGTTTGGGCAGGAAGAGAGGCCAGGATATGCCCCTCAAGGCCCACCCCTGAGTGACTCATCTTTTCTGGCAAGGTTTCTCCTCATGTCATTCCCACAATCTCCCCCAAAACGAGTTGTCCACCGGAAACAAAGTGTTCAAACCAGTTAACCTGAGAGGAGCGTTTGTGCCTGGAACCAAAGCAAGGAATAACACATCCATACAAGGAATAATAACACATCCATACAAGGAATAATACATCCATACAAGGAATAACACAGCCATATAAGGAATAACACATCCGTACAAGGAATAACATATCCATACAAGAAATAACACAGCCATACAAGGAATAACACAACCATACAAGGAATAACACATCCGTACAGGTGTGACAATGCCTACTGTACTGTTTGGAGAATGTGGGGTCAGGATGAAGCTGCGAGCCTCATCTCCCTGGATTTCCCACTTAACAGGTAGACAAAATTCTGCAGCCTCTCCAACTCTAGTTTAGTTCTCTGTGAAACAGACAGCTGAGTGTTGGGTTGATGCAAGCATTCAACAAAATACAACGTGCTTAGCACAGTCCCTGCCACATGGGATGGCTTGACAAATGGAAGTTAATTGTCTTTTTATGAAAAGATAACAGAAGTGATTAGAGTAGAAACCCAAAGGATTCAGAGGCTCAGTTAACACAATGCCTCAAGCCAATACCCTCAGTTTGAGAAATCACCCGAATCTCTTGGGTGGCTCCTTAGATGCCAGGAGGCTGGGCCCCATCCGAGAGCTGAGTCAGTAGACCTGGGACCTCAGAAGTCTTTCACAGGTGATGCTGGAGGCTTGCTTGGCTATGAGATTGGCAGTCAAAAAGGGAAGGGAAGCTGCCTGTTTGAAGCACTTAAGTCCATAAAATGATGTGCAGGCACATAAGAGCATGGTAAAAGCTAGCTTGGAGCCAGGCAGAGCCTGGGGGCTCACTGACCAGACTGTGCAGCCAACACAGAGGGCTTCAGGTTCAGTGAAGCCTTGTCTCAAAAAACAAGATGCAGAGCAATGCCTGGTGTCCACCTGTGGCCGTCACACTCACATACACAGGTGAGTGCACCCACATTCGCACACCAGCAGGAGGTATTTATTATGATCATGACTTCCACCCCTAAAATGGTGTGTTGGGGGCCATTGTCTGCATCAACATTGTCGATAGCAGCACAGTTTGAGAGCAAGGATATTTCATTGATGCACACATGAGTGCCAAGTTGTATACTTTAAATGTGAACAACTTAGTTTTTCTGACAGAGTCTCACTATGTAACCCTGTCTGGCTTGAAACTCCCCATGTAGACCAGGCTGGCCTCCACCTCACAGATATCCATCCACCTGTCTCTGCCTCCTAAGTGCTGGGATTAAAGACGTGGCTAGCCAAAGGTAAACAATTTTTGCCAATTATTCCTTGACAGGAATTGAGATTATTATAGGGAAGGCCTCCAGAAGGCTCCTTGTCAGAATGTGACTGGGACCTACTGGCTGGACTTAGACATTGATTGATGGGAGCTGGTCTTTCTAGGTGAGGAAATGGCACAGGTATGTCATAGATTCTCTTCTTTTTGTTGAGGAGGAACCCAGGGTCTTATGCATGTTAGACAATCACTCTACTCCAAACTATGTCCTTAGCCCTGCCATGGGCTATAGTATGCATGGGTAGTGCAAAGAAAGTCCACCTGCCCAGGCTAATACCGGTGGGTCCAGTAACTGTGAACAGTGTGGAAAAAGGGTCTTGAATATGCAGCGTTTGAACCCTACCAGTTAACCTTCATTTTCTCACCTTTCCCTCTTGGACCTCAACTTCAGGGTGCAGAAAATTTGGGGACAATTTATTTTAAAGATGTCCACCCTGTCCCCTGCTCTTCCAAGCCAAGGGCAGAGAGAAGAGCCAAGCTCCAGCTGGAGTTCCAAGAACATATGGGCCTTGGAAATCATAATAAGAAGGAGCCATCTTCTTCATTAATTGATTAATGTAATTAAAGAAAGATAAGTATGTCGATGCCGAGCACATTAGAGTTAATTTGTACAGGCAATTAGCTGTACTCCCTCCTTCATGCTAACTGCCTCAGAAACTGCACACAGACACCCTGGGGTCAAGTCTGGTCCCCAAGGACCTTGTTCTAGGACCCCAAGAAGAGCACGAGTCTCTCCAGGCAGGGACTAGAGCAAAACTCTATTACCTTGCAAGAAGTCCCTTAACTTATGTGCTTCTTAGTTTCTTCTAAGCCCAATGGGGTTAATGAACTGATCTCTATTGGAGCGGCGATCACACAGTGAGGAGGTGTGTGTGCCAGGAACAGCATGTCCTCTTCTTCTTTGCGTCTTTCTGGGGATATCATCCTTTTCAGGCCTGGCCACACCTTGCACTGGGCTTGAGATGTTCTAGCAGGTTCCAAAGACTTCATGGGTCTCGTTCTTGCTGCATTTTCCTCTATCCCAACCTGACATCCACCCTCACTTGCTCTCCTAGCTTGTCTGTCTGTCTCCATGTCTGCCTGTCTTCTATACATACATTGCTTCCAGACAGAGGTGCTCCGGGGGAAGCCGAGGTCCTCTCTGTAGCCAGCTGCCTCATGGTTCTTGTAGTCCAGGGATCCTGGTGTTTTCGTGAGGTCTCCTTCAAGTTTTAGTCACTATAAAGCTGACTCCTTCATTTCTCCTGTCTCAACACCAACCTTTTCTAAGGTTCCTGACTTTTGCCCCACTGTCTTAACAAATCCAGTAGGTTCCAAGGAGGCCTCCCAGGCACTTTCTCTCTTAACCCCCTCCCCACCATGTGCCCTGAAGAAATCCTCCCCAGAGTGACTCCCACCATCATCTACCTATCCCTGTATCTACCTTAGAGGCCGTCTTCCTCTGGTTACCTGCCCACAGCTTCCTGAAGATTACCCCCCCAGACCACGCCCATTTCCTATCCCATCCTCTATCCTGCTCACTCTCCTTGCTTGGGTAACCTCATCCCCTTCTCAAACCACAGGCTCTCATTTTAGTTGACAAACACACACACAACTATTTTCTCCACTTGTCTACAGAGATAACCAATTTACCACATCAACACTCTGTTCCCAACTGCTCCCCATCTTCCCTCAGCCTCCTCTCTCATAGTCTTTTTTTAAAAAAATAATTTATTTAATTTATTTTATGTGCATTGGTGTGAAGGTGTCAGATTCCCTGGACCTGAAGTTACAGACAGTTGTGAGCTGCCATGTGGGTGCTGGGAATTGAAGAACCTGGGTCCTCTGGAAGAGCAGCCAGTGCTCTTAACTGTTGAGCCATCTCTCCAGCCCCCTCTCTCATAGTCTCATGCTAGGATATGGCACCTGTATCCATCAGTGTCTCCAGCCAACAGCTGGGGGTCGCACTCCAGGTAACACTCTCCTCCTCATCTGCCACATCTGAGCACTGGTAAGTTTTTACAGCTTTATTGAGCTACAATTGACAAAAATTTAAAGGTTTTAACATCAGATATGTTGCTGGGAGACTCTCACTACACTGAAGATAATGAACATTTTTATCAGATCTTGAAGTTTCCTTATGACCCTATGTAAGGCTTCCTGATTCGTATTGCATTTCCGTCTGATCCTCCGGCAGCCCCAGATTCATTTGCTGCCACTGAACAGTAGTTTGAGGGCACATGACATGACTCAGTGCCTTCAAAGACTTGCTGCCAAGCCTGATGACCAGAGTTTGGTCCCCAGGACCCACACAGTGAAAGGAGAGAACCAACTCCTGAAAGATGTCTTCCAACCTCCATGTGCTCCCTCCCCTTGTTAGATAAATGTGAAATAAAACAAAAAAGAGTAGTTTTCTTTGTTATAGAATTTTATATAAATGGAAATTATACACAATGTGTCCCCCCCCCCCGTGGCCTTTCTCAGTCATAATTATTTTTTAACATCATATTTTTATTGATTATTTGGAAATTTCACATAATGCACCCCAATCATCTTGACTTCCCTCCCTGTCCTCCCAGATCCACACCCTTACCCTTGTGACCCTTCCCAAAACAAAAGAAGAAGAAAAAAAAGAAAAAAATCAAGTTCAATTTGTGTTGCCCATATACTCACTGGAGCATGATCAAACTCCCAGTGGCCAGGCTCTTAAAGTCCTTTCTCACCCCCACCCCTGCTAGAAGTCATCACCTGTGAAGACTACACTTCAGCATTCCGATCACAGTTTTTAAGAGTTCTCTTCAATGGCTTCCTGTCTAGATTGTTTCTTTCTTTGGGAGTGGGGGCAAGGAGAGGTTGTCACAGAAGTCTTCTATGTCTCTCATTCTCAACTGTGAGTCAGCAGTCATTGATAACACTGCAAAAGATGCTTCCTTGTCCTTTACAGTCAACGGGAACATAGATCATAGACTTCCACATGGTTTCTGGCTACAGCACGGGCCAAGTATATCAACATGGCCTCCAGCAGCAATGGGGACCACAGACTCTAATATGGCCTACGCAACAGCATGGACAGTGGAAATCAACAGGGATTCAGATAGCAGCACAGACCACAGGTATCTCCATGGCCTTCAGTGGTAGCACAGCCACAGACCTCAACACAGTAAATGTTACCTTTACTGGTAACGTGGGCCATGGACATCAACATGGCTCTTGACATGGTCTCCGGCAGCAACATGACCCTCAGACATCAACATGGCTCCTAAGTCACAGCACAGACCATGGACATCCGCATGGAACTTGAGCATCAAAATGGCCTAGGGTGGCAGCAGGGATCATGGATGTAAGCACATCCCCCAGCTATAATCCATGGATTATGGATACCAACATGACCTCCGGGGGCATCAGGGACAG